>NC_137957.1:4080601-4482764 GCF_963924665.1 Micromys minutus
GTGACTTCTACATCTGGATCCACAGGAGGCAGGAAAAGCTACACACTAGGCTGGCTTGGGCTTTTGAAACCTCAGAGCCATTCTCAGTGACACACGTCCTCTAAGGCCACATCTCCTAATCTTTCTCAATTCATGCTCTAAATCTAAGCATTTAAATATATGAGGCAATGTTTGTTTGTTATTTAATTTCATCTGTTTTGTACACTCGAGATTTTATCCCCCTCCTGGTCCACCCTCTGTTCCCCGTTCCATATCCACAAGGATGCCTCCCCCAAGATTTCTCCACTCCCTGGGGCCTCTGGTCTCTTGAGGGTGAGTTGCATTTTCTCTGTCTACACCCTGACCTGGCAGTCCTCTGCTGTATGTGTGTTGGGAGCCTCATATCAGCTGGTTTATGCTGCCTAGTTGGTGGTCCATTGTCTGAGAGATCTCGGGGATCTCTGTTAATTGAGACTGTTGGTCCTCCTAGAGGGTTGCCCTCTTCCCCAGCTTCTTCCACCTTTTTCTTAATTGGATTACAAGGGTCAGCTGTTCCTGTCCATTGGTTGAGTGCAAATATCTGCACCAAATTCATTTAGCTGCTTGTTGGGTCGTTCAGAGGGCAGTCATGATAGGTCCATTTTTTGTGAGGACGCCATAACCTCAGGGATTGTGTCAGGCCTTGGGGCCTCCCCTTGAGCTGGATCCCACTGTGGGCCTGTTGCTGCACCTCCTTTTCCCCCAGGCAATTCTCCATTTCTGTCTCTGCAGTTCTTTCAGGCAGGAATAATTATGGGTCAGTGTTTTGACTGACACACCTCCATCTCTCACTTGATGCCTCTCTTCCTGTTGGAGGTGGGCTCTCCCCCACTGTAGGGCACTTTATCTAAGGTTCCTTTCTTTGAGTCCTGAGAGTCTCTCACCTCCCAGGTATCTGGAACATTCTGAAGAGCCCCCCCATCTCCATCCTCTTGAAGTTGCCCGTTTGCATTTTTTTCTTTTTGCTGGCCCTCAGGGATTCAGTCCTTTTCCCCCACCCAATATCTGATCATGTTCTTCTCTTAACCTTCCTGTCCCATTTTCTACCAAAGGCCCTCCCTCCCTGTCTCCCTCCTTTCCTCCTTCTCACCTCCGGTGATTGCTTTCTTCCCCATCCTAAGGTGTCCTCACTTGGGCTCTTCGGCTTGTTAACCATTTGGCTTTCTATAGACTGTATCTTGGGTAGTCTGTACTTTTGGTTTTTGGCTAATATCTTTTTATTAGTGAGTATATACCATGTGTATTCATTTGGGTCTGAGTTATCTCACTCAGTATGATATTTTCTAGTTCCATCCATTTGTCTGAAAAACTCAGGATGTCCTTGTTCTTTGTTTTTGTTATTGTTGTTGTTGTTTTTACTGGATATTTTATGTATCCACATTTCAAATATTATCTGTCGCATGCCCCACTTCCCGCCAGCAGGAATAGGCGTGCAACAACAGGATTCTTCTGCGAACAACCTTTATCGTACAATACTCTGAGCAGGGGACCCACGTGGAAGGAAAATGCACTGCTTAAATATGCCCAGGAGACTCGTGTCGCTACCTGATTGGTGCGCTCTCCAGTAACTCATTAGCATGCCCCGAGAGCGGGCTGTGACGTCTGTGGCACATGCGCACTACGTCCATCAGGCTGGACAACAGCTCTGTTTGCTGACTCATCGGCAGGAAGCCGGCGCCATGTTTGGGTGCGGCACAAACGGCTATGAACAATTATCTTCTTTCCCCAATCAAAGACCTCCACATAAAACCAGATACAGTGAAACTAATAAAAGAGAAAGTGGGGAAGAACCTCAAACACATAGGCACAGGAGAAATTTTCCTGAACAGAACACCAATGGATTATGCTCTAAGATTAAGAATAGACAAATGGGACCTCATAAAATTGTGCAAAGCTTCTGTAAGGCCAAGGACACTGTCAATAGAACAAAATGACAACCAACAGATTGGGAAAAGATTTTTACCATCTGATAGAAGGCTAATATCTAATATATACACAGACTTCAAGAAGTTAGATTCCAGAGAATCAAATAATTCTATTAAAATGGGGCACAGAACTAAACAAAAAATTCTCGCCTGAGGAATATTGAATGGCTGAGAAGTACCTAAAGAAATGTTCAACATCCTTAGCCATCAAGGAAATGCAAATCAAATCAACCCCGAGATTCCACCTCACACCAGTCAGAATGACTAAGATCAAAAATTCAGGTGACAGTAGATGCTGGTGAGGATGTGGAGAAAGAACACTCCTCCTTTGTTGATGGAATTGTAAGCTGGTACAATCACTCTGGATGTCAGTCTGGCAGTAACTCAGAAAATTGGACATAGTACTAGCTGAGGACCCAGCTATACCACTCCTGCACATGTACCCAAAAGATGCTCTAACATACAATAAGAACACATGCTCCACCATGTTCATAGCAGCCTTATTTATAATAACCAGTAGCTGGAAAGAACCCAGATGTCCTTCAACAGAGGAATGAATACAAAAAAAATGTGGTACATTTACACAATGGACTGCTATTCAGCTATTAAAAACAAGGACTATATGAAATTCTTAGGCAAATGGATGGAACTAGAAACTATCATACTGAGTGAGGTAACCCAGTCACAAAAGAACACACATGGTATGCACTCACTGATAAGTGGATACTAGCCCAAAAAGCTCAAAATAACCAAGAAACAATTCACAGACCATATGAAGCTCAAAAACAAGGAAGACCAAAATGTGGATGCTTCAGTCCTTCTTATAAGGGAGAACAAAATACTCATGGGAGGAAATACAGGGAAGAGAGTGGAGCAAGGACTGAAGAAAAGGCCATCCAGAGACTGCCTCACCTGGGGATCCATCCTATATGCAACCACCAAACCCAGTCACCATTGCTGATGCCAAGAAGTGCTTGCTGACAGGAGCCTGATATGAATGTCTCCTGAGAGGCTTTGCCAGAGCCATACTGATATAGATGAGGATGCTTGCAGCTAACCACTGGTCTGAGCATGGGGACCCCGACAAAAGAGCTAGAGAAAGAACTGAAGGAGTTGAAGAGGTTTGCAACCCCATGGGAAGAAGAACAATATTAACCAACCAAATCCCCCAGAGCTCCCAAGGACTAAAACTCCAACCAATAAGTACACATGAAGGGACCCATGGCTCCAGCCGTATATATTATGTAGCAGAGGATAGCATTATCTGATACCAATAGGAGGAGAAGCTTTGGTCCTGCGAAGGTTTATTTCCCCAGTGTAGGGGAATGCCAGGGCAATAAAGGGGGTTGGGAGCATTTTCATGGAAGCCAGGGGAGTAGGGAGGGGAATGGGAGAGGAGAGAATGGAGATAACATTTGAAATGTAAATACATAAAATATCTAACTATTTAAAAAAGAATCGACAAATGGGACCTCATAAAATTGCAAAGGTTCTAGAAGACAAAGGACATTGTCAATATGACAAAATGGCAGCCAACAGATTGGGAAATGATCTTTACCAACCCTACATCTGATAAAAGGCTAATATCCAATATATACAAAGAACTCAAAAAGTTAGACTCCAGATAATCAAATAATCCTATTATAAATGAGCTAAAGAAAGGATTCTCAACTGAGGAATACAGAATGGCTGAGAAGCATCTATAGAAATGTTCAACATCCTTAGTCATCAGGAAGATACAAATAAAAAAAAAAAAACCCTGAGATTGCCTCATTCTTAATAGCTATATTCCATTGTGTAAATAAACTACATTTTCTGTATTCATTCTTCTGTTGTGGGACATCTGGGTTGTTTCCAGCTTCTGACTATAACAAATGACGCTGCTATGAACATAGGAGAACACGTATCCCTATGGCATGATGGGGTATCTTTTGGGTATATTCGCAATAGTGGTAGAGCTGAGCCCTCAGGTACATCTAGTTCCAATTTTCTGATCAAACCTCCAGATTGATTTCCAAAGTGGTTGTACTAGTTTGCAATCCTATGGGGCCATTCTTATTCAAGCTACCACAACTCCCAAGGCATAAAGACTTCAATATTAAAAATTTCGTCTAATAGTTAAGGTTTGAAGTCTCTGTGCATGATTTCCATCTGTCAAGATCTCCTTACTAGTCACTTTCATATTTGAATACTTTCATCCTCCAGTATCCTAGACCTATTAACTCATCATGTACCAAAGTGTTAGCAAAAAGCACAGTAATGTCATATTCAGTGAATCTACCTCCCTCCTGTGTTTTTTTTAAGCAAGTTGTCATACACTGATTCCCAGTTTAGCTCTTGTTTATGTATTTCTTATTTTTCATATTTTTGTTTAGAATTAAGTGCAAGCTATATTCCACTTCACAACCTTATTACACAGATTCCCTGTGGCAGTGGGAATGGTTGCATGGGACAAAGCACACTATTTTTCTTAACAAAGAAAAACACAATTATTTTTTCTTTAACCTAATCAAGAAAATTGAAGCCGATTGTGAGATACTATCTCTTAAACTTGCAGATTTGAAAGTGGCCAAGTAACACCTTTCCTTGGTTACCCTGCAGTCAATATGTGTGGATGCCATAATGATTCATGAAAAAAAAATGTTAGTAACATATGTAGAAAACAATTACAAATGGAGAAAATTTCTGAGAATCAAACTATGAAGCAGAGATGTCTAAATCCTAATTCTTACATTTCTTTTTTTTAAACAACTTTATTTTACAAAACAAACATAAATGTACAGATTTTAAGCATTGTTTGCATAAAATTATACAATACATTTTTGTCAGTAATTTTTTCAGATTTTAAAATAATTTTTACATAAAACTGTATGAATATAATTTGAGTCAGTACTTGAGTTTTTTAAAGGTTTGATAGTATGCATTGAAAACTTAATAGTTACAGTGAGCATAAAGTACATGTAAAACAAAATGTAACATGGAAATAGTCAAAGTTTTCTTGTTGTATAGATATTTTTTGTTTTGTTTTCTTTATTTCTTGGACTTCATACAGTCTGTGAGTTGTTTCTGGAGCAGTGCGAGCTTCTGGGGTTAGCATCCCATTATCAGTGAATGCATATTATGACTGTTCTTTTGTGACTGGGTTATCTCACTCAGAATGATATTCTCTAGAGGCGGCCATTTTCTTAAGAATTTGGTCAAGTCATTGTTTCTGGTGGCTGAGTAGTATTCCATTGTGTAAATGTACCACAATTTTTGTATCCATTCATCTTCTGAAGGACATCTGGGTTCTTTCCAGCTTCTGGCTATTATAAATAGAGCTGCTATGAACATTGTGGTGCATATATCTCTGTTGTGTACTAAGGTGTCTCTGGGGTATATGCCCAGAAGTGGAATAGCTGGGTCTTCAGGTAGTACTATGTCCAATTTTCTGAGGTATCGCCAGACTGATTTCCAGAGTGGTTGAATTAGTTTGCAACCCCACCAACAGTGGAGAAGGGTTCCTCTTACTTCCCAACCTCGCCAGCATCTGTTGTCATCTGAGTTTTGGATCTTGGCCAATCTGACTGGTGTGAGGTGGAATCTCAGGGTTGTTTTGATTTGCATTTCCCTGATGGCTAAGGATGTCCAGCACTTCCTCAGATATTTCTCAGCCATTCGATATTCCTCAACTGAGAACGTTTTGTTTAGCTCTGTACCCCATTTTTAAATAGGGTTATTTGATTCTCTGGTGTCTAGCTTTTTGAGTTCTTTGTATACCTTAGATATTAGGCCTCTATCTGATGTGGAGTTGGTAAAAATCTTTTCCCATTCTGTTGGTTGCCTTTTTGTTTTCTTGACAATGTCCTTAGCCTTACAGAAACTTTGCAATCACATTAAGTTCCATTTGTTAATCTTTGACCTTAGAGCTTGAGCCATTGGTGTTTTGTTCAGGAAATTTTCTTCTGTGCCTAGATGTTCTAAAGTTTTCCCTACTTTCTCATCTAATAGTTTCAGTGTATCTGGTTTAATGTGGAGATCTTTGATCCACTTACACTTGAGCTTTGTACAAGGAGATAAGAACGGGTCTATTTTCATTCTTTTGCATGTTGAGTGCCATTTGGACCAGCACCATTTGTTGAATAGGCTGTCCTTTTTCCATTGAATGTTTACTGCTCCTTTGTCAAAAATCAGGTGACCATATATGTGAGGGCTCATTTCTGGATCTTCTATTCTATTCTATTCCATTGATCCACATGCCTATTTCTGTACCAGTACCATGCAGTTTTCAGCACAATTGCCTTGTAATATAGCTTGAGGTCAGGGATAGTGATTCCCGCAGATGTTTTCTTGTTGTTGAGGATGGATTTCGCTATTCTAGGTCTTTTGTTGTTCCATATGAAATTGCACATTGATCTTTCCAATTACATGAAGAACTGTGTTGGAATTTTAATGGGGATTGCGTTGAATTTGTAGATTGCTTTTGGTAGGATGGCCATTTTTAAAATGTTGATCTTCCCAATCCATGAGCATGGGAGATCTTTCCATTTTCTGAGATCCTCCTCAATTTCCTTCTTTAGAGGTTTGAAGTTCTTGTTGTACAGGTCCTTCACTTGCTTAGTTAGAGTCACACCAAGGTATTTCATAGTTTTTGTGACAATTGTGAAGGGTACCTTTTCCCTAATTTCTTTCTCCACATGTTTGTTCTTTGAGTATAGGAAGGCTACTGATTTGTTTGAGTTAATTTTGTATCCAGCCACTTTGCTGAACTTGTTTATCAGCTGTAGGAGTTCTCTAGTGGAGTTTTTGGGGTCACTCAAGTACACTATCATGTCATCGGCAAAGTGTCATATTTTTATCTCTTCCTTTCCGATTTGTATCCCCTTGATCTCCTTTTGCTGTCTAATTGCTCCAGCCAGGACTTCCAGTACTATGTTGAATAGGTAGGGGGAGAGTGGGCAGCCTTATCGAGTCCCTCATTTTAGTGGGATTGCTTCAAGTTTCCCACCGTTAAGTTTGATGTTGGCTGTTGGTTTGCTGTATATTGCTTTTATTATCTTTAAGTATAGACCTTGGATTCCTGTTCTTTCCAGGACTTTTAACATGAAGTGGTCTTGAATTTTGTCAAATGCTTTCTTAGCATCTAGTGAGATGACCATGTGATTTTGTTCTTTGAGTTTGTTTATATGGTGGATTACGTTGATGGATTTCCTTATATTAAACCATCCCTGCATCCCAGGGATGAAGCCTACTTAGTCCTGATGAATGATCTTTTTGATATGTCCTTGGATTGGGTTTGCAAGGATTTTGTTGAGTATTTTTGCGTCAATGTTCATTAGTGAGATTGGTCAGAGGTTCTCTTTCCTTGTAGGGTCTTTGTGTGGTTTAGGAACGAGGGTTATTGTAGCCTCAAAAAATGAGTTAGGTAGTATTCCATCTGATTCTATCTTTTGGAAGTATGGAGAGTATTGCTGTTATATTCGCAATAAATGTCTGATAGAATTCTGCACTGAACCCGTCTGGACCTGGGCTTTTTCTGGTTGGGAGGCTTTTGATGACTTCTTCTATTTCTTTAGGTGTTATAGGGTTATTTAGATAGTTTACTTGGTCCTGGTTTAACTTTAGGATCTTGTATCTGTCTAGGAATTCGTCCATTTCCTCCAGATTTTCCAATTTTGTGGAGTATAAGTTTTTGTAGTAGGTTCTGATGATTTCTTCAATTTCCTCAGTTTCAGTTGTTATGTCTCCACTTTCCTTTCTGATTTTGTTAATTTGGATACTCTCTCTTTGCCCTCTAGTTAGTCTGGCTAGGGGTTTATCAATCTTGTTGATTTTCTCAAAGAACCAACTCTTGGTTTTGTTGATTTTTTTAATGGTTCTTTTTGTTTCTATTTGGTCTATTTCTGCCCTAATTTTGATTATTTCTTGCCGTCTACTCTTCTTGGGTATATCTGCTTCCTTTTGTTCTAGGGCTTTCAGCTGTGCTGTCAGGTTGCTGATGTAAGCTCTCTCCAGTTTCTTTTTGGAAGCACTTAGGGCTATGAGTTTTCCTCTCAATACTGCTTTCATTGCATCCCATAGGTTTGGGTATGTTGTGTTTTCGTTTTCGTTGAATTCTAGAAAGTTCTTAATTTTTTTGTTTATTTCTTCTTTGACCCTGCTATCGTTTAACAGAGCGTTGTTTAGTTTCCATATGTACGTAGTCTTTTTGTTGTCTTTGTTGTTGTTAAAGACCAGCCTTAGACCATGGTGATCTGAGAGGATGCATGGGAGTATTTCAATCCTCTTATATCGATTGAGGCTTTTTCTGTGTCCAATTATGTGGTCAATTTTCGAGAAGGTGCCATGGGGTGCTGAGAAGAAGGTGTATTCTTTTACTTTAGGATGATATGTTCTGTATATATTTATTAATTCTAGTTGGTTCAAAGTCTCTGCTAGTTTCACTGTGTCCTTGTTCAGTTTCTGTTTCCATGATCTGTCCATTAGTGAGAGTGGGGTATTAAAGTCTCCCACTATTATTGTGTTGGATGAAATGTATTTTTTGAGCTTTAGTAGGGTTTTTTTACATTCCTGTTCCAAATCACTGGCAGCTGACGCAGTTAGTACCTGCCGTGTTGGGACCTGATGAAGGATTCTGAAGTCACTGCTTTCAATGTCCCTTCTCACAGAAGCACAGCCTAACTTGGAGAAGAACTCCACGAAGGGCTTTGCCAGCCTTCTAGAGCTCACGTGGAAGGTATCTACGTTGAGGAGTAACTGACTCAGCGGAGAGAGGGAGATGAAATGTGAATATCAAATATGAAGATTAAAAAGACTAAAATCAAAATTCCCCATCTCTATTTGAGAAGTAAAAAGAATCAACCAGAATATAAAATAAAATATAAAATAATATAAAATATAAAATAAAAGAAGAAATCTCGGAGAGGAAGAAAGAAAATTCCTAGTAGAAGACAAAGGGCACAAATATGGTTGGATCCGTGCTTACCCTAGAACGTGAGTTCTGAATCCTGAAAAGGCACAAACATAAAAAGTTTTATATTACAGGGAGGCATTCTCAAACCCATTCTCTTACTCTCCTGGGAAGAAAGTGTGAATAGAGAGAAACCTAGTAATCCCTGCATTCCCATCACAGGGTGAATGGCACTCTCTCCCGCTAAGCAGAAAAAGCTGTCCGAGGTGCAGGCGAGAGCTGGGGTACGCATAGATCAGGAGATAAAATCCCAAAGAACAGCACATTAACAAGCATCTGCCATGCTGTACGTTTTAGGGACGTGGAGCCCACAGTGTTCCACGCCTGCTGGCATATTAGCAACTCATCTATTTGTATGTATGTTTGTAATGTTAATGATTGTGTTATTCTTTTTATTTTCTTACAACTTTATTTTTAGAAAGCAGAGATACAGCAGGCACACAGGACTCTTCCGCCATGCTGTAGCCCTCTGAGGCGCCTTCGCCCTTGGTCACTGTGCTTGGCTTCTGCTAGACTCCTGTATGATTCCACAATGCCTAAGAAAATCGGTGTGACAAGCAAGGGTAAAAACCAAACCAAGGAACCAGAGACACCACCACCTCCTACAGGGCCTGTTTTGTCACCATAGCCACCCATGCCAAACCTGGCTCCAAACAGAATGCTGTGACAGATGTGGACACCGAGGCCGTTGGTGTGGCCGTCGCCGTGCCTCTGTCTGAGGGAGAGGCAAATGCGGAGCTCTGTTGGTACCTATCCAAGGTCTTGGGTCCCAGGAAGAGTGGCGTGGCTCTGGATAAGGGTGGTAAATCTCGGGGAAAGGTGGTGAAGCTCTTGGCCTTCACTACTCCGGAGGAGGTCCTGGAGAAGTTGAGAACAGAAGCTGGAAAAAAATGAAGGCGAGAAATGTGCACTTCCTGCGGAGCTCTCACAAGGAAACCACAGAGGAACATATACACCGGTGTCCAGGCGTGGAGAATAAATACATAGATCAGAGCAGACTAAAATAAAAGTACAAAATGTAAAATCTCTCGGTGTGGCAGCTGGAGAGACAGCTCAGCAGCCAAGAGCACGTGCTGCTCTTCCAGGGGACCAGGTTCAGCTCCAACACTGACACCGGAGGCTCACACGAACTCCAGCTTCAGGGTGCCCCAACACTCGGACTCTAAGGTCACTTGCAGACCTGTAGTTCAGATATGTACGTTCCAGGCACACATACACAATAAATAAATAAACCTTTAAAATCCCCGAGTGCAAACAGCCTGAACTAGATTACTCTAACTACATGGAATCACAAGGAAACAGCTGCTGTCCGTGACGGAGCTTCTGATCTCGGCATTGGGAGGCGAGTTGAACATCAGAGCATGGAAGCCGACAGGAAACCCGCTCTCTGGACTCCGTGTGAAGTATCTTTAGCCTCATAGCTCCACAGTGGTTCTGGAGTTCTGGGGTCCTCTAAGTCAGTTTACAACCAGAAAAGCCTTTTGTACGGCTTCTATTCTAAGGTTCTTTTTTTTTTTTTTAATGCAGAAGTGTTTTCTTTATATCTTTTAAAGATCATATGGAATATTTAGTGGAAAAGTAAGTAATCATGAAGATATATAACTTAATGTCAGTTATTTTTGGAACCTTGTAAACTTTCAAACCTACAAGTTCTTAGGAATCTCCAAAGATCTTAAAAGAAGAACGAAGTGTCTGGAGCAAGTAGTTAAGAGTGCTTGCTGCCCTTGGAGGGGACATGAGTTCAAGTCTCAGCACCACAACATGGAATGGTTCACAACTGCAGAACTGCAATTTCAAGGGATCCAGTGCCTCTGGTCTGAGGGCACCCACATTCATATGCACACACAGACACATACTTGCAGAGATAGGCACACATATATAATTATGTTAAACATATGTTATTGTCTTAATTTTTAACTTTAAAAAATTAAAAAATGATAAAGATGAAAAAAACATAGATACATGTACAGATTATTAAAAGCATTTTAGCGTAAATACATATGTTTTTTTTAAGGTTTGGTAGTATTCATTGAAATCTTACTGTTTACAAAGATCATAAAGTATATGTAAAACAAAACGTAACATAGAAATAGTCAAAGTTTTTTTGGTGTGTAAAGATTAAACATAATGATTTTTAACTACCAAAAATTGCCACAAGGCTATCGTCTTAGCTCTTGAGTTATGATTTAAGGTCTAGTTGTACCCCACTCTGAGAGGGTGCTATACACTTGTTGTTTTTATTTTTTTTTCTAAGAAGGACTGAGGCCTCCATGTTTTGGCCTTTCTTTTTATTTTATTTTATTTTATTTATTTATTGACCTTCATATGGGCTGTGAGTTGTTTCTTGGGTGAGTTATTCTTTTTTATTATTTTTAATTTTTTACAGTCCAATCATTACGGGTCTGCCCTCCCACAGTCTCTCAACCCTGTCTCCAAGAGGATGCTCTCCCCAACTCTTCCCCTACCCCATTCCAAGGGGCCTCAAGTCTCTCAAGGGGAGATCTTTCTAATGAGGCCCTACACTTCCCTGGAGAATCCTGGAGAATTTTCTTCCTTTAGGCTTTGTAGGGTCTAAACTCACTTCCATGTTTGAAAACGTGCCAGACCTCAACAATCCTGAGTTTGAAAACCAATCATTCCCTGAGCCCAAAATACCACCAATACTTTAACTTCAAACTCCGCCAATTTGTGAGCTTGAAAACACACCAATCCCTGAGCCGAACTGCCCACCTCCTTCTACCTACCTCCATCCCACACCCCACCTCACCCCACCCTCGCTCCAAACCATCAATCTCTGAGCTGGTTCCAAGTTCAGGTCTTAAAGTTTCACCAGTCTTAAGCTTGGAAATCTCCACCCTGGAAAACTTCTCCAAGAAACCCTATCTTCTGCTCAGATTCCTGCTGCTTCTCGCTCTTTGAGCATAGGCAACAAACGCCCTCTTGTGTCTATCCCAGTAAGTCTCTGTTGAGCTATTTCGTGGCTCCTGCCTGCCAGGATAACTTTCTCTTCGGAGCTTCAACACTCCCAACTGGAGAAACGTTTTCCCTCAGAGCTATTAGATTTATCGGCTCTACAAAATAAACCCCACAGAATATGTTTGCATATTTTCTTCTTCAGATGGTCCCAGTGATTTCATTCAAGAAAGTAAGATCCCATAGGTAGACTTCTTTTGGATAAATTTGGCCACAGGTGTTTACCAAGAAACAGTTTGTGTCAAAGTCATTGAGGATAAAGCAACATGTTCTAGAAGAGGATGCAAAAAAGACAGAATGAGTGAAAAATTCCAAATCCTTTCCCATTCTCTGATACCCATTTGATTTCCCTTAATTTTTATCTTTGAGGTGCACATGTGAGGGTAACTGGTCAATAGTGTTTCTTATATACATACCGTTTTTATGTACTATTGCTTTAGGAGATGTCTTTAAAAACAATTTTCACTAGAATGTTACTAGCTTCTCCACACTGACTACTATGTCCATATCCACAATCTACTTGAGTTCTGCCAAAAATGAGGAGAGCATTACTGCACTTTTATGATTAGCCAAGAGAATTTCTGGAGGTCAGTGTTGTGACTGACGGATGTTGCAGTATTTCAGAAGCAGTGCCAGGAGGCTGGCATGCTTGAAGCCAGCTTGACTACTTAGAAAGACACAGTCCCAAAGAAAAATAGGGTTGAACTTTGATCTTCAAGAATTTGTAAGCCTAAAAGTGACTATTCATCAGGAGGTCTCAAGGACAACATAGAATCACAGAAGGTTGTGCAACACTCCTATTTATAGGCTTTTTGACAAGTTTCTGTGACACAGCAAACAAAATTGCATCAGACCTTGTAGAACTTGGAAGAGCTGAATATCCTTAATGCAGTGTCTCGAGGATTGATTTCTACATAAATAGGAAAGTACTATTTGCTTGACGTAGAACCTATTTTAAAAGCCAAAAGATGACTTGATAAAGTGATCAGAATATGTTGTGTGAAAATATTTTTCAATAAAAATGTTTTAAATAATTTTTGGATAGGGGAAAGTTTTTGCATAATGTGTCACTGTAAAAGGTCTTACATAGCTAAATGCTTCATCACAGTTTAACAACATTAGTATATTGCAGTGCTGGGATTCTCCAGTTTGAAATGACCAAGCTTAGCATCTTCATTTCTTATCTTCCTGAGTACTGTTATTATAGGCATGAAAAATCAGACCTTTTACTAATTATTTGTTCTAATAAGGTGTGTGAGCAAATTAATATTGTTAGTCTTAATCTTTAAAATGTTAGTTCTCCTTTTCATTGCCCTGTACAAACCCTTTAGAACAACTCGTTCCATTGTGAGGTTTGCACACATGCACATTACAGACCTTGATACTCAGCGTTTCTATTCCTTCTGTAAATAGTGTGTCAGCAACTACTTAGGTGCCAAACACTTCTAAATTTGCTCCACTAAGCATCCACAACAGGTGTTAAACATTGTGAGAGAATGTGTGTGTTTGCATGTGTGCCACATTGAGTGTTTAGATGTCAGAACAACTTTCAGGACCCGGTTCTCACCTCCATCTCTAGTGAGTTTTGTACTCCAGCCTAGATATGGCGCTACATCAGTATAGGCCAAACCCTGGCATTTGAAATAATAGGATCTTCGCAAGCAGGAAGACAATCTGGTTCAAATACCAAGTTCCAGTCCGGGTAGGGTACACACACAGTAGGATCTTGTCTCTCTCTCTCTCTCTCTCTCTCTCTCTCTCTCTCTCTCTCTCTCACACACACACACACACACACACACACACACACACACACTTACTCAAGATCTAATTAGCCAAACTATGAATCCCTATTTCTAAACCTATCATGGCTTTCCTTGTGACAATTATGGGTTGATCATATCTGACCCCTCAATGACTGTTTTATTCTTTCCTCTTTCTCTTGTAGCTTCCAGCATCCTCATGTTCTTCTTTAATAGTCCTTCTCCTACTTTGATTTTGTCTTTTGTTTGTTTCCAGACTGTGCTTTCCACACGTGAGTGAAAGTATAAGGTAGAGTTTTTCAGGTAAAACATTGATATGAACGGGGATTGCACTGTTCCTTTTACGAATATTAAGATATTGAAAGAAAGATTTTTATGGTAGAGAAACTGAGAGATGTCCTAATGACCTCCAAGAGTAAAATTGTTGAAACAGTGTCTCTGACTCACCAACAGTGACTGATCACACTGGTCGTATCCGGCAGCAGCTAGTGTGATCCTGAGTCTTGAGAATCTTTGCACTTGTGAATGTAGGCTTTCATCTGGATCTTGGGTGTAGAAACCTCACTTTTTGAAGACCTTTAAGGGTTCCTTTTCATACCCTTTGCATCCTTTGGATGCTGTTGCTACAATGTAACTACACACACAAATACACACCTTACACGGAGTAATTGCATCCTTCCTAAGGTGTTTTCATTTTCTCCCTTGGTGGAAACAGTAGATGGACAGGCTCAGATGCCTTCTGATCCTGTTCTTGGTTTTTTGGTTGGTTACAAAATTAGTGCCCGGTACATTCCAAAGGAGATTACTGCTCTATTGTACGTTCCAAATTATTTTCATAGTAGCCATATAGTTTTTAGGTCAGGTAAAAAGTCTCCCAAGGTAATGGACTTGCAACAGTCCAAATCCTTTTCAATCCATGATTTTCTAATCAGTTCGTCAGCCTTACAGAAGGTTCAGCTTTATTTCACCCGGGTCATCTATGTGTCTGGTCCCTCTTTCTGATCCAGTGTTCAGACTGACTTTATGGACCCCTCCTACCCTGTAATCATGTGTTTTGTTCCTAAAGCACGGAATCTCCATACTACCCCATCAATCTTGTTGCATTTTCTTTCTTTCTTTTTTTAAGTGGAAAATTCTCACTGTAGCACTGTATACACTGCCAGGAAAGGTGCTCCGTAAACCCTAACCGTATTTTCCTTAAATACATGGTTACTCCAGATCGGATCAGGTTTATCCCAGGAAGAAAACAGAGGCCAGAACAAGTAACTGAAGCCTGTCCACTTGGCTGGAACCCAGCAGGGAAAGGATGCTCTTGGTAATAAAATGATCCCTATTCTCCAACCCAGCTCCAGCCCCGCAGCCCCGCTTATCATTCGCCAATCAGGAATGCTGTTATGATTTAGCTTTAATGGTCCAATGGGAAGCGTGGATATTCGGAAGGTGCGGCTGTTGCCGCCATGTTTGAGTCCCAAGAAGCCCTTGAGAGGTGTGCTCCAGCGACCTTGTTGACTGTGTCTTTTACTTAGGGAGGACACCAGGATGCATCGGAAACAGAAGATGGTGAGTGTGCCCTGGCCCCTCGAATCGTGTGTGGCTGGTTGTGACACTGCGGTGGCTTTGGCGTAATGTGGCGCCGCCGCTGATGCTCCTCTGGCGCTGTGCAGCTGAGTGTGGCTCGGAGTCGGCACCGGTGCCGTCTTCCCACCTGCCTTTGAATCGTGTGCAGAGAAGGTAACAGGGAGTCTGGGGTCCTGTCCCGTCTGAAGCTGTTTTACTGAAGTGCAGGTCCTGTCAGGATGAGTTCGGGTCACGAACCTGAGCGGCTGCAGACATCGCAGCTCCGGCAGGTTAGTGCTGCTTAGACTCCAAACAGTGCTGCGCTGGGCATGGGTGGTGAGGTCTGTTTTTCTTGCGTCCCCACTGGACCTGCGTTAGTTTACCCCGTGATCCTTCTGGGTTCTTTTAAATTTTTTTCTTTAGTCTTGAAAATTTTACGAATATATACAATGAAATATGATCATATCCACCCCTATTTCTCCTTCCAAGTCCTATATATTCCCAGTACGCCTTTCTTCCAGCTTTATTTTTTGTCATCGTTGTTGTTATTATTATTAATTATTCCAATATGTGCATGGGTATTTGAAAAGGGAATCCTATCAGTGGCTACTTCCTCTAAATGGAACGATTCTCCAAAAATACTGTTAATTGCCAGTAACTACTTAGTAAGCTGTGGCCTGGACAGTACCTCTCCCCACCTACGTTTGACTTTGTGCAGGTAACCACAGCTGTTGTGAGCTCCTAAGTACAATAACTCTGCCGTGTCCAGAAGACAGCGCTTCACAGAACTTTCCCATGTTCTCCGTGTTCAAAAGACAGTGTTTCTCAGTATTCTTCTCCATCCCCTGGCTCTTACATTCCTTCTGCCTCCTGAGATGCTCCTTGAGGTTGTGTCATTGTTCCATTTACAACTGAGTACTTTGTCTCTTATTGTCAGCATTTTTTTTTTTTTGACCTTTTATGCATCTCTTTGTTCACTGCTCCTTGAATGAAAAAAAAAATTAAAAGGAAGGACTTGAAGTCTTTCCTAGGTGTGGTGGAGGAGAAACTTTATTGCAGATAAAGAGGAGAGTACAGCCTATAAATAAAGAGGCAGGGACATCTGGGACAGTCCACAGTGGACATGACCCTGAGCCCTGTGAGGAGGAAAAGGAAGGGGGAAAGGAAAGGGAGAGAGGGGAACTTGGTGCAACAAACAGGAGGTCAAAGGTACAAAGGACAGTGACCAAAATGGTTGAATTATATAGGGAATAGCAGCTCAGCCCCTCGGGCTGGAGAGTTCAGAGTAGGGGCCAGTAGGACAGTCAGGAGGACCCAGGGTCGGTAGGTGCAGAGGGAGGCTGGGAGAACCTGATGTTCAGTGTCTGCTTCGGTGTGTTAAGTACGCACCTCAGTCCTTCGTTCCAGGATTTGAGACTTAACACTACCCACTGCGGACAGAAGCACCTCTGGCCAAGGTTGAGTCCTAGTGGCCAGGTCTGTGAGTATAAACATAAGTATTTATAAGGCACGTTGGCAGCATAACCATTTAGCAAAATAACGGGATCCTAAGGCCTACGACCGCCCCAGCCATTGGCTTTTGACCTTGATTATAGTACCAGACATGAAATTTTATCCTGTGGAGAGCAGGTCTTAAATACCGTTTTAAATTGGTTAGTTACCCTGGTAACATCTGTGGCACTATTGCTCTTGCCTGGCAGATCGGTATTGCCACACGGAGGGTCCAGCACTGGGTAAGTGAGACTATTTATTCCTTTTCTCACCCCGGCAGTCAGCATAGCACCCTCCTGACAGCTAAACAGCAGGAAGGACTCCTTAATGCCCTGCAGCCAAAGATTGTGGTTTCTTCAGCAGTCCTTACAATTACAGCATAGTTGTGATTGGTGACCAGAAGCAATGCTGGAAGTCTCTGTTATTTGGAAATCCCTGCTCCCTCTTTATAGCATTGCATATCTTATTCAGGGCCACACAACAGCATATTTCTATACATGGTGGGGAACCAGAGATGCTGGTGTGGTACAGCCGTGGAAGTCCGAGGACAGCTTGTAGGCATCTGCCTTTTCATACCATGTTCATCCCAGGTATCTGGGTAGGTAGTTTTGGTATGTTTATAATTTTAGTCTGGTGACAGGCCAAACTTCCATGGTTTGGTTAGTTTGAAATATTAGTTCTCCACCCAGGCCAGGGATTTCATCGTATTGACTAAAAAGAGCTAGTTTTAGTTTTGTATTATACACAACACACACACACACACACACACATATACACACACATACACACACACATATACACACACATACACACACACATATACACACACATACACACACACACACACACACGGGGGGTAGAGAGATTTTTGTCTTAAGGGATAAGAGATAGTTTTATTCTAGAGCAAATTTTGAGTAATGTAAACCTTAGGAACATGGAGCTAGGTTACCCCAGGTTTCACGCTCACATGTGGAAGCAGCTTTATGAGATTTTTAATAGTAATAAACAAAAGCCATGAAAACTTTTAAATAATAGTAATAAATAAAACTTTTAAATAATAGTAATAAACAAAAGCCATGAAAACTTTTAAATAATAGTAATAAATAAAACTTTTAAATAATAGTAATAAACAAAAGCCATGAAAACTTTTAAAATACATAGATGAGTGTATTTGAGAGGTGGTTATTGTGAAATGGACAGTAACCTATAGGTCTCAGAGGCTGTCTGATGATATTCTTATTTTTAGGATTGGTAATGCTAAGGTCTTTTTGTTTGTTTGTTTTTAATCTATTAGTCACAGATGTCCTGTGACTATTTATGACTAGTTCTGACATGGAGATGGACAAGAAATGGCTATTTAGGGGAGCTAAGGCTGTCCCAGGATATATTCCAGGTGTAATTAGGCTTTGACTTTCTACATCATTGAATGACTCATCAGTTTTTGCAGACAAAACTTCTTTTGGAATTCTCACTCACACCCTTAGTGGTCCTTCACTAAGCTGCCTTGTTTTGAATGTCTTTTGTGTTCGTATGCACTTTTGTCGAGATTTGCTCTCCAGCTCAGTATGTCTTCAGTGTTCTGTCTAACAGATTTTCAGGATTATTGATTTTAATCTTTCTTCTGCTCAGTTGTGTATTTTCCCAGTTTTCATTCGTTGTGGTTTTCCTTTCTAGTCTTCTAATCCTTCCTCCTCCCTTTTCTCCCTCACGGCCTCAGTTTCCTTTGACTTTCTCCCCAAAGTCATTGGCATATTATTCATGTTGATGGTTTTCTTGACCATTTTAAGGTGCAGTTCCTCTCAAGGTGTTCTGGGTGCAATTCGTCTTCTTATTTGTATATTCTTTGAAGTCATCGGTCATTTCTAGAGTAAAGTTTAAGTGTTTTTTTTTTTTTTTTTTTTTTAATGTTTCTATGTCTTAGAATTCAATGGCTGAGTAATTTCGACCTCGTGTAGTAGGAACTGGGGCAGGAAGAACAAAGCAGTGGAAGGTGACAGCAGGGTAGAGACCTGGAACTGAAGGGGATCGAAGGCTATTCTAAGACACCAGAGTAGAAAAACTTAAATCAGAGAGCAAGCAGATATTTAGGGCCTTGGGTTGAGCAATTCCGGCTTCCTGAGCCCACAGTAGATCTTGAACAGATGCACAGCAAAGTCCTCCGTGAGTCATGCCAGACTTGCGGTTCCACCTGCATTATTACCGACTACTGCCGCCACCGGACACCAACCACAGGGGCAGGAGAATGCTGAAGATGCGTGCTTAAAGACTCTTTGCTTGCCTGTTTATAATTTTTACTTAGAGCAAAGACCCTCCGTGGAACTGACTAAACATGGTGTTGTATTCTGTTAGAATCTTTAGAGTCTTTCCTACTTCCACACATACTTCAGTGTTACTTTTCCTAGTGCATCTCATTGAAACTTTTACTCGTATCGAATTAAATGTTTTTTTTCTGGTATATCATAGGCATGAATGTTCAGCTACTCTATGATTAGAAACTTTTCATGGCAAATTCCTCTGGCCACCTTGATTATGCTTATTTCCAGATGATTTTAGAATGTAGTATTTTTAATATTCGACTGAACACCAAAGCACACATAAGCCCTTCTTCCCGTTTTAAAAAGATTTACTTTTCTAATACGTGCGTGGGTGTTTTACCTGCGCGCAGGTTTGTGCATCATATTAACGCACTGCCTGAAGAAGCTAGAGAAGAGCATTAGGTTCTCTGGAACTGGAGAAACAGATGGCTGTGAGCCTTATGTAGGTGCTAGGAATCAAACCCTGGCTCTCTGGGGGAACTACTTGTGTTCTTAACTGTTGAACCATACCCAGCCCAAATATGAATGTTTCTAAGAGAGCAACAGTTTCTGTGTCTATCTCATTTTATATAAAAAGAATTACATTTCCATTTTGTTACTGTTTTCAACATTCAGCATTTTATGGGCTTCTGTTCATACTGTCTTAAATCTTATTTTTCATATATGTTCATGCTTTTTTTTTTAAGAGAAATGTTTTGATAAAACACTCAGCTGTACTTACATTTTGTTTTGTTTGACATCGATGGGGTTGTGTGCAGATCTCTTGTGGGCATCAGAGAACAACTTAAAGGTATCCGTTTTCTTCTTCCAGGGATTGAACTCAGCTCATCAGGCTTAGAGACAGAAACCTTTACGCACTAAGCCATCTTGCTGACTTAAAGCGGTTTTATGGGATTGATACTTTAGAACAGTCCCAAGGTTAACAGGTGGGTTGCCCTAGTAGGTCACACATTTTTTTTCTAGCACCCACGCATGTGCACGCGTGAGGAGCTCAGAATACAGCTTCCAGTGTCCTTCCTGTGTGTGGGTTTGGAGGACTGAACTCAGCTCATTATCATAACAAAAGCTGTCATCCAGTAAACCACTTCCTTAGCCCAAGAAAAAGATCCTTAAGGAATTACAACGTTTTGAAAATGAAACACTCAGTAAAGCAAATTAAAGGACAGTCAGTAATAAACCACACTAAAGAAAGACAATATGTATTTCAAATCTTGTTAAATGAGGTTGGTATCCAGAAAAGTAAAGGAAAGGAAGATGAAATTGAAACTAGAGCTTTCAAAACGAATGTCAGGAGCAGGTTTGGCATCAAAGATGATGCGAAGGTACTAAAAAAGTTTTCTAAAAATGTGATAGAAAATGGAAATTTCCCAAGAATACTGAAAACGTGCAAGAGTAGCGTGCCAAATAATTGATAAAGGAAAGTGCGTCTCAGTGGCAAAGCGTCAGGCTAGGGCATCAGTGATATACAGCGGTCTCAGAAAGAAAGCAGCTGCCATCCAGTATTACACATGCCAAAGAAATAAGGGCTCCTCCCCTCCCAGCTCCTTTGGAAGGCACTGACATGTATCGCCTCCTGTGGAGTGGGTCTCAAATCTAATCAGAAAGCTGTTGGTTACCTCCGTAACTTTTAACTTGATGACTTTAGCCCCCAACGGCCTCCTTAAGGCCCTCCCTTGTGGAATGTAGCCAGGTGGGAAGAACCTCAAGATCAGTTTCAGCCTAGTGTGTCAATGTTTTGATATTTGGCCTTCGTCTGAGCTCTGTTGGGTTGTTTCTCCTCTCACCTGCAGATGCACATTCTGTCTCAGCAGATGGTATAGTTCAGTCAGCCTAACTGAACATCATGCACGATTTGTTAAATTCTTTATACACATGTGCGCACATGCATGCCTGCACACGCACGTACATACACACACACACCACATACTTATCTGTATATGTGACTGTGTATTTATTTGTATGTATATGTGCAAATACTGTGTTGAATTATGCAGACACAAAAAAATGTAGAACACACTGTACTAAAATAGATTGAACTGAAGATTGCACTATAAACATACTAAACTAGAGTCAGAAAGGATTTATAAGATATGTTTTATTCCATATGTGGAATCCGGAAGAAAATAGCACTTCAAAGTAGCAGGCAAAAAGTAAAAGGTAACCATTAGGGTAGAAGGTGGGACTGATAGAGACATGGTGAAGGTCTGTAATGTACACGCACGGAAACTTCAGAGGGAACTGCATTGTTTTCTATAGTTTTTATATGCTAATAAAAACACTAAACGATTTGTTCCTCTAGCAGTATAAATATGCTGGGACTATCCCTCCAGATGAGTAACTGATGCGGTGAATGTTTCTGAAGGTGGACTGACTCATTCCTGCTCTGCTCCTGTTTTCTGGTTTATCCTTGTAACTTTTCACTATGCAGTGCATTGTTGTTTGGGGCTTTTGAGACAGTGTTTCATTGTGTAACGCTGGCTGGGCCTGGAACTCTCATGTTGGAGAAGTCAGCCTGCCTGTGCTTTCTAAGTTCTGGGAATAAAGATGTATGCCCTGGTACTCAATGTCTACACTGTTACTGCAGCGTTAACTTAGAACTTTCAAAGAGTGACTGGTTATTACAAACAAAAGCATTCTTACTTTTTTCCTTTGCTAGGATTCAAACTTGCTAATTTCTGCTGTTAGGAATAACTTATCTCCCAGTCTGAGCTACTCAGTGTTAGTGCATTTTCAACAGGACTTTAGCAATGTTTGAAATAAAAGAGCAGTCACAGCACTAAGTATAAACACAAAATGCATTCTTTGTCATTAAGCCTTATGGAAGCCATTGGGGGCCAATGTCATCAAGTTAAAAGTTACGGAGGTAACCAACAGCTTTCTGGTTAGATTTGGGACCCACTCCACAGGAGGTAATACACTTCAGTGCCTTCCAAAGGAGCTGGGAGGGGAGGAGCCTTTATTTCTTTGATATGTGTGACTATATTGGATGGTAGCTTAATCCCATGCAGTGCTGAAAGCAGAATTAATGATTCCCAGAGAGGTATCATCTTTCTCCAGATTGTTTTTTAACATCTCTTAGCCCTCTTTTCTTTAGCATCCGGAATGTAAAGAGGTAATCAACTTTCATACAGTATTTTTCTTTGAAGCAGAGGCAGTAAGTTCAGCTCGCATCTAAGTCCCTATTTTCTAAGGTTCGGTAAACCTACCAAAATCAGCCCCTTTATATCTCGGCCAGCACACGCCCAGCCTTCGTGGTCAGGGATGCCAGACCTTGAGTCCTGAGAAGCAAACTGTTTTATTTTTTCAAGGGGCAGTGCCTGACCCTATAGCGTAACAAGCATTAAACTGCTTCCTAATTGCATCCCTGTGTCTTGTTCATACAGTATGGGGCTGTTCTTGTCATTCACTCCCCAAAGAGGTCTTCATGTCTTCCTGTTTTCCAGTACGCCACAGCAGACCTGATTCCGTGCTGCTCCTGTATATGGACGGTAGAGTGGGACCAGCCAGTCTAGCTTCTTAGGAGAATCTGCTTTTCACGGGGCAAACTAGATCTTAACATTCATCCTGTAAGTCATGTAGCCAGGGAGTCAGTCATGGCCACTGTTCTGGACTTATTACCTCAACTGTTGCTCCAGCTGCCGGAGCCTCGGTCTCGGCCCATTGCTTCTCTCGACTGTGTGCTTTCATCCCTAGGACAAGTATAGGTGCAAACACGAGTGGGAGGTAGGAGGTTGGGGTGAGGGTTCACAAAGCTGATTCTTGTGTCGAAGTAGGCTGAGATGTTTTTTACCCTAAGAACTATGTTGTTTAAAGAGACTGCCATTGTATACGTTCCCATCTTCTACTAAAGCCTGTACAAAATATCCCAAAGAAAAAGGCACACAGAAACCCCCGTTATCTATAGTGGAAATCTTCATGCAAGTGAAAGAGTGTTGGGGAGTTGTGATGTCATGTTGGTGGGCTGGAACTTTGTCATGTATTGCTGGTCACTATGCACTCCACATCATACTTTGAAAATGCATGTACCCCGGGATTCTACTGACTTTTTTCAAAAGCTTCTCTCATATATATTATGTACCGAATGCACTTTTCTCTCCCTACCTTCTTTCTTCCATTCTCCTGCCAACCTCTCCTCTCCCTTAGGTTTCCCCATCCTCTTGAGAAAGGAGCAGGCTTTCTACAGAGCATTGGCCAGACTTAGCATCACAAGCTGTATTAAGACCAGGCACAGACTCTCATATCAAGACTGGATGAGGCAATCCAGTAGGAGAAAACGGGTCCCAAAAGCAGACAAGACTCAGAGACAGCCCTGCTCCCACTGCTAGGAGTCCCTTAAGAACATCAGACTACACAACCATGGCATGTATGCAGAGAGCCTAGGTCAGACCCATACGGCTCCCTGATCTCTGCAAGCCACCATGAGTCCAGGTCAGTTGATTCTGTGGGCTGTGTTCCTGTGATGTCTCTGACCCGGCCGGTTCCTCCAGTCCTTCTTTCCCCGCTGAGAAATACACAAATACGGGCTACTATTTCATCTTCCCCCTTATGAACCTTGATTTTTGTCAGTGGAATAGTCACTTTATACAGCAATCAGATTCATTGTTGATCAAGGTCTTTCTCTCTTATTAATGAATTTTCTGTTTGGATTTTATTCTTTTATGTTTTTTTATTGGTTACTTTATTTATTTACATTTCAAATGTTATCCACTTTTCCAGTTTTCCCTCTTCAATTCCCCTATGCCATCCCCCCCTTGACCCTGCTTCTCTGAGGGTGCTCCCCAACCCACCCACCCACCCACTTCTGCCTCATTGACTTAGCATTCCCCTACACTGGGGCATTGAACCTTAACAGGACCAAGGGCCTCCTTTCCAATTGATGCCAGATAAGACAGTCCTCTGCTACATATGCAGCTGGAGCCATGGGTCCCTCCATGTGTACTCTTTGGTTGGTGATTTAGTCCCTGGGAACTTTGGGGGGTCTGATTGGTTGATATTGTTGTTCTTCCTATGGGGTTGCAAACCCCTTTAGCTCCTTCAGTCCTTTTCTAACTCCTCCATTGTGGTCCCTGTGCTCAGTTCAATGGTTGGCTGCAAGCATCCTAATCTATATTGGTTAGGCTCTGGTAGAGCCTCTCAGGAAACAGCTATATTAGGCTCCTGTCAGCAAGCACTTTTGGCATTAGCAATAGTATCTGGTTTGGTGTCTGCAGATGGGATGGATCCTTAGGTGTGGCATTCTCTGGATGACCTTTCCTTCACTCTCTGCTCCATTCTTTGTCCCTGTGTTTCTTGTAAACAGGAGCAATGCTGTTTGACTTTTATGTCACTGAAATCGGCTGTACTTTTCCATGTTTTGTTCATCTTGTCTTTATGTGTAGTGACCTGAGTAGTATCGTTTCAAAATGTATCATATCCTTTTTTATTTTTCTAGTATTTGCCATCTAGCCCAGACAGGCCTTGAATTTAACATCTTGAATTCAATTATCTGAATCAAGTCATCATTTTTTTATTCCTAATGTCTTTAATGATAACAAACATTTATTATTACATGCAGGTTTAGATAAGTAGTTCTTGTTAACAATCTAAAAATTTTGTTGGAATTACATGACCTCATATAACCATGATATAATTGGTTTTTACAGTAATGTGCCATTATTCCTGTGGTGTCATTGTCCACTGGCATTAGGTGTTTAAAATGTGTAATATTTATAATTGAGCACAGAGAATTGCCCTTGTAATTTCTACTTAGTATTATGTCAAGGTTGGTCTATGAAAACCCACTTGTTTTTAATTGATTCTTTTACAAGATCATTTTGTAAAAAGCCATTTTTAAACTGATTTTATTGGATATATTTTATTTATAGTTCAAATGTTATCTTTCCTGGATTCTCCTCCATATCCTATATCCCACCCCGTCCCCCTGCTTCTATGAGGGTGTCCACCCACATAACCACCCCCTCTTACCTCCCCGCCCTGACATTCTCCTATACTGGGGCATCAAGCCTTGGCAGGACCAAGGGCTTCTCCTCTTATTGATGCCCAACAAGGCCACCCTCTGCTACATGTGCAGCTGGAGCCATGGGTCCCTCCATGTGTGCTCTTTGGATAGTGGTTTAGTCCCTGGTAGCTCTGGTTGGTTGGTATTGTTGTTCTTACGGGTTTGCAAACCCCTTCAACTACTTCAATTCCTTCTCTAACTCCTCCATTAAGGACCCCGTTCTCAGTTCTATGGTTGGCTGTGAGCATCCACTCTGTATTTGTCATGCTCTGGCAGAGCCACTCAGGAGGCAGTTATATCAGGCTCCTGTCAGCAAGCACTTCTTGGCATCAGCAAGATTGTCTGGGTTTGGTGGCTGTGTATGGACTGGATCCCCAGGTGGGGCAGTCTCTGGATGGCCTTTCCTTCACTCTGCTCCAAACTTTGTCACCATATTTCCTCCTGAGAATATTATAAAGTCTTCTTAATGATGCCACTCACGTTCAGCCCATCATGAATAAATGTGCTCTCAGTGACTACTGAGTAACAAATTTGGCCAATAAATGTTTCCTTTTATCTTTAAGGCCAGTGATATATTTTTCATGTAAACTTTCTTTGAGGTTTGTATTATAAAGACCATGTTTCAGTATTTAATGACAAGGATAATAGTTCACAAAGTGCTATTTTATATTGTTATATACTTGTGAGTAGCAGTGAGTGCCTATTTAGAATTTTGCTGGTTGTGTTTATTTATGTGGAGTGTCTAGGGTTTAGAAGTAGATGAAGTGTGCTAACAGACATTGATAATAATTGTACATGCTCAGCAGAGCTGATGTTTATTCTGGGTTCTAAGTTGTAGAAACTTGTGCTGGAAAGTACCAGTAGTAGTTTGAAACCAGCATCCCAACAGAGCACTATGATCTATTTTTTTCTTTACTGTATCTTTATTTTGCTATGCACTGTCCTTAGAATTGTGTGACAAGATGAGAGGATAATTAATAAATTTACGGTGACAATGGTATAAAGCGAATATACAAAGAAAGCACGAGGGAAATGCATCAGTTCACTAGTGTATTTGCAGGTTTGTTCCATTGTTCTAACTGCAATATCTGTGGAAAATTTTAGGAGCCAGTGACGTTTGAGGATGTGTCTGTGAACTTCAGTCTAGGAGAATGGGCTCTGCTGGATTCTTACCAAAAGAAGCTCTACAGAGATGTGATGATAGAAACCTTTATGAACCTGATCTCCATAGGTAACAGTAACACAACTAAACAACCACCACCACCAAGATAATTGTTTTTTCTTATTCATGTGGAGAAAAACTGCTTCTTAGTCATCAGTACACTTTTATGGCTTGAAATGTTGAAAGGGAACATGGTGGTAAATATAGCATTATATAAGAAAAAAAAGCAAGAAAGTAATGACTTGTATGTAAGGATAAATGATGTTCTGAGATCAGACGAGATCGGGTGCGTTCAGGCCATAGACAAAGATGAATAATGTGATGATTTCTTGCTGTTCATTTTTAGGGAAGACAGAGGAAGAAAGTATGGCTGTGAATTACCAAAAGCTCCAGGGAGACCTGAGGTAATTTACACGAACAGAAAAGGCAACTTGCGTCAGTCATTGAGAGGGACACCAAAGCTGAGAAAGAGGGAGGTGATCCGAATGGACTTAACTTCACAGATTTCTGTAAACCTCCACCAAGCTTCAGGCTTCAAAAATGATGGTCCTAGCGCTCATGGGTTTTGTGGCCTACACCTCTTACTGTTCTTCTGAAGGAGCGGCAAGAAAAAGAATTCACCTTTAGCTATTTTCCTGTGATTCATTATACAAAACGGCCTTTTGTGTACAAAAGTGTTTGGTGTATTGTTAGCAAGTTACCTTTGGGTTTTATAAATGTAAGGTTTATGTGTGAAGAAAGGTAAGTTTGGAGTTTAAATCAAAATCCATCCTCAATAAATTGCATAAAGGTTATTCAGCTATTTAGAATTAATGTCTGATCTGCACTATATCGCATTAGGAAAGTTCACCTTTGTTAAGTGTGTCAGTGTTCATCAGAACCTTTGATGGCCGTACGTATGAGGTACGCTGTCCTCGGCACCTCTTGCCGAGTGCTCATTTTTTTTACATTCATAAATTGTAATGGTAAGAAACTCAGTGCCTTTTCCCTGCCTTGGGTCAGGCCTAGTTTGCATTCAACTTGCTCACTTTCTGCATGCTTTCCTGTCTCCTGAACACTGCAACAACAGGCAGAGGCCACACTAGTCATCATGTCGTACCTACCTAGTTATAAAACGGGACTAATGAATGCTCCTCTCTCCCCCCCCCACCCCCCCCCTCCCGCCTCTCTCTCTCAGAATTCAGGTGGTTGGAAAATTCTGTGATGGTGAACATGGTAGTCAGTGTGAAAAAAGCCACTGGCAGCTGACAGAGCGTATTGTTAATGGGGAGAGTCATCCTGCAGTCACAGTCTATGGAAGTGTGAGTGCAAAAGACATCAGTGGTCACTCATCCTCGGATGTGCTCCCTAGAGGTCAAAACGAGAAGCCATACAGATGTCAAGAACTCTTGGAAAAGACTATTAAACGTGAAAAATGTTGGAAAGATGTTACTTATTCTGAATCTTTCCAGACACTTGAGAGGGTTTCTGCTACAGAGAACATTTGTGAAAATAGACAGACCAATGACTCTCATAGGAATCTCACTTCTCCTCCAGACTGCGAAAGAACTCATACTGGAGATGAGCTACATGGGTGCAAACAGTTTGAGAAAACCTTCAAGGGAGAAAGTTATATTCAAATATATGGAAGGATCCAAACTGGAGAAAAACCATTTGAGTGTAGTAAGTGTGGAGAAGCCTTTGTTACTTCCAGTCAGCTGAGCAAACATCAGAGAATTCACACAAGAGAGAAAACATACTCCTGTAGGCATTGTGGGGAAACCTTCCTGTATTCCATGGCCCGTCATAATCATGAAAAAACTCACAAAAGAGCGCGTAGTTTCATATGTAAACATTGTGGGAAAGCCTGCATTCATTCTTACCAACTTCTTCAGCATGAAAGACGTCACACTCGAGAAAAACGTTATACATGTGATCAGTGTGGCAAAGCGTTTAGACGGTCCTCAAACCTTCACAAACACGAAAGAATTCACAGCAAAAAGAAACTCTATGCATGTAAACACTGTGGGAAAGCCTTTATCAGTGCGGGCAACTGTTACAACCATGAAAGAATTCACACTGCAGAGAAAACCTATGTTTGCAAGCAGTGTGGGAAAGGATTTACACTTTCCTCATACCTTCGAAAGCATGCAAGAATTCACACTGGAGAGAAGCCCTATACCTGTAAATACTGTGGGAAAGCCTTCACCCATTCTAGTGCTCATTACAGGCATGAGAAAATCCACACCAGAGAGAAACCATTTGTATGTGTAGAGTGTGGGCAGGCATTCACCTTTTCCAAATCCCTTCAAATTCATGAAAGAACTCATACTACTAGAGAGAAGTTTTATAAATGTAACCAGTGTGGGAAAGCATTTACATGTTTCTTACACCTTCGAAGGCATGAAAGATGTCACAATGAGAAGAAATCCATTGGTTAGAACTTTTACCTATGTAAGCTATGTGAACTAGTCAACTTGCTGTTGAGAATATTTATCATTTATTTGTGTATTTATTTCCATGAGGTTTGGAGCAAGAATACACTCCTGTCTCAGTGTACATGTAGGGAACAGCAGGCAGATGTCCAGACTCAGTTCTCGTATTTCCGTTACATGAGTCCCAGTGATGGCGCTCCGACGCTCAATCTCAGCAACACAAACCTTCTAAGCCGTCCCACCAGTATTTAACTCCATTTTTTTAATGAATGACATTTCTTGAATAGGTTTTATATTTTGTAGTTTTCTGTGTATGCTTTCTCCAGAAAAACAAATGGACAGATGGGGCTTGAGCGATGGTTCAATAGTTGTTTACCTGCTGTGCTTGCAGAGGACATGGGTTCAATTTGCAGTACCCATGTGGTGACTCGAAGCCATCAGTAACTCCAGTTCCTGGTGATCTGACACCCTCTTCTGGGCTCTAAACATTGCTTCCACATACATACAGGTAAAATACATAAGATTATAAGCCTTTAAAAGAAGGGAGATATACCGGGCATATATAAAACTTATAAGTTTTATATCCTCTTGCATCAGGCATTATAGTGTGTGCCTTTTATTCCAACACTGGGGATAAAGGCTAGAAAATTATAACACTGAATATAGGGGGTTGTGAGACTTTAGAAAAGCCCATTTCCAACCAAATTAAATTGTCACTGTTAAAACCTGAGAGACCCAGGTGTGCTTGTGTGCTGACACACACACACCTTTAATTCCACCACTTGGCAGGAAGAAAAAGTTAGGCAGGCCTGTCTGAGCTCCAGGCCAGTCACGAATACTTAGGCCCTGTCTCAAAAGAAGCTGGGAGGTCTTTATTTAACATAAGTAGTTTAAGGTCAGCCCGAGCTACATGAAACTGAGAAAAGGAGTGTTGTGAAGGGGTAAAAATTCTAAATTTTCTTATATAATTGAGTTTTGCAAAAGTGAGGGCAAATACCTTAAGTAGATTAACAGACGTAAATAAAATGTTCCTGAAATGGCCCAAAAGAATTAGTAAAACTTATGCATGTTTATAGTATTTGTCTATTCGTACTGGTGACTTTTTGACCATGCAATACTTTTTTTCCGTTGATAGTATAACTTAGTGTCTAGTGTAAGTATGATTGTACATGACTCATCTCTGCTGCATAAAAACCTGAGACCAGAGAGTAAACTCGAGCTCACCTCTGAAGATCACATAGACACTATCTTAAGAAGCAAAAGCAGAAACTCTTTGAATTGTGGTAATAGAACATTTGCCAAATTGCATTTCAGACATGTAAGCTGGAATTTTCTGTGGGTGTTGGTAAGTCATGAGGTGATGGTTTACCCTTTACTGTAGAGCTGCTGAGTTCATTGAATGGAAATTCGTTTACAGTCTGTCAGGCTGTATTTGTAGACACTTTCTAGAACTGCAGTTATTGTGCATGTATGTCTTTAGGCATGTGGGTTCCAAGTGTACATTTGGATGTCAGGGAGCAACGTCCTTAACACAGGAGTCTAAAGATAGAACTCAGGTTGTCAAGCTTATGGGCATGTACGTTTTTCACCAGACCTTTAATAGTTGTACTTTATGTGAGGTTGAAAATGTATCAGTGTTAGTTTTTTGTTATTGTGGGTTTTTTTAATTTATTTATTTGTTTGTTTATTTGATTGTTCATTTACTTACTTATTATGGAGTTTTGCCTGTGTTTACAATTTTATACCAGAAGAGGGCATCAGATCCCATTACAAATGGTTGTGAGCCACCATGTGGTTGCTGGGAATTGAACTCAGGACCTTAACCACATCTTTCCAGCCCCTGCTCCTGGTGTGTGTGTGTATGTGTGTGTGTGTGTGTGTGTGTGTGTGTGTGTGTTCTGTGTGATAATGTGATATATTTGTGCTTAGTGCAGACCTATAAGAGTGGAGATAATGTGATATATTTGTGCTTAATGCAGACCTATAAGAGTGGAGGTCAGAAGACAACCTTCAAGAGTTGGTACTTTGATAGTCTGGAGTATCAAGTGCTTTACCTGCTGAGCCCTGCCACCAACCCCAAATAAGATTTTTTTTTAACATCTTTCAAGCACTGTAACTAATTGTAAGGAATACTTTCTAGTATTAAAAATGTTGCACATAAGTTTCAACTGTTAAGAGCATGTATTAATATTGCATAGGATCTGAGTTCAGTTCCCAAAACCTGTGTCCAGTAGCTCACAGCTACATCCAGCTCCAGCTCTGCTAGGTCCAATTTATCTGATTCCCAAGGAGACCGGCACCCACAATCACATACCCACCCAAACTAATCACCATTCAATGTACTTTGGTTTTGTTGAGCAGTACTGAGGGGTTGAATATAATTATATTGTTTTAAATAATTTTCTCACTTGGAAGACTAGCAAGAGGATGTAAAGCGTGTGCAAGTAAATGTCAATTGCAGGATGTGTTGGCACACTCCTTTAATCCCAAACTTGGCAGATCTCCGAGCTCAAGGCCCACCTAGTCTATAATGTAAGCTCCATAAGACTGACTTGGAGTTCATAAACTATACTGGATTCTGTTCTCCATCAGTATCTTCTTTGCAGGGCTTACAAGACAACATTCAGGTCAGTTATAATAAGGAAAAATGCAAATGAGATGTGTGTTTAATACATCCAAAATAATGAACATTACTCATAGCCTACACTGCTAATGCTTAACTCACTTGGTGTACAGTTGGTTAAATAGATGGAGATTTTTGAATAAAGTATTCCTTGTGTGTAATCTGTTATTACCAGTTTCGTCCATGTGGACACCCAGTCATAACAACAGAGATCACTACTGCTATCCGTAGCCATCAGAAACTACAGTTCAGCATATTGTTACCCAACAAGAAATCCAGCTTTAAAAGACCCAGCTTTCTTTGCCTTGTTTACACCCTTTTACTAAAAATAGATTATTTTCTCACACAATATATCCTAATTGCAGTTTTCCTTCCTCTACTCCCATCTCCTCACTTCCCCTCTCTGGATCCACTCCCTTCTCATTAGGAAAGAACAGTTTCTAAGAGATAACAACCAAGTTGGACAAGCCAACCCATCGGAAGAAATAGAACCCCTAAGAGCAGGCACAATAGTTAGAGGGCATTTCTTTGCTGCCAGGAGTTTAATAAAAATACGCTGGAAGCTATAAAATACATTAAGACCCGATGCAGACTCACCTAGGACCTGTGCTTACTGCTTCGGTCTCTGAGTTTACATGAGCTTTGCTCTGTTGATTTAGAGGATCTCGTTCTGGTGACTTCCATTTCCTCTTGGTTTTACATTCTGCCTCGTCTCCCTTGGGGTTCCCTGAGCTTGGGTGTGGGTGTAGGTGGCATCTCATTTAGAGATAGGTATTCCAAGGGACTCATGCTGTCTCTGGGTCTATCTCTCTACTCCCCCCGACCCCAGCCCTGTGTGTGTGTGTGTGTGTGTGTGTGTGATAGGCAACTCACTTTATAGTATTGACTGGCCCAGAACTATCTAGATTAGGCTGGCCTTGAGCTCACAGTGGTACCCGCTCCTGCATCTCTTGTGTTGGGACTGGAGATGTGGGCTATCACTCTCAGCCTTTTTTGCTTTTCAACTGTCATCAAAACAAACTAACATGCCAAGTCAGACCCTGGCAAGCCTTCTTAGGCTAGGAGAAATGCACCAATCTATTTATATAGATGATATACAATCTTAGTCTCAAGACTTAAGACAGAAGGTTTGAGTTTTCCTGGTATAAGCTAAGTTGTAGCCAGAAATAGCACCACTTGCATTAGATGTTATTTTTCTATCATGGCAATAAGGAACCTGAATTGTACGTATGAAGCAGAAGCATTCTTTGTGTAAAAGTTGTAAGAAACGAATGGTTATAATTCCTCTGTTGATAATTCAGTTAGGAATATGAGGTAGTGAGAAAACAGTGAATATGTGGTGCGAATGAAAGATCTTTTTGTGTTTTCAATTGCATTTAATCTTTTACGGTACAGATTTTATCCCCCTCCTGATCCACCCTCTGACTATTCTACATTCCATACCTTCCCGCCCCCCTTTCCCCAACTCCACGAGTATGCCCCTGCCGGAAAGATCAGTTTTTAAAACACATACTCAACCTGTTAAGCCTTGGCTTTAGTCCCCATTACTGCCAATAAAACCAGGAAAAAAAGTAAATTTCAGACTTTAGTAATAATAATCTAAAGGTTTAATAAAGTAAATTTGTAGATAGGATTTTCATAGAAGTAAACTGTACTTCATTTGTCCCCAAAAAAGCACAAACTTGAATTTGCTAGTAAAAATTTATTACACAAAGATACTATCAAATGGCACTTGTTTCCTGGAGGTCTCTCCAATCTCTGTAGTTCTTTAGAAACCTTCGTGTGCTCTGTATGATGGACCGGAGAAGTAAAACACAGAAAGTAATGTAACCAAAATTGTCTGAAAACCACCTAGCTTTAATTCTTGAGGATTGTACAAGGAGGAAGGATAATTATACATTTATTGGCCATTTGTAGATGAGCTTTGAGAGCTGTTCATTTCATTATCTCATTTTTGGGTTGTCTGACTGCTTGATAATTAATTTCTTTAGTTCCTTGCATATTTTACGTATTAGTTCTTGTGAGTTGTGTGGTGGACAGAGGTTTGTTCCCATTGTTGGTCTGATATTTCACTCGGTTGTTCCTTTTACTATGCGGTGACTATTTTTATCTTCCTGGCAGTCAGTCCTCTGTCACTTGGCATTGTTTCCTCGGTGCTTGTGGTCTTCAGAATGCCCTGGCCTCTGCCAACGTCTGAGTACCTCACCTGATCGTTCCATCTTACATTCCTCCTTTGTTCATCTAAGGTTGAGAGAAATAGGATTCAGTCTTATTTTTCTAAATGTGGAGTCCCAGGCAGCAGCAGTTTGTGGAGTATTTGTGTTACTGTGAGTGGTGTCTGGGATAAGAACGAGGTGCTAACTGCAGACTGACAACTAGGGATTCTTCTGCATTCATTTACACGCTGCTGCCTGTGCCAGGGCCCTGCTGTCTCTGTGCAGTAACTCAGAGTCTGATATGGTGATAGCACCAACGTGATTGATTGATTGATTGATTGATCAGGATTGCTTCGGTTAGTCATTGTTCCTTGTACATCCATATGCATTTTGGGATATTTTCCCTCATGAACAATGTCTTTATATTTTGAACTGATTGTATGGAATATGTTAATTACTTTTAAATCACGCCTCTTTTTACATTAATCTGCTAATCCATAACTATGGGAATTCTGTCCATCTAGTACTGTTGTCTTTAATCATTTTCTTCGGTGTTTTAAAATTCTCGCAACTATGGATTTATGCCTTCTAAGAGTGGTGTTTGTGAAATTTTTCTGGTGGAGTTTTTAGAATTTCTTTGTTCTTGATCACGGTTTTTGCAAATAAGGATATTTTCACTTCCTCCTGTTTATAGTCATTTTTATTTTTTTCTCTTTATAATTACTCCACTAAAATCACACACTACAATGAAGTAATAGTGAAAGAAATTGTGTACCCTTATCTTATTCTTGAATTTAGTTAAACTTCTTGGAGTTATTGTCCATTAATAATGTTCATTTAATGAACATTAGTAATGTTCATAAAAGGTTTTTATATAATACCTTTGACATGAAAAGATCATTGGATTTTGTCATGTGACTTGTGCCCTTTAGTTTATTTCTGTGATGTATCACTTGTTTATGCTGAGGCATCCTTACATTCTTATGCTAAAGCCATCCTTATCATGGTTAATTATATTTTTGATGTGTTCAATTCTGTTTGTGGTATTTTATTGTTTTACATCTATATTATAATAGTTGGCCTGTGTTGGAACACGATTCAAGAATGGAGGGCTTATGAGAAAACCCTAAACATGTGAGACAAAAGTCTTATGACCTCAGTTTCTTGAACACACAGTATTGTTCTTGGAATGTGTTTTCATGCCCCTCCCAGGTGAGGGCATAGAAGTGAGTTTACTTCCGGTTATTCATTACAGCTAAATATTGTTGTTTATATGCCTCTATGGAAAAACATGCTTTGGCCATGTGTGGCTTGTCTGCTACATGCAGCTCGCCCGTGTGATTGTACAGTTTACTTCCACTATTCCTTTTAACCTTTAAGGTATAAATTGGCTGATGTTCTGAATGATGTTGGATATTGCATAAAATGTTAATCCCCCTGATTTTTAGCTCCATTCTCCTGGTTCACACTGCCATCTAGAGCAGTAATCCGGCCTGTCATTTTTTTTCTTAAATCTTTATCCAGTTTTAAATTAAGATAATACTGGGTTTATCAACAGGATTTGTGGAATCCTACCACATGTGTTTCATGGGATAGTCTGCATATCATTTGGTTAATACTTCCTTGACGATCTCATAGAATTCACAATGAGTGAGAGTCTGTCCTGTGCCCATGCTTGCAAGTCTTTATATTACAATCTCAGTGTCATCAACTGTCTTATGTGTTTAAGTTGTTTTATCTGTCAGTTAAATTTGATGAGTCATGTGTATCTAGAAATTAATAGATTCTTTTGACTTTCCAATTTATTGGAATATAGGGTTTTAAGGTATTTCTTAGTGAATTTCTGGATTTTCTAGGTGCCTGTTCTTCTTTTCACCTAGAGAGAACTTGAGTGTCCTTTTTCTTTTGCTTAGTCTGGCTAAGAGTTTGCTGAATTTGCTTGTCTTGGCAGCAACAATGCTGTTATTTCAAGACTTGGCACCTAGCTTGTTTGTTCTCCCTCTTTATTTTTTTAAAATGAGTATTTTATCTCTCTCCCTTTCTCTCATCTACCATGTCTGTTGTTTGAACTATAACATGTTATTTATAGTTCATGTTTTGAGATTTCCTCTAATTCACTGTTAATCCCACTAAGGTAGAGTAAATACCATTACTCAAATGACAGCCAACTAAGTAAGCCATGTAAGTAAGGGATAGAGAGGACAGTGTGGAAGAACATTTTAGGCCTCTTCATATAGGATTTCATAGAAATTTGGTAATGGAGGTGACCGCCATCAAGGCTCAGGACCTGCCTGCACACAGCAGAGACCGCAGTGAAACCTTGCAGGTGCTCTCCCACCTGAACCCACGGTAAGCCCTAAGCCTGCCACACACCCTCACCAGCAGCTGTCGGGGAGGGAACACCTGGTGGTCTCCTGAGCAGATAGGGAGGTGAACTGTGGGATCCAGACCATTCCAGACCAGTGAGAGGGCACAGGGACGGCCATCAAGACTCAGGACCTGCCTGCATGCAGCAGAGCACACAGACGAGTCTTGCAAGTGCTCTCCTACCTGAGTCAACTGGACTTTGCCACATATCCTTCAGGCTGCCATGGGAGGGATAGACTAGAGCCTCTCAAGGCCAGCTAGCGTGGTGCACTCTGGAACCAGGTCCTCTCTGGCCCTGGGAGGGCCAGGCTACTGCAGTCAACACTCAGGACCTGCCTGCGCATGGCTGAGCCCCCAGAGAAGTCTTGCAAGAGCTCTCTCATCTAAGGCCACGAGATAGAATGGAGCCACTGCAATCACAAGTTACTACCTGCCCACAAAGAGACAAACATCCAGAAGTAATTTTCTTTTTGAGCCTACGGGCCTTCAGATCCACAAGAGAAACAGGCTCCAGTCGGAGACAAGATCACCTGTAATCACAGACAACAAGATGGCAAGAGGAAAGCAAAGGAACCTAAGCAATGGAAACCAAGACAACCTGGCAACATCAGAACCCAGCTCTCCCACCACAGCAAGATTGCCAAACACACAAGAAAAACAAGTCCTAGACTTGAAATCATACTTCATGATGATGATGATGATGATGATGGAGATCTTAAAGAAGCACATAAATAACTCCCTTAAATAATTACATGAGAACCAGGAAAAAATCACTCAAAGAACTACAGGAAAACACAACCAGAATGGGGAAGGAATTGAAAATGGAAATAGAAACAATAAAGAAAACACAAAAAGAGACAACCCTGGAGATAGAAAACCAAAAGAAAAAAAAAAAAAAATTGGAGATCACAGATGCAAGCAAGCAGCACCAACAGACTACAAGAGATGAAAGAGAGGATCTCAGGGGCTGAAGACAACATAAAAATATAGACAAAACAGATAAGAGGCAAGACCCAAAAACCTAACCCAAAATGTCCAGGAGATCCAGGACACATGAGAAGACCAAACCTAAGGATAATAGATATAGAGAAGGGCGAAGAATATCAACTAAAAAGCACAGTAAATATCTTCGACAAAATCATAGAAGAAAACTTGGCCTTAAGAATGAGATGACCATGAGCATAAGGAAGCATACAGAACTCGAAATAAATTGGACCAGAAAAGAAACTTCTCCCAACACATGATAGTCAAAACATGAATAATTGAAGCAAAGTAAGAATCCTAAAAGCTGTAACGGAAAAAGGACAAGTTACATATAACAACAGACAAGTCAGAATTACAAGAGACTTCTCAATAGATGCTATGAAAGCCAGAAGATCCTGGACAGTTGTCATACAGTCCCTAAGAGAACATAAATGCCAGCCCAGGTTACTATATCCAGTAAAACTCACCATAGATAGAGAAACCAAGATATTCCAGGACAAAACCAAATTTACATAATATCTGTCCACAAATCTAGCCCTACAAAGGATGATAAATGGAAAAATCCAACACAAGAAAGGAAACTACACCCAAGGGAAAGCAAAAGAATAATCATGCAAGGAAACCAAAAGAAGAAAAGCACTCAAACATAAGTCTACCTCTAACAACAAAAATAACAGGAAACAAATCACTATTCCATAATTTCTCTATCAATGGACTCGATTCCCCCCAAAAGAGACATAGACTATCAGACTGGATACATAATCAGGATCCAACATTTTGTTGCATACAGGAAATTCAGAGACAAGGAAAGACACTACCTCAGAGTAAAAGGCTGGAAAAAATATCTTCAAAGTAAATGGGCCTAGGAAACAAGCTGGAGTAGCTCTTCTAATATCAAATAAAATTGATTTTCAAACAAAAGTCATTTAAAAAGATAAGGAAAGACACTTTTTACTCGTTACAGGAAATTTCTATCAAGATGCACTCTCAATCTTGAACATCTATGCTCCAAATACAATGGCACCCACATTTATAAAAAAATCCTACTAAAGTTCAAAGCATATATTACACCACACACAATAATAGTGGGAGACTTCAACATCCCACTCTCATCAGTAGACAGATTATGTAGACAGAATCTAAACAGAGACACAGCAAAACTAGCAGAGATTATGAACAAACTGGAATTAACAGATATCTACAGGAAATAATCAGACTCAGCAGAAATCAACCAAATAGAGACAAAAGAACTATACCAAGAGTCAACAAAACCAAGAGCTTTTTTTTTTTTTTTTTTTTTTGTTTTTTTTTGAGAAAATCAAGATCCATAAACCCTTTGCCAGACAAACTAGAGGGCAAAGAGAGAGCATCCAAATTAACAAAATCAGAAATGAAAGGGGAGACATAACAAAAAAAAAAAAAAAAAAAAAAAAACCCTCAGGAAATTCAAGTCATCAGATTCTACTACAAAAGCCTATACTCAATAAAACTGGAAAATCTGGAGAAAATGGACAAATTCCTAGACAGATACCAGATACCAAAGTTAAATTAGGGTCAGATAAACAATCTAAACAGTTCCATAACCCCTAAAGAAATAGAAGCAGTCATCAAAAGCCTCCCAACCAAAAAAGAAAAAGAAACAGGACCAGATGAGTTTAGTGGAGAATTCTATCAGACCTTTATAGAAGACCAACTACTTATACTCTGCAAACTATTCCACAAAATAGAAACAGAAGGAACACTACTCAACTTGTTCTTCAAAGCCACAATTATGCTCATACCTAAACCACACAAGGACACTACAAAGAAAGAGAACTTCAACCCAATTTCTCTCATGAACATCGATAAAAAAAAATACTCACTAAAATTCTTTCAAACCAAAGCCAAGGACACATCAAAACAATCATCCACCATGACCAAGTAGGCTTTATTCCAGGGATTCAGGGATGGTTCAACATATGGAAATCCATCAACGGAATCGACCATATAAACAAAGAAAAAAAATCACATGATCCTCTCACTAGATGCTGAGAAAGCATTCGACAAAAGTCAACACCCCATCATGATAAAAGTCTTGGAAAGATCAGGAATCCAAGACCCATACCTTAACATAGTAAAAGCAATATACAGCAAGCCAGTAGCCAACAGCAAACTAAATGGAGATAAACTTGAATCAGTCCCACTAAAATCAGGAATTAGACATGGCTGCCCACTGTCCCCCTACGTATTCAACATAGTATTGGAAGTCCTGGACAGAGCAATTAGACAACAAAAAGAAATCAAAGGGATTCACACTGGAAAGGAAGAAGTCAAAATATCACTTTTTGCAGATGATATGATAGTATACTTAAGTGACCCCAAAAATTCCACCAGAAAACTTACAACTAATAAACTTCAGCAAAGTGGATGGCTATAAAATTAACTTTAACATATCAACTGCCTTCCTCTATGAAATGGATAAACAGACTGAGAAAGAAATTAAGGAATTGTCACCCTTCACAATAGTCACAAAGACTATAAAATACCTTGGGGTGACCCTAACCAAGCAAGTGAAGGATCTGTATGTCAAGAACTTCAAGACTCTGAAGGTGGAAATTGGAGATCTCAGAAGATGGAAAGATCTCCCATGCTCATGGATTGGCAGGATCAACATTGTAAAAATGGCTATTTTGCCAAAAGCAATCCACAAATTCAATGCAATCCCCATCAAAATTCTAACTCAATTCTTCATAGAGTTGGAAAGAGCAATTTGCAAATTCATCTGGAATAACCAAAAAAAAAAAAAAAAAAAAAAACCTAGAATGCCAAAATCTATTCTCAAGGATAAAAACACTCCTGGGAGAATCATTATCTCTGATCTCTATATGAAAAAGCAATTCTGATTTTTAAAATGCATGGTATTGGTACATAGATAGGCAGGTAGATCAGTGGAACAGAATTGAGGACCCAGAAATGGACCCACACATATATGGTCATTTGATCTTTGACAAAGGGGCTGAAAACATTAAATGGAAAAAGGACAGCCTCTTCAACAAATGGTGTTGGTTCAACTAGCAGTCAGCATGCAGAAGGAATGCAAATCGATCTTCTCTTATCCTCTTGTACAAAGCTCAAGTCTAAGTGGATACTATCCCCAGAAACCTCTGAATACCCAAGTAACAATTCACAGACAATATGAAGCTTAAAAAGAAGGAAGGCCAAAATGGGGATGCCTCAGTCCTTAGAAAACAGAACAAAACTCTCATGGCAGGAAATGGAAGGTCAAATAGAGGAATAGGGATTGAAGAAAAGATCACTCAGAAGCCGCCTCACCTGGGGATCCACCACATATGCACTCACCTAGTCCAAGCACTCTAGCTGATCCCAAAAAGTATTTACTAGCAGAAATCAGACAGAGGTGCCTCCTCAGGGGCTATGCTAGAGTCATATAGATACAGCTGAGCATGCTTGCAGCTAACCATCAGTGTGAACCAGGGGATCCCAATGAGGTTACTAAAGAAAGGACCTAAGGAGCTGAAAGGGGTTGCAACCTCATGGGAAGAACAACATTATCAACTGACCACACCCTCCAAAACTCCAATGAAGTAAAACACCAACCTTTGTGTGCACTTTAAGAGACTTCTTGATCCAGTTGCGTATGTAGCTGAAGATAGCAGTGTTGGGAATCAATGTGAGAAGAGACTTGTTCCAGAGAGGGCAGGTTGTCCCAATGTATGGGAATGCCAAGGCAATGGGGTGCAAAGGGGGATCAGAAGGGAGTGCACATTTGTGAAGGCAAATGGAGGGGGAGGGAGGATGGGAGCAGGTGGGGTAATGGGATAACATTGCAAATGTAAATACAGAGTATATAACTTTTTAAAAACTCTAACATTTATTGAAAAAAATTTTAATTTGGTAATGTACGGACTTGGCAAGTAAATTATGGAAGCAGGCAGCAGATAAGATTACTTGACAGATCTTGGCAAAATATCTCCAGATTCATTGGAAGAACATCTCAGCAGGGCAGTGAAATTACATAGTGTGGAACATGTCACACTCCAGGAATGGGTTAAAGCTCAGCCAACTGGAGTCTTACAGTAAATAGAAAGGAACTCAGTATGAGCTTGCAACAAAGTAGTTTCTAATCTTAAAATGGAATCAGGATGTCTTGGTAAATGATTTTTGGAATCATCACCTCGAATGTGATACGTTCCAAAGTTTCCATCCTTTGTTAGATTTTCATGTTTCTTTTATTTATTCATTGGGTCTTCCATATCTCAGGTTATTTTGTTGGTTGAATATTTTTTTCATATCTGTCATATTCTTGTAGTATTTCAAAGGGAGTGAGTCCATGGAAAGTTGTACATCCTCAGTAGACAGTGTAGGTCAGTAGCTTGGTCTCCAGTTATGATCTTTAGCCCCATTCCAAGAGATAATACTAGTTGCAAACATGACACAGCAGCTACTATAATAGCTAAAATCAATGATTTCTTTAACTCTTAGCATCGGGATCAGCTAAGTTGGCTGACATGATATATACTAGATAAGAGTTATTAAGTTTAGAAATAGATGAGGGTCTCTGCTCCTGCCACTTCCCCTGCTGTCGCCTTAGCACCATTTACGCCACCAAGCAAGTGGTTAACTGCGCCCGGGCCTGCCAAGCTACCACACTCAGTATTGTTAGAGATAGTGGATCAACTAATAGATTACCAAGAACTTGGCATCAGTGGTGAGCTTCAAATTATCACAGGTCATTAGATTTCGTCAAGATTTTTAGCAACACAGAGAATCTTGTGAGGGAATTGCTAGCTGTACCCAACAACTACAAGGTGATCTTTGTACAACGGGGTGGGTCTGACCAGTTCAGTGCCGACCCTTAAATCTGATTGGCCTGAAAACTGGAAGGTGTGCCGACTATGTGGTCACCGGAGTTTGGTCGGCTAAGGCGGCGAAAGAAGCCGAGACGTTTGGGACTGTGAACATCGTCCATCTGAAACTTGGAAGTTACACAAAAATTACCAACCCAAGCACCTGAAATCTCAACCTGGACGCCTCCTATGTGTACTTCCGTGCAAACGAGACTGTACACGGAGTGGAGTTTGACTTCATACCTGCCGTCAAGAGAGCAGTGCTGGTCTGTGACATATCCTCAAACTTCTTATCCAGGCCAGTGGACGTTTCCATGTTTGGTGTGATTTTTGCTGGTGCTCAAAAGAATGTTTAGCTCTGCTGGGGTAATGGCAGTGATTGTCCGTGAAGACCTGCTGAGGTTTTCCCTCAGAGAGTGCAGGTTAGGAACAATTCTTTGTATAACACACCTCCGTGTTTCAGCATCCACGTCATGGAATGGATCAAGAACAATGGTGGGGCTGCAGCTGTGAAGAAGCTCAGCTCCATCAAATCCCAAATGATTCATGAGATTATTCACAGTTCTCGTGGATTTTATGTATGTCCAGTGGAGCGCCAACATAGAAGCAGGGTAAATATTCCATTTCAAATTGGCAATAGCAAAGGAGATGAAGCTTTGGAAATGTGATTTCTTTCTTTTTTAAAAGATAGATTTTTTAAAAATATATATATAAGTACATTGTTGCTGGGATTTGAATTTAGGACCTCTGGAAGAGCAGTCCTTAACCACTGAGCCATCTCTTCAGCCCACTATTTCTTGTTAAGGCTGTAGAACTCAACATGATCTCTTGGAGGGGCACAGGTCAGTGGGAGGCATCCGTGCCTCTTTGTATAATGCTGTCTCAACTGAACATGTTGAGAAGTTGACTGCTTTCATCAAGACTTTTTTTGGAGATGCATCAGTTGTGAACATGACCAGCCGTGCTCTGCTTTGTGAGTAACATGTAGCTTTTAGAGTAACTTGGGATCGACTACAGAAACTTAACAGACATGGGCTTTTCCAAATACACACTTATTACAGATTTCTTTTTCTTTTTATGTTTACAACAGACATTTATTTAATGTGAGGCATATATAGAGCAAATAATTCTTAAATTGCGATCCAAGTTGAAATAAATTCATAAAAATCTGGTGAGATCAGGCACATCCACAGATCTTAACTACAGGATCACTTCTTTGCTACTCTTCTCTCTCCGTTCTCTCCCGAAAAACCACTTTCAGATAGGGTTCGAGGTAGAATCTGTCCTCCTATTTTGTCCACGGATCCTTAGGCAAGATCTGATGCATCATAGTCAGGTCTAGGGCTCTCTTAATTCGAAACATTCTGTCATCATAAAGGTCCCCGGGAAGCCTTCTTATGGCTTCTTCTACATCTTCAGTTTCATTTATTGTATCATCTCGCATTAACCCCAGTTTATTGAATCCTGCAGCATTATAATACCACTTTCGAAAACCATCCAACCACTTGCTTGATGCTCAACAGCAGGCCTCCCTGCCATTTTGACCTGTTCCTTTTTCAAAGAATAAGAACACTAAACACTGGGGCTCTGCTGAGGAAACTGCCAGCTAATGGCCACCTCCATTCTTACTGGGCTTGGAAGCATTGGGAAAGTGTTTCTGTTGCTTTTCCGATAAATTCAGCCTGTCTGTCATCTTTACTGCTCCTTTCTCTAGGTGGATTGAAGGACTTGCCTTGGACTTTTTCCTGCTGGTTCCAACTGGTTCTTTATTATTAGGAGCAGATCACAAGGAGGGTGAGAGGTCCTGTGCACTGGGTTGACAGCTGTGCGTTTGCTGGGTTCTGCAGCTGTTGGTTAGAGTCAGCAGCCACTCATGAGATGTTGGATCTCTACACTGCTATTCCCATAGAAAGATAAGACATGACAGGCTGTGTTCATGTAGTGGGTATTTTTTAAAACACAATACAGTTCATACAGTTTATGTCTATGCCTTTATATTTCTAATGAAGCAGTTCTGTTGAGCCTTTTTGAGTTTGTTCAGCCCGTGACTTTGTGCATGACTGTCGTCTGTTGTGGACACTTGCACTTTCTACGTACTGCCTTTTAAAGCTGCTTCATCAGAAGGATCTAAAAGTTCCATGATTTACTTTTCTTGCCAAACAAAACTCAGTTACACTCCCACACCCACACCCAAACTGTGATCACATGACCGCTTTTGTAGTTAAACCAGGGCGACACTCTACATTCCAGATCTTTGCTGAGGTCTTTTCTGGTTGTTCATGTGTTCGAGTTTTTAGTTGACCATATGAAGAACATTCAAGTCCGAAGTCATCTAAACCATGGCCTGCAGTGGGGGAGGGGGGAGATTGGGAATTGTCAGGGGAAGGGTATGGATTAATATTAGATCAACTCAAAGCTTAAGGCTTTAAAAGTGGATGTGATGAGGATAAGGCCTGGTGGCGCCGACCTTTAATCCCAGCGCTCAGGAAACAGGCAGCAGGTCTCTGAGACGGACACCCACCCGTTCTGCACACCGTGTTCCATGAAAAGCTAGGAATACATATTGAGAGCCTGTTTTGAATGATGATGGTGATGGTGGTGATAACGATAATGATGACGACACTGAGTAGATGGGTGGATGAGGCTTCCAGAATGTTCACTTAAAGGTTTTTAAGGCTGTTGAAAGTTCTGTTTGAAAGTTAAAGATGGGTTAAATGTATATGGAGGGAGATAAAATGGGAGGGAAAGTGTTTGGGTTTTGTGTTGAAAGGAAGACTAGAGTACACTGTAAAGTGATTGTAGAACATATGACGCCTAGTTTAGTAACAAATCTACAGCAAGACTATTGAGAGGTATTTATGCGCGAAAAGACTTTGTTTTATAGAGTCAGGATTTCTTCTTTGATGGAGTAGATTTTCATTTCCTTCCCCTCTGGTGCCGTCATAGAAACATGAAGAGTGATGACTGAGCAGTCTGACCCCATGAATCTGAACCTACATTTGTGAGTATGTTGTGTCCCAGGCCACAGGAAAAGGGACCGATCTCTTAGCAGTGGGACTAGACTGTAGAGGTGAAGGCTGTATAGTGACAGTAGCTTTACCTCTGAATTCAGTGAGCTGTGTGGATGTAGTCCTTGTCAGAGAGTGACGTTCTGTCCTAATATCTGCCTGGGTTGTTTAGGCATCTCCATGTTCCAGCGCACCCCTCAGCACAGCTGAATGCAGCCCAGCCCCACGGTAGCTCTGCCTGGCTACGAAAGGTAGCCTTTTCAGACGGTATCCTCCAGTACTAGGAATCCTCACCCTCATAGATTCCTAGTTTTCACTACATTAGGTTTCCACCTCACTCCCAATCCTAGCTGTCTCTCTCATCGTCTCCCCCTCGCCATTTCACCCCACCACCTGGTCCTTCCCGCTCCCTTCCCCATCATTTCCAATCCACCCACAATATTCTGTTGCTGCTTTTCTAGAAAGTCCTCCTGCCGTCCCCCCACCCCCGACTCCTACCAGAGTCCTTCACTTTACCTAACCGTACTGGGTCCATAAACTGTAGCTTGATTATTTACTTATTAATATCCACTTATAAGTGAATTCATACCACCTTTGCCTTTATGGGTCTGTTACCTAGTTCAGGATGACTTTTAAAATTATTTACCACTCCATCACAGCTTCCCTCCCTTCTCTCCTGCCACTCTCCCTCTCACCTCCCCACCCTTCTGTTCACCCATCTTTCTCCTCAGAAAAGGGGTGGCCTCTGACAAATAGCAACAGGACTTGTCATATCAAGTTGCAGTAAGATCATACTCATCTACTGCAGCTAGACGAGGCAGCCCAGTTAGAGGAAGGGATCCAAAGGCAGGCAGTGAATTCAGACAGCCCCTACTTCTGCTATTAGGAGTCCTACAGAAAGACCAAGCTGCACAACTGTTAACATACATGCAGAAAGCCTAGATCCATCCCTGGCATGGTCTTTGGTTGGTAGTTCAGTCCCTACGAGCCACTGTGGGGGCAGGGACACAGGTGAGGATGATGTTCTATAGGATCCTCAGGCTTGGATGCGTGGGAGATGCAGCAGCTCTTATGGTGCAAATGGGGACCCTGGGAATTGTCTTCAGCAAGAACCTGAATTTCTAATATAACAATGTTGCATGGCATTTCAGGTTAACTTCCCCAGACAAAAGTTTATAATTGTCAGGAACATACTACTTTGGCAAAGGGTATGCAAAATGTTGGTATAGTTTATCAATGTAGTTAGTTCAGAATTTTAATGATCAAAAGAATAGCAAAGTCCATTTTTGTGCTTGCAGGTATCATATCTATGTGTTTCTATTTCAGCATATGGTTTGAAGAGGGAACAGTTTAATTTAAAAAAATTTTTTGAAATTACATTTAGGTGGTACGAAGTATCATTAACCTTATCTAGACTCAGCTCCCATTGCTGTTACATGATACTCAAATACTATTGCAGCCCATCGGGCCAATGGGAGGAGTAAAAAGCCTAATGTGCAAACAACAACTAGCATGTCAGCAGGATTAACAAGTTAGTTACCAAGTATATAAGTCTTCAGTGTCTACACTGGAAAAGGAGTACAACCTTTGGCATTTGTATGGAAAGAATAGTCTGTGTACAACCTACATTCTGGGAACCAGATCTCAAATGATCAGAAAAGTCACAGGGATAGCTGAGTTCATTCCATTGTCCTGGGATATTTTAAATGTCTCAGAGGAGCAGATTTATGAGGCTAGTATGATAGGAAACTTTTGTTGTTTTGTTTATTTTAAATTTATTAATTTCTTTTTATTCTTTGAAAATTTATACATGTATTTATCTTAATCATACCGGTCCCTCACATTCTCCCCAACTGACTCCTTGATGTTCCATCACCTCTCTATACTTTATGCCATCCTTTGTATTTATTCTTAACTGAGTACAACTAGTATGTACACGGCTGTGGTATCATCCACTGGGGCTCCGGGATCTAATCGGTAGACATGCTCCTAAAGAAAAATGACTCCTTTCCCCATCCATCAAGTTCCAGCAGCTCTTCAACCATAGAGAGCCCCTTCCCAATTTATGTTGGAATTTTTAACTGGTTTGACTTTGCATCTGTGTAAGTAACTGGCTTGAGTTCACATATACAACAACCATGCCCTAAAGGCAGCATCTCGCAGCATCCCCTGCCCGTGCCTCTGATGTTCTTGAGCAGTGTAAAGCAAAGCAAAACTAGGGGATTGTTTATCTGACTTGGCCAATAAGATGTTATTGGTACAAAATTAAGGTCTCAGTACCATCCAAGTGCTGTAAGTACATGCAAAGTGTTTCTGCTCATAACCATATTATCCCATGGAGGAGTCACTGTTCTCTGAAAGAATGCAACCAACAGAATTCACCCTGCACATGAGATTTGTTGGATTGATTTCTACAACCAGGACATGGAAAGTACAGCCATGTTCTTTACAGGCTGGAGACACTACTACACAAGGGCACAGGGCACAAGAGAAACAGATGACGCAAAGGCAGTCTGAAGCCCAGTCCTGGGAGCCTCTGGAAGCGTTGACCAAGTGAAGGGCAAAGATGGATTCTATCATTTTCAGATACTGGCAGGTGAAAAACAAAACAAAATAAAACAACAAACGAAAAACCCCTCAAAGTTTGTTCACTTCAGCAATCCTGCCCGTAGTGTGATGCTTGTATACAGGCCATGAATTCCCAATGTCATTTCACTGATCCATGTCCATTGCTTCTAGGTATCTTCTCAGGGCCTCATTGTGAAATGGAGCTGACATTAAAGGTGGCCTTCAATCTAACCACTCAGTCAGGATTGATCAATAAACCAAGAGCAAACAATAGATGGGCAATATGAAGGACAGGGCCCTGAGTTTGTAAGATTTAATTGTTAGGTAGTCCTCAAACCCTCACAATTACTGATTTTAAAAATGAATTACTGTGTGAATATGTGTGGGCAACTACACATAACCACTGAGAGGGCGGAAGCCAAAGAACAACTGCTTGGAGTCAGGTCTCTTTATCCTTTTGGGCTTTTCAAAACAGGGTATCTCTGTAGCCCTGGCTGTCCTGAACTCAACAGGCTGGCCTCAAACTCTGAGATCTTTCCTCTGCCTCCCAAGTGCTGGGACAAAAGCTGTGTGCAACTGTCACACACCTCAGGCCACTTCTTTTACCATGAATCCTGGGGATGGAGTTCGGGTCAGGCTCCTGTGGCACTTTAGCTCACTGAACCGTCTCACTGGTGCATGAACGTCTTTAAACTTTTCTTTTGCAGTTACAATAAGGGTCTATTAGTCTGGTGGGTGAATCACATTAATATGCTCTTATATGTTAACCTTTGCAATGACTACAGTATCTATCCCAGTCTTTCATTTCACTTTTGACTTTCAGCCTTAAAGGCAAGTGATGTTGTTTTTCCTCTGTCCCTTTTTCTGTGTCTCTGATTTAAAAAAAAAAAAAAAAAAAGTTTATCTTTTTTCATGTGCATTTTTGAGGGTATCTGTGATTATCTGTGAGTGCCCACAGAATCTAGAAGAGGGCATTGGATCTGCTGGAGTTGGACTGATAGGCTATTGGAGTTGAACTCAGCAAATGCTCCTTACTGTTAACCCATCTCTCCTGCCCCATGACTCAATATCAGATGTGCACATGGAAGCCAAAAGTTTGTTTTGTTGTTAACTTTGGTTGTCAGTTACTCGGGTGCTGTCCACATTTTGTTGTGACTCTTTCACTGGCCCAAAACTGGTAACAGGCTAGGAAGGCTATTCAGAGGAGTCCCATGGTCTCTCTCTACCTCCCTGAGCACTGGGGTTCTAAAGTTGTGTCACTTCCAACTTTTTCTCTTTCACCTGAGTTATGTTAAAAACCAGGTCTTCCTCCAAGTACATTAGTTATTCAGTTCCTAATACTTATGGCTGCATTATTTTTCTCCTATAACTCATACAACTTTAAAACCCATTTTTCACAGTCATACTTTAATTATGGTTGCCATGAGAAAAATTAATAGTTTGTTCTTGGTCCTGATGGTAAGGGTGATACTGTGAAAAGGTCATGTGGCTTATGCTGCCATATTTAAAATTGTGGTGTAGCCAATTCTGCTGATTGCATCCCTCCACCCAACTTCATCTAACTTGTATCCACCTAAAATGTCTGTAATGGCTATTCCTGGTTGTCAACTTGACTGTATGTGGAATGAACCACAGTCCAGAACTGGAGGACCCTCTTGTGATCCTGATATTGGCATAGAGAACCTGAGGCATAGAGGCTATGAATCCCAGGACACTAAGACAAGATCTCGGAGTTCAAGTCACAGATCCAAGCCTGGTGGTACACACTTTTAATCTGGGAATCTTTAATCTCCATCCTTCGGTTGGAGACCTACTTAAGGACATTGGGAAAAGGCTTTTTTTCTTCGCCTGCTTGCCTTTTGGGACTTAGAAACTGCTAGAACCTTGGACTTCCCTTTCACCACTGTTGGGGAGTTGGACAACAGGCTCTAAGTCACCAACCAATTCCCTCACTATATAGAGACTACCCATACATCTCTAGAGGACTCTAGAGAATCGTGACTAATACAATGTCTTCACTGAAAAAAATTAGGGTTGATTGGATGACTCCACAGGTGAAGGATTTCTCCTTTTAAAAATATTATCCAGTTCTTTTTAGAGATAGTAGTTAAGCTTTGAAAGGAAGGCCAGAGAGATGGAAAGGTTCATACTTCCAATCCTGAAACCTGAACTTGATCCCAAGGACCAACAATTAAGACCTGGATTGGTTCCCAGTATGCAAAAGGATAACCTTCAGTCCCAGGGGATGTGATGCTGTCTTCTGGACTCCATATGCACCAGGCACAAAAGACACACAACTCAGTAGTGGTCGTGTACACCTTTAACCCCAGCACTAGAGAGGCAGAGGCAGGCAGATCTCTGTAAGTTCCAGAACAGCCTGGTCTACAGTGAGTTCTAGGACAGCCTGGGCTATACACAGAAACCCTGTCTTAACCAAACCAAAAACATCAAGGAAAACAAACCTTGCTGGAATAATTCCAAAGAAAAGTTAAAAAAAAAGAATGCTAAGAACAACACTACAAGATGTCAGACTTCTCATGTTTATGGACTGGCAGAATTGGTGTTGTGAAAATGAAAGTCTATTAGCAATCGATATTACAGATTCCATGCAATCGATATCAGAGTTCTTCGCAGAAATTTTAAACAAAATCTGAAAGTTATATGAAATCAAGAGAAGCATAGAAAATTAAAGACACTTTGGTCGGATGGCAGCTACTGGAGCAGATGCACATGTGCACATCAGTGGAACAGAGCAAAGGGCTGAGATGTGCATCCATGTGACTACAGCAAATTAATTCTGACAGATCTCACAAATATATGGAGAAGGGATTTCTACTTCCCAGACTAGTACTGCTTAACTACATGTCTATTCTTGGAAGATAGGAACTCTACCTTGCTTTAAAAAAATTAATACAAGATCTGAGACTCCAAAACTGTTACAAGAAACAGAAGGACAACAGTTCAAAGTCGGTACAGGCAATTACATTTTTAAAAAAATTCAGAATGGAGACTTAAATATTCTAGCCTAGGTACTGGAGGGGCCCAGGGGAGTCTAGTCTGTCCCATTTTGGTTTGGATGAATGACAGTGTTTTACATTTGGCCCACTAATTCAACTCACTATTTCCCAGATGAGCTTGGCAAATCTTTCACAACCTAGAAAATGTAGAAAAGTAACATGTTTCTTTTCTGTTAAGTCTTTTACATACATATGCAAACATCCTCTACCATCAAGTACTTGGGAAATAATGCCAGGTATTATCATATAGAATTTCATTAAAAGTTGCAGTATAGGAAAAGGAACAGTTTACTGAAAAGCCTACAGAAGAAAATCTTTGTTGATAGAGGCTTGCTATGTGTAGCCAACAGAGGATTAATATGTATGCCAACAATTACATTCACATGATAAACACCAAAGCTTCACCAGGCTGGAGAAACAGGTCAAGGGTTAGGAGAACTGGCAGAGGACTCAGGTTCCGTTCTTAGTACATAAGGTTAACTACCTGCAACTCAAGTTCCAGGATCTCCCATGCTGCCTTCTGTGAGCTGTTGCATGGATGTGATGCATATGAACTAACTTCCTCCACCCCCACCACACACTGAACAAATAAATACCAAGAATTCAAAGAACCCCTAAAAGAACTGATGAAATGAACATAATTCTAAGCAAAGAGCTCCAAATATTCAGTAAATGTATGAAAGTTATTTGTTTCTTCCTTATACCAACTCTCAAAAATTAGAATTACTTTCTGTTTTGGTATTCAACATTTACAGACTTATTGTATTATGTAATACTGTTGCCCAGTTCATTATACATAAATTAGGTTTCCAAAGGCCTAGGAAATAGAGACCAACAGAAGTGAAATGAGAGGTTCACAGGTACCTTTTAAAATATCTGTGGTATTTTAAAAAACAAAAAAGAATTTATTTAATAACACAAATGAAGTACAAGTTTACTCAGTGAATCTTACTTACAAAGTTGAACTTCACTAACAACTCTTATTTTGATCCTCGCTTTCTGTTTATTTTGAGAGTGCTGGGAATCAAAGCCAAGGCAGAAAATCTGTTTGCTAAGTGTGCTAAAACGGGTTTGTTTTTGTAGCTGCTGTCATTTTGAGCCAAGATGCAGCTATGTCTTCCTGTCTGCCACCAACACTCGGCCTACTTTTATTTCTTTTTGATACAGGGTTTCTCTGTAACAGTTCAACGGTCCTGAAACCTTGTAAACCTCACTTGAACTGAGAGATCCTCCCGCCTCTGCCTCCTAAGTGCTGAGATTCAAAGCATGTGCCATCACTGCCCACTAAAACTGAATTCTAACTAGCTTTATTGCCGTCTCAGAAATGTGTTCAGTGTTTACATACCTCTTCACATTTTTTTCACCAAAGAATTAACATCAGACTCTGCAACAATAAGTTTCCTCCTAACAGTGTAGACAAAGAATACCTTTATACTGCATACAATTCTGAAAGTTCCTAGTCTACCATGCTGACATGTGAAAGTAGTCTTATTTTCTGAGAATCATAAACTTGTTTGAAACAATGGTATTGTCTTTGTTCGTTAGAAGGAACATACTAGAAACCTCACATATACATATACCTTGCTTTATAATAATAAAGGACATTAGCAGATTTAAGTAATCTGACTGGAGTCATGTATTTTCATTTGCATTAGAGACTTACCTGCCTTATGATATAAACGAATTTTTAAAATAACATGACAATGGGAAAGCAAAAGAGCAAGAGTGAAGTGCATACCCTATGCTCATAGTGATATAATTATATTTTCTAGGATAAGGAACAGCAGAGGTGATGTACTGTAGAGCTAGTGTGTATACATGTACACAAAAGTAGCCAGCACTGCATAGCCCACTACACACAAACGAATTATTACTACAAAACATACATGGTTTGATGTTTCTAACGTACTTTTCACTAACTCAGGCAATGTAACACTGTAGGCTGAGAGCTAGTGTTCGCCCAGTTTGGGTATATCATATATACATCTCATTCACTGCCTTTGCATTTACCAGGATTTACCAGGATGCAATCTTATGGAATCTAAGAAAACTACTGGGATTAATGGAAAATAGAGTTCAGTATATTTTAATGAAATACTGAGTTGACAGCAAGTAAAACAGAAAACGGGTCCACACAATTGGGTCTGAAAAAATAATTTCCCTCAATAACCAGAATAGATTAAAAACAGTGATATCCTGGACGTCTGAAAATCCAAACATAATCTGAATCATGAAAACACAATCATTACCTTTTAAAAATCTGATTAAAATGAGATTTAAAAATGAGATTAGCGTGTACTTATGGAATACTGTTTCCTTTCTAACACAATCTTTCTGGTGAGACAAATTACAAAAGATATATTTAATCACACAGTATTTTTAACAGACCGAAACACCAAACTACATTAAAGTATAATCAGTGCATTTAAAACAAGTATCAAGCAGGTTAAAACTGCATCTAATAAAGAATAACACCAACATTAATCTTACTATAAAGAATTAATAGATTCATTACATTTTATTACACTAAATGGTATGGTCTTACTCCTTTTTGACCAGAAAACTACTTATATCAGTATGGTATACTTCGTGTTTTAGTGAACAATGAGAAACTGTCAATCAAAGTTGAACAAGCATAAAGTAAACATTACAAGTTACACATCAGTTTCCAACTCTTCAACATGACAATGGGTTTTAACTTATAAAGATAATTCAGGCTTAAACTACGTTGAATATGAAAGGGTAACTGAAGGTCCCGTGAGTAAAAGGGAAAGTCACCATTCTTTGATCTACTTACTGGAAAACAGCTAAAGGGGAAAAATGTAGAAAAATCAGCCAGGCACAGTGGCACACACACTTTCTAATCTCAGCACTTGGTGCAGATCTCCGCAATTCAGGGCCAGTCTGGCCTCCATAGTTCCTGGAGCGACCATGTCTCAAGAAACAAAAGAAAACAATAGGAGAAAAATCATATTCGGTGCTGATGACAAGGCTCAATGAGTAAAGGTGCTTGCTGAGGAAGTCTGGCAGGGGAGCAACACTGAACGTTCTCCGTACCTGTGCTGTGGCGTGCACACACACACACACACACACACACACACTCACACACACACACTCACACATACACACACTCACACATACACTCACACACAACACACACTCACACACTCTCACAAACACACACACACACACACACTACTCACACACACACTCACACATACTCACACACACACACTCACACACACACACACTCACACATACACACTCACACATACACTCACACACACACATATACACACACACTCACACACACACTCACACACACACACACTCACACATACACACACTACTCACACTCACACACTCACACACACACACACTCACACACACACACTCACACACACACACACACTCACACTCACACATTCACACACACACAACACACACTCAAATACACATATACAAAATAAATAAAACACCAAAAACTTATTGGAAGAAAAGATACATTAAAACTATAAAATATAAAATCTATGTAAGACTGTTACTCTGAGAAAAATCCAAGTATGCACCTAAATGTAGGGAAATTGCAAAGTAGTTCATAATGTTATCAAAATGAACATGCCATAACATAACATACAGAAAAACACTAACAAGTATACACTTAGAACTTTACAGGAAACACAATTACTCAAAATGTACCTAAAAATTATATTGAATGATTATAAATACATCTGAATTTAACAAATCCAATACAGTCTTTTAACAAAAGAAAGTGTATTATTTGATTTAAAAAACAGCAGCCATTAAATTGAAATTCAGTTAATTTACCAAATAGACTTTTATCACCAAAATTCAAGTAGTTTCTTTACACAGTTGCTACTGTTGTTCCTTGCAGAGTGTCCTGGGGTTTGTGTGTGTTTGTGTGTGTGTGTGTGTGTGTGTATTCCAACTGTGGGCTCAAGTTCTTGTCCTACCCCAGTTTTCCAGCCATCCAAGAAAACAGGCAGGTGAAATAATGCCAAACTGATTTTATTTGCCAAACCATACTTAAAATTTTGTTATTTTTTAAGTATATGCTTAAGAATGGAACAAAAATAAAATCCTTTATTTCAGTCTTTAGTGTATTTCAGGTTTTTAGTAAGTTTACAAAAAATTGCATCTGTTTTTTTTCACATTTCTTGCTACAATGAACTACATGAAAAAATGTAACAACTTATTTAAAACGTAAAATTGTCTTTTATTTTGTACAATGACAATTTCATTTGGTTAGAAATGGTACTTCTTAATCTCCCAAGAAGTGCTCAACCCTCCACGTAGCCTCAGGTTGATTGAATGTTGTAATCCTCTAAAGGCATGCACCACCTGGTACAGCAGGCTTCATCCTATGTATACTCGAATATGTGAGTAAAAATTACACAACTGCTATATTGTCTTGTTTTCCCCCCATACTTTCTTCCTTCCTTGCAATAACAGCAAGCTGGATACAAAGACTCTCATGATTTTACATTGGTTAAGTTCTATCCACTGGATTTCTTTTCACTGTGAGTTCTTTCATGTTGGTGAAGATATGTAGAACATGTGAAGGCTTTCCCACACTGCTTACATACATACGGTTTCTCTCCAGTGTGGTTCCTTTCATGTATTTGAAGGGATTTTGAAAAAGTGAATGCATGCCCACATTGCACACACACATAGGGTTTCTCTCCCGTGTGAATTTTTTCATGATTGTAACAAGCCCTATGTTGGATGAAGGCTTTTCCACATTGCTTACATGAGTAAGGTTTCTCTCCAGTGTGAATTCTTTCATGTTTGTGAAGGTATGTGGAACATGTAAATGCTTTCCCACACTGCTTACAAACATAGGGTTTCTCTCCAGTGTGAATTCTCTCATGAATGTAACAGGCACTGGAATAGGTGAAGGCTTTCCCACAATGTTTACAGGAGTAAGGTTTCTCTCCAGTGTGAATCCTTTCATGGATCAGAAGCTGAGAGGAACGAATGAAGGCCTTTCCACACTCCTTACACACATAGTGCTTCTCTCCAGTATGAGTTCTCTCATGATTGTTCCGGGTTGTGGGATCACTGAAGGCTTTTCCACAGTGCTGACATAAATAAGGTTTCTCTCCAGTGTGAATTCTTTCATGTTTGCGAAGGTATGAAGAACGTCTGAATACTTTCCCACACTGCTTACATGCATAAAGTTTTTCTCTGGTGTGACTTCTTTCATGTTGGAGAAGGTGGTAAGAATGAATACATGCTTTCCCACATTGTTTACACACATAAGGTCTGTCTCCAGTGTGAGTTCGTTCATGGTTATAACAAGCCCTTGAATGGATGAAAGCTTTCCCACAATATTTACATGCAAACGTCTTCTCTCTAGTATGAATTTTATAATGTTTGATCAGGTGACCAGAACTAACAAAGGCTTCTCCACACTGCTTACATACAAATGGCTTTTCTCCAGTTTGAATTCTTCCATATGCCTGACCATAACTGCATGTCACGAGAGCTGTTTCACACTGCTTGTCCTCATGGAGGTTATCTTCAGTATGAGCTGTCTCACAGTCTTGATCAGAAACTACACTCCTGCGATCGGGGTCATCCGATTGTTTATTTCCACAGGGTCTCTCTCTGGAAGAATTCTCATGGGTAAGAAAGGGCTCAGAATGTGCAAAATCTTTCCAATATTTCTTTTGCTTAATAGGCTCGTCCATACATTTCTGATACTCGTACGGCTTCTCTACAGTTAGAACTCTGAGGTGCACATCTGACTGAGAAAGACCAGTGACACCGTTTTCACACTCACTGTTTCCAGGAGGCATGTACTCACTAACAATATGCTCTTGAATCTGTTGGTGGGTTTCTCTATACTGAATACCACGTTCAAATTCATAGAATCCTTCAACCACGTGAATGCTAGAAAAAAAAAAGAATATACTAAGTCTTATGGCTAACCATGAGAAGAAGTACTGGAGGCTGGGTACTGTGCCCACACTTGATATCACAATATTTAGGACAAGTTAGAGGAACTGTAAGTTTGAGGTCAGCCTGAGCCACGTGTAGCTCATACTAAGGGAAAAGAGTGTTGACTTTGCTGCTAAAACAATTTATAAATCTGAAAGGACTGAACACTGAGTCACAGGCCCTAAGAACATCATATTGTCTTATTTTCTCTAATACCACTGCTGTCTCCTAAAATAATTCACGTACATTTACAAAGAGAATGGTGAAAAACACTGCAGATACACAGTGGTCTATTTTGCTCATTTCATGCTTTGTTCTTTACTTATCCTTATTTCATGGTTGGCTCATATTTGGCAAACATGGTCTTTCCCAAAGTTACCAAAATTGAATGTCCATTATGCAAAATGGTTAGTCAGGCTTTATGGAATCGACACAGCTGAGTATTTTTAATGGAATTTATTGAAGGTTGGTCACAATATATCCCAGGCACACACATATTTTATATTCAAAGTCTAAAGGTAACTTGATAAGAATATATTAAATAACCTAGTACTCAAAGGAAAGTTTCTGTATAATGAGAGAACTGAAAATGTGCCATACAGCTCAAAGTTACAGGACATTGTGCAACATTCCGTTACCCAACTCTGAATGGTCAAGTGCAATGTGGTTCACATTTAGCTGTAAATCTGGATTATTTAGTTGGGTCTCCGATTTCCTATTACTTTCAAGAATTTGACGTAAATTCCTTTTCTTTGAGCATACATTACCTCAGATTTCTCCTAATATTTTGGTAATCTTCAATATTTTCTTCCTCGGTTTTCCCTGAAAGGTAAAGTATTATTCAACATTACATTAAAAATCATTACATTCTAGTCCCCCCCACACACCCTGTGGTATAATGTAACAAGGCATACAATATTCATCAACATCTTCCAGTATTTCAAATTATGCAAGTACATAGATGAACAAGAAACAGTTACTGTTCTGAACGAGCAAGGAAAAATTATCATGCTGTATTTTTTTTACCTATGAAGATCAGGTTGCTAAAGGTCTCTTTCATCACATCTCTGTAGAGCTCCTTTTGATAAGAATCCAACAAAGCCCACTCTCCTAAGGTGAAGTTCACTGCCACATCCTCAAAGGTCACTGGTTCCTAAAATAATCCACATACATTTACAAGACTAATGGTGGAAAAACACTGGAAGCATAGTGTGATTTGATTCCTTCACTTCATGATTTGTTCTTCATATATTCCCTATAGGCCACGGTTGGCATTATATGTTAGTATTTATAAATAGTGAATACACATGTACTATTCATTCTGACTCTCACACTGTCACACAATTCAGATGCCAATATGGAACTATAAGATAAATGAACGCCAAAACATGACAGTCTCTTGTGATATTAGCCTTAGTACTCTCTGTAAACTGCATCTTTATTAATTTAGAATTCATTAGAGTAGATGAAAGAGTTAAAATTTTAAGTTGGCCCCACTGACCCTGCCTTGAAGACAAGTATGTCTCAAGGCTAAAAACAAAATAACATAAAAATGGCCCAACCCCAAACCATCTGGACTCGATAAGGTCTGGCTTGGCAGTCCTGAGAAAAACAAGTACGAAGGTCAGCGTCCCCCAAAATAGAGTGGCCTAGAGTTGAATCGTGTCCAAAATAGACAGAATGTGCCAATTTGAATGAACCAATAAAATTGTTACGCACCTGTTGCTAACTGCCTATGTGATTTTCCCTATAAACACTTCTCCCCATTTGAGTTCAGGGTTGACTCCTCTATCTCCTGCGTGAGATATGTGTCATCCCCAGAGCTCTGGTCAAATAAACGTCTTGCCAGATTGCATCAAGACAGGCTCTCCGTGGGTTCTTGGGTTAGCATTCTCCCAGTACTTGAGTGAGCAGCTTCCCCAATTCAGGGGTCTTTCATAGACACCAACTCTAGGGAGCCTGTACAGGCTATTAATCAATCTTTGAAGTGTGATTTCTTTTAGAAGAGATAAATGGCAAGAAACAATGTGTTTCATTATGAAATTTTGATGCATACATTCTACATACCTGGACTCAAAACTCTGGTGTTCCTTTAGGAAACATATTCATACCCATTTACATGCCAAGAACTTTTGGTTTGGTCTCTTAATCTTACCAAAGTGGTCTCAGTCTTCATGTTTCTAATTTTTTTCTCTTCTCTCCTTTTTTCCTTCCTTCCTTTCACATTCCTTATTTATAAGATTACACAAAGAAACCCTGTCTCAAAACACAAAACAAAACAAAATTATAAGCTCCTTGAGAATCTAGAGAGATGGCTCAGTAGTTAAGAGCACTGACTGCTCTTCCAGAGGTTGTTGAGTTCAATTCCCAGCAACCACATGGTGGCTCACAACCATCTGTAATGGGATCTGATGCCCTCTTCTGGTGTGTCTGAAGACAGCTAAAATGTACTTAATAAATAAAACAAAACGAAACAAGCAAACAACAAAAAAAGTTCCTTGAGCTTCCCTGGCACTCAAATAATTAGACATCCTAATTGTTTCTCCAACATTCTATAAATTTGGTGTTTTGATTCAGCTAATAAAGAGTTGTGAACTTTTGGAGAGCTATACTGACTTCTTTTCCATATTTATTGTCAAGCTTTAGATGTGCATATGTACACTGTGTTTCTCTAAAGAGACAGTTGTCTGAGTCCAGCCATCTTGAGACAGCTTACCCTCTTGCTCCTTCCTCATGTTCCCAGGCCTAGGTGGCCCAGATAAGCCCAAACCACAAATGTCAATGCACTCAGATAGGTTTGCTCTAAGCCAGGACAAAAGCCACAATGGAAATATCCTTTTACATTACCTGTGATTGGTCAAGACTATACTCTGCTCAACCTGTTTTTGTTTCCCCTTTGCAAATGTTCCTGTTCTTCTCTTCCCTGACATGGTTCAAATCCCTAGCTGGTTTCCTCCTAGGACACCCAGAGAATAAAGCTTTCATTTTAAGCTTCTCGTCTCTGAAGCAAGGTTTCTAGATTTTTCCGCGAACCCAAAAGGACCATCAAGACTACACAGAGAAACACTACCTTAAAAACAAAAAACGAACAAACAAACAAACAAACAAAAACCCAAACGAAATGAAAAAAGAAAATTGTAAGCTTCTTGAACTTTCTAGGCACTGAAATAATTAGAAATCCTAACTCTGAGGGGAAAGGTTTCCCCAGTGGAGATATTATAGTTCTGCTGGGGGCAGGGTGGAGGAAGGAGGTTTGGCATTGGGGTGGTAGTGGTGGGTTTCCTTAAAGCAAACTTTATATCTCCAAGGTTCAAGGTCCGGAGTCATATCACAGAGCACAACAAACCTCACACAAAGAGATTTACTGGCTGCCTCTAATCAGGTAAGAAGCAGCAGAGAACTGAATAGAAGACAGGGTTTATATAGCATATCTTGGGAGCTGGAACTTTATAGGAAGATATTTCCAGGGTGAGGATTGGTAGGTTTTCAATCCAGAGCTTGGCTGGCCACCTGGAGCGGCCGGGTGTGTTAGACCCAGTGTTCTTTAGGCAGAATCTTGTGGTTGGAGTTCCTCAAGAGTGGGGCCTGGCCACTGGCTGGCCTCAAGGGTCTTACATACATATGGATAAATCTTCCTTATTTATGCATGTAATTTGTTAGTGAGCAATCTTTTCTTAAGGTCTCAATCATGACATGGCATAACATGTACACACACACACAAAAAATAAATGTAATTATTTAATTAAAAAATTTAAACATATAGGGCAAAGTCCTAACCTTATCTACATAGCAATATATCACATTCATATCATATCTCTTGTCAGTAACCCCAAAGGACAGAAAAGCATGAAACAGTGTATTTCAAACTCTAAAAGTAATGAACTGTCCACTGAAATGGCTAAATTTATGAAAGGTATCTTTATAAACAGAATGAAAAATAATGACCATTCCACACATGCAAAAACTAAAAAAGTTCACAATAACCAAACACGAAAATGAACACCAAACTTGGCAGAACCTTTGAGAACTCCAGACTGGGAGGGAGACAGGGAGGCTAACTGAAGATCTTCACCTCTCCCTGTGCTCTTCCAAATCCAATACCATAGTCACACCTCTGCAGCAGACCACCTGATGTGGCCTTCTGGCATTCCTTTGAACCCAAGTCCAGTGGATTACACACAACTTCCCTCCCCAGACATCCTCCCCTATTCATTGCCACTCCAACTAGAAAAGGTGGAAGACTCATCCAGATCTTCACCTCTCCCTCTATTCCTCCAAACCTCAAGTCTTGTGCCCAGATAGGTAGCAGACCACCTAATGGAGCCTCCCTTCCCCTACAACCCCAGTGCATCACACAGATCTTCCTCTCCAAAATTCCTCCACCCCACTCATTGCTTTAACCCAGCCACCAAATCCAAAAGACATTCTCTGTTAACCAGTGGGACACTCCAGCCAGCAAAACAAGTAGGCTAAATACAGACCTTCACCTTTTCCTCCATTCCTCCAAGTCCAATCCCCAGGTCTGTAGCAGACCCAATGACTTCTTACTCTGTGCCCCCATTCCCAGTAGACAAAGCAGATATGGGACACCCTGCTTTTCTCCCTCCTTTGGGCCTTTTAACCCCATCCTAACTCATACCCTGTTACCACTGTTAGCTCACAATACCTAGAAACATGCTTTACCTGGAAACCCTAGTGACTACAGCTATCAAGCAACACAGCCACAATATTTTCCTAAGAACCAGGGAACAACAGAAACCAAGGAACAAAACACTGACCCAACAAAGATGACCAAATATCAACACCGGGAATGTCACTCTTCCCAAACCTAGATGCCTAGATGGCAACTTAAAACCAGTAACAGCCAGGACAAGTCTGCTCTAGAGCCCAGCAGACCTACCACAGACCTGAACTGCAATGTAGTTAAATGCTGCAGTAAATATTAAAATAATAGTTTGGCTCATCTCTATATCGGCACCGTGGTCTCACTCCGCTTTCACTGCTTCTGGTATAGAATCCAGCGAGCGGATTTTATCGCTGGGTCCACGCCGCCCCCAAGGTCTCACTCCATCCACTCTGCCTGCCCTACTGCCTCCGCCCTGGGGTGTTTCTTTACCCTAAACCCCAACACAAATCAACTCTAAGGTGCGATAGCTTTTCATACAAGCTTATATATAAAACTTTCAATCCACAAACCCTCAACACAATAAGATCACATCAAATAGACAAAGATACAATCTGCCTTTCTATATGAGATAAAAGACCTATAAAATCCTTAATGTTCATAGCTACTTAACTCCAATTAAGTCCACCTGGATCTAATTCATCCTTCCTGATGTCCATCTTGGAACTTCTCCTGGTCCTCCTCCTCTGTCCTCTGACCCTCTCTCCACCTCCCTTTCCTGCCCAGTCACTGGCTCTCGTCTTTATTTTACTAATTAAAATGGGAAGGTTCAGAAGGAGTCACCTTCATGAGTACATCACTAGGCAGCCCTTCTTGGGGAAGTGGGATTAGTATCAAAATACGAGCAGCTGAAGAACCACGTACAGGTGAAGCACAAGAAAAAGACTTTAAAATACCCCTTATGAACACGACAGTGGGCCTCAAAGAGAAAAAAAAGAACCTTGAAAGAAATTTAGAAAACACAGTGGAAGGAAATGAATAAACAGATCAAAGATTTTCAGAAAAATAAGTAAATAAAAAGAGTAACAGGAATAGAGAAAGCAGAAGCCCATATCAAAGGCTGAATCAGAAATTTGCCTTGAGAATTTCTTAACAGAACGTACAGAACAAAGAATATTAAAAGCTTTAAGGGAAAAATAGAATATTAAGGCAGACCTACAGAATAGCCCCTGCCTTTTCACTAGAAACTCGAAATTGACGAAAAGAACACTACGTCCAGCAAAACTCTCAATCACAATAGATGGAGAAAGACCTTGCAGGATAAAACCAAATTAAGCAATAGCTATTTACAAATCTAGGCCTACAGGTCTACAGAAGGTATAGAAGGAAAACACCAAGATCAAGAAGTTATCATATCCAAGAAGACAGAACAATCCCAGACCAGCAAGCAAAACACACACACACACACACACACACACACACACACACCAAAATAACAGGAATCAACAAAAACTGCTTATTGGTACCTCTCAACATCAATGTTCACAGTTCCCAGTAGCGAGGAACAAACTAACCGACTGGAATCTAGGACTCATCCTTCTGCTGCATCCAGGAAACACAATTTAACATGGAGGATACACATCATTTTTGGTTAAAAGGATGGAACAAGATATTCCAAAATAATAGACCGGAGAACCAAGCCAGTGGAGCCATTTTACTATCTGACAAAATAAACTCCAAACCAAAACTAATTAGAAGAGGTAACTAAGGACATTACATACTAATCAAAGAAGGAAAAAAAATCCACCAAGAAGACATGCTAATTCTTAACATCCACGTGGGGATCCAGGTTTGTAAAAGCCGCATCTACAATTTAAATCACATGTTGACCCTCACATGATAGTGGGAGACATCGATACCTCATTCTTGCCAATAGACAGATGATAGAGACAAAAACTAAGAAGAGAAACATGGGAGATAACTAAAGTTATAAACTAAATGGACTTAACCGATATAGAAAACCTAAGCCCAAATACAAAAGAATACATATACCTTCTCAAGGACATCATGGAGCGGTTTGCCAAACTGATCACATACTTGGACACAAAGCAAGTTTCAACAGATACGATGAAATTAAAATAACTCCCCCATCCTATCTGGCCACCTTGGATTAATGCTGGGTATCAACAACAGAAACAACTGAAAGGTTACAAACTCATGGAAAATGAGTAACTCTACTGATTTAAAAATGGGTCAAGACAGAAATTAAAGACTTTCTAGAATTGAATAAAAATAAACATACAACATATCCAAACTTTGGAACATATTAGCAGTCTAAGAGGCAAGTTTACAGTACTAAGTGCCTACATTAAAAACTTGAATAGATTTCATACTAATAACTTGTGAGCACACCAAAACAAACAAAAGTACCAAGAATCAATGAATCAGAGTTGGTTCTTCGAGAAGATCAGCAAAACTGAAAAAAAAAAAAAAAACAAAAAAAAAAAAAACCCAAATTGAGTAAAAAGCAGAGAGAAGATCCAAATTAACCCAGTTAGACATGAAAAGATGGACATAGCAGCCACTGAGGAAATCCAGAAATGATAAGGCCACATGAACCAAACAACAGCCCCACCCCAGGCTTTCATGGGTTTGTAAAGAACTCCACCAGAGAAAAGCAGAATTCATGCCAATCATCCTCCAACTATTCCACAAAATAGAAACAGAAGGAACACTGCCTAATTCTTTTTACCAGCCAACAGTTACCATGATACTTAAATCTTACCAAGACCCAATAAAGAAAAAAATCACAGATCAATTTCACTTATAGACATATGTGCAAAAATTCTCAAAAAAATAGTTGCAAACCAAACTGAAGAACACATCCAAAAGATCATCCACTATGATAAAGTAGACTTCATCCCAGAGATGCAGGGATGGTTCAACATACAGAAATCAACACATGTAAGCCCCATATAAACAAACTGAAAGAAAAAACAAAAACAAAACCACAGAATCATCTCATGAGCTGTAGAAAAGAACTTTGACAAAATCCAATGTCCCAACATAATAAAAATCCTGGAGAGCTTAGGGATACAAGTGACATACTTCCACATAATAAAAGCAGTTTATAGCAAGCTGATAGCCAGCATCAAATTAAATGAAGAGAAACCCAAAGCAATTCCACTAAAACAGGAACAAGACAAAGTTATCACTCTCTGCATATCTACATATGTACTTTCAAGTTTTAGCTAGACCAGTAAGACAACTAAAGGAGATCAAGGAGATACAAACTGGAAAGAAGTCAGAGTATCATTAATTTGCAGACAATATAACAGTACACAAAATAATCCTAAAATTTCCACCAGGAAACTCCTACAGTTGACAAGCACCTTCAGCTGGATACAAAATTAAGTAACAAAACCAAGTAAAACACACACACACACACACACACACACACACACACACACACACACACACACACAACCAAGCAGTCTGAGAAAAAAAGAACTCAGGAAAAAATCTTTCACAATAGCTTCAAATAACATAAAATATCTTGGGGGTAACTGTAAATAACCGGGCACGGAAAAGACTTGTATGATTAAAAACTTTAATTGAAGAAGATATCAGAAGTTGGGAAGGTCTCCCATGCTCATGAATCACTAGGATTAATTTAATATAGTAAAAATGATCATCTTACCAAATTAACTTGCAGATTCAATGCAATCCCCTCAGAATTTCACACAATGATCTACAGATCTCCAAAGAGCAATTTTCAGCTTCATATAGAAAGATAAAACTCAGGAAAACAATCCTGACCAATCAAAGAACTACATGCAAGGAGGTATCACCATCCCCAACTTGAAGTAACAAAAAACAGCGTTATATTGGACAAGGCACCATGATGCCAGCAACTCTTGTAAGAGAAAACTTTTAACTAGGGCCAGCTTACATTTCAGAGGTTCAGTCCATTTTTATTATAACAGGAAGACGGGCAGCACTCGGGCAGACATGATCCTACAGGAGCTGAGAGTTCTACATCTTGATCCCCAGGCAGCCTGTGTGCCACAGCACAGGAGACACCACAGCCTGCCCCCACAGTGACACACTTCCTCCAACAAGGCTAGCCCTCCTAATGGTGCCAAAGCATCCAAACACATGAGAATGGCGTTGTACCTATTCAAACCACCACACTCACGGACACCTCAATTATATATATATGCCAGAAGCACAGAATAGAAAAAAAAAAGCATCTTCACTATTAACTCGGGCAATAAGAGCAACAATTAATAAATGGACCCTTATGGTACTGAGAAGTTCCTGTAAAGTAGCATCCTATATCCTTTCCTATGGCATGTGAAAATTTTTTACTGACTGCGCATCCAATAGAGAACTAATAACCAAAATATATAAAAGAACTAAAAACAAAACTAACAAGCAGAACAGACAAAAAAAGCCCACCAGATACCAACAAAATAATTCACATGGAAAATGGGGGGCACATCCAGACTACTCAAAAGGAGAAACTTAAATGGCTAAAACACAAAGAAATGCTCAACACCCTTAGCCACCATGGAAATGCAAATCAAACTACTTGGTACTCATCTCATACCTCTCAGAGTGGCTACCAATAAAACACGTGAGATGAGGGGTGAAAGGGATCTCAGCCATCCATTGCTGCCAGGAGGAAGTACTTCGGAAAAGTGTGCTGATTCTTCCCTCGGCATATACCCAAAGGACCCAAACGAATAAAAACAAACAAAACCACATCGACAGTATCACACAACCATTAAGAAAAATAAAATTCATAGGTAAACGGATGAAACAAAAAAAAGAAAAAAAAAACATCCTAAGTGAAGTATCCCAGCTCTAGGAAGAAAAATATGATCAGTGCCTTCCTTAGCCATCATCAGAGTAGCTTCATTCTGAAACATTCGGGGACAAATACAGAGACCCATAGCCAGACTATACAGAGAATGAGAAAGGCCTGGGAACCCTTTGGAAGAGGAAGCATTAAGAGTGTAAGACCCAGAGGGGATGGAGAACATCAAGAAAACAAGGCCATATAAAATCAACCTGAGTATGAACTTAAAGAGAATGAGGCAGCATTCACAACCTACCTGCCCAGGTTGGCATATATTATGGTTTCCGGTTTTTAATTGGGATTCCTGAATGTGCATGTGAGTGGGCCTCTGATTCTGTGCCCTTGGGCTCTTTTCCTTCTGTTTGTTTTGTCCAAATAAGGTGTATTAACTTTTGTTTTATCTTATTTTATTTTATCATTATGCCTTAGAAGCCAGTTTGTTTTCTAATGAGATTCAGAAAGGGAGTAGATCCAGATAGGAGAGGACGTGGGGAGGAACTGTGAGGGGTAAAGGGAGAAGAAACAACTCAGGATGTATTGGGAAAACAAGACTAAACTTGGCTACCAATGTTTACAAATAAATACAAAACAGGAGTTAAAAAAAAAAAAAAGCTACCTGAAGATTAACATGAGAAAGAAGCCTGTCCCGGAAGGAAAATCTTAAGCCCTTTCTAACTCGGTCTTTTACAAAGGAAAAGAACCGCGCTCAAGAAAAGCTACAGGTTTACAAACTAAGGAGATGCAGATGTTTTGTGAAAGTCTCACAAAGAGTCGTGGACCACATCTGCTCAGACTTTGGGAGCTCCTTCCTCAGTTCACTAGTCAACTGTTATTCTTGGGAGTGCCTTTCCTTTCCTTAAGTGGTCTCCATTCTATCTCTACCCCGGTGTCTCTGAAGGGAGTCAGGTCCCCTCTGAACTCAGACCCAAGTCTCAACACTTAGGAAGTATGCTTTCCTTAACTTACCTGGGCTTCCTCACTGTTTCTCTGATCTCCGCATTGAACTTAAAAGGCATCTTTTTGTTCTGTTTTGTTTTCTCTCCTACCTAACGACAAACGGCAATATTTAAAGCTTGCCTGCACTGTTTTCCGCCTTTCCCCTCTCAACCTCAAACTCGACTGCATTTTCCTCTGGTTTCCTTCTAAGTTCATCATTAATTCAGAAGAACCAAAAAAGTTACCCTGGCTTCCTCCAGACACATAGAGAACTCACAGAGACACATCAAATGAACAACTCAACTTGTCAAATAACCAAATAGGACTCAAACACAAGGTCTTAGGAAAACAAGAGCAAACCAGATAGAAAAGCAAAGGCATCAAAAAGAACAGAAGGATGAGGTGAGAAATTAATGGACTCGAAGAATACACACAATGTCAATGTCAATCTCAGAATTGGTTCTTTAAAGAAAAACACCAAAATAGACAAAACTCTAGTCAAACTAACAAAAAGAAATAAAACGAGGGAAGAGACAAATGAATAGGGTGATAAATTAGAGGGTTCGAGAGACTGTAAAAGGGGTGTGGGCAGGTGAAAAATAAAAGACCATTTGGTAGTATTTTGAAAGAAAATACCCTCCAAAAGGAAATGCAAAATATGTAAGAAATGGTTAAATTCTGAGTCACATACAACAAGCTAAGATTGAATCAAGAGGATATAAAGAGCTTGGGAATATTCATACGATGAGATCGAAATAGATATAACCCTCTCATCCCTTCTGTTCATGTTCACAGCCAAAAGGGGGGAGGGGACAAACAGCACGTTTTTGTTTTTACAATTAAATTATTCACCTCATCTCATGATTTTTTTTTCACAGCTAGCAATGCTAGGGAAAAAAGAAAAAAAAAAAATCTTCCCCAAATTCTACCTTTGCCTAGACAATTAATTGCCAAATTGGTTGGTGAATCCAAACAATTCTGATGCAAACTGAAAACCCTCTCTTCCTTGCAAGTCCACATTTTCTCCCACTCTCAGCCCAGAGGGAACCAACAAATCCTCCCGCATTAACACTAACTGCAAAAACCAGGATGCGGGATAAGTTTACAGTTCATTGGTAAAGGGTTTCCTAGAATGAGCAGAGCCTAAGGTTCGATGTCCACTACTTAAAAAAAAAAGAAAAAGAAAAGAAAAGAAAAAGAAAAAGGTAACAGTCCCCTTATAACAGTCTGAACGCTGCAGAGCATCTTCACACTAAGTCCGCAGTGATGCAATGTCTGGAGAGGCGCGGTCTCACCCGAGAGCACCGGGGACTAAATGACACTGTTCAGAAGGGGGGCGGGCAGGGCCGGACCGACGGGACCAGACCCCAGGCTCCCTGCAGCCTGCTGTGCACACAATTAAAACGCACGTGGGTGAGAGGGTGCGGGTGACAGACTCCACCTCAGACTGCTCCACAGAATCAGGTTAACGTCAGGGCGGCGGCACCACATGGGGACAAAGCCTCCGCAGAGTCACTAACATACCACGCACTACCCCAGGAACTCAGGGCACACTCACCATTTCCTGATTCAGACGTGAGCAGTGTTCTTCTTAAAGGGACTACAGTCAACAGAAGGCACAGCGACCCAGGCTAAGCCACCGTCAGCCTCCCTGCAGCCACACAGGACTCAAACAGGGCGGCAATGGCGGCACCCTCTGACTATCCATGCTCCTCATTGGACAGTTCATGCAGGAAAGTAACAGCGTCCCTGATTGGTGAGAGATACTGACCCACCTCCTTAACTCTTACCTGCACAGCATTCTCTTTCAGGTTCAAATGGAGCTCACCAGCAAATTGACAACTGAACCTTCCTAACTCTGGCTTCCCCACCCCCCGGAGGGGGGGGTAAATGCAGAGTATATTGAGCTATCACTCTATTTAAAGAGAATATACTTCTGGATATTTAGAGCACGGATTTAGTTCCTGGTGTAGTCAATGCGTTAGTTCCTCCTGCCTTTTCCACTTACCCACACTTCTTTTTTTCTTTACATTCCGGATTCAGTGGCTTAAGGGCAAAGCCAATGAGATCCCTACCTCCAGCTTTAGAGATAGAGGCTTTTTACGTGGGTTCTGGAGATCCAAACGCAATTCCTCAAGAAGGGTAATCAGGCATTTTATCAACCAACCCATCTCACCAGCGCTTCTTTGGGTTTGTAATACAGGTTCTCACTGCGCTGCTGTAAGCACAGTGTTTGGCTTTTCTAGTGCACAGGGAAGGTTGTTAGATTCAGAACGTATCTTCAACATGAACTTCTGTGGCAGACAAGATTAGAGATGCCTTTGCCAAAATTCTGGAAATAGTGTTTGTGAATTTGATGGTTTATTTTGATTAGGAGTGGTAAAGCTGGGTCTTGAGATACAACTAATCCTATTTTTCTGAGAAACCACCAACTAGATTTCCACAGTGGTTGTACAAGTTTGCACTTCCACCAGCAATGAAGAAGTGTTCCCCCTTGCTCCTCACTCTTGCCAGCATATGCTAACTCCTGAGTTTTTGATCTGAGCCATTCTGATGGGTGTAAGTTGGGATATCAGAGATATTTTGATTTGCATTTTCCCTAATGACTAATTATTTGAACATTTCTTTAACTGTTTCTCGGCCATTTGAGGTTCCTCTGTTGAGAATTCTGTTTAGCTCGGTACCCCATTTTTGAATTGGGTTATTTGGAGTCTACCTTCTTGAGTTCTTTATATATTTAGATATTAGCCCTCTATCAGATGTGGGGTCAGTGACAATCTTTTCCCAGTCTGTAGGTCGTTGTTTATCCTGTTGACAGTGTCCTTTGCCTTACGACACTCTGAAGTTTCAAAGGGTCCCATTTATCAACTGTGGATCTTACAGGCTGAGCCACTGATGCTCTGTTCAGTAAATCTTTTCCTGTGACAATGCCTTCAAGGCTGTTCCCCACCTTCTCTTCTATTAGAGCCAGTGGACCCACTTTTATGCTGAGGTCCGTGATCCACTTGGACTTGAGCTTTGTATAGGGTGATAAATATGGGTCGATTTGCAGTCTTCTACCTGCAGACCACCACTTAGACCAGCACCATGTGTTGAAGATACTTTCATTTTTTTTTCCCACTTGTTTTGGCTTCGTTGTAAAAAATCAAGTGTCCATAGGTGTGTGAGTTTATTTCAGGGTCTTTGATTCTATTCTATTGGTCAACCTGCCTGTCTCTGTACCATACCATGTGGTTTTAATCACTATTTATCTGTAGTATAGCTGCCTGGACAGATGGCTCAGCCCTTAAAGGCTAGGCTCACAACCAAAAATATCTTGACTTTTTTCAAATCCAAAAATCCTCTGAGAGATGCCCCTGTCCTATGTTATTGGGAGCATCCATAAGAATTATTTTCAGTCTAAATGAAATTCTCACATCTTTCCTTCAACCTGTTTTCTTTATTCTTATAATTCCTACATATGTTCATCCCCTTTACTTTGTATATACCAACTGATACTGATCACTATTCACACTAATTTTATTATTCTTTTCATTTTCTCAATAACTAAACCATTAATTCACACAGTACTTTTGAGTGCTCCTTTACTCTCCTCAAAAATTTGTACGTAAGTAATTACTGTCTTGGGGCTGTCTCACACTTAATTTTCACAATGGAACTATTTTTCATCTAGACTGTAGTTGTGCTATCCTGGAAAATAGTCTAAGATCTATTATCAATTATAAGTTTAGATATCACTTCAATCCTATGACAACAAAATCTTTGCTCAACCCTTTTAAGTGCCCTCACTAAATGTAGAGTGACTGAATTTAAAAAAGACAACAATAAAAATAGGAGCCAGCTATGTAAATCAGGATGAGCAGATCTCAATCCCACAACACCAGGAACTTAAGTACCAAATAAAACCTTGTCTCACCCAAAAATTATGAATCCTACAGGAATTGCCTTCAACAAAATGACAGAGATGAAAGTTCAGACACACAAATAAAAAGAATGATTACGGATATGTTCAGACAAATTAGAGAACAGGAATGTTTTCTAAGAGAACACAACCACTAGATGAAAAAAGAATTAAACTAAGAGATGAAAACAGAGATCAATAAATAAGAGACAAGCATAATGAAGGAAAATCAAAAATCAAAAGATGATGGGCAAAAGAAGTTCACTGGACTCAAATTGAATAGATGTCATAGAGAGAAGAATTTGGGGGCTTGAATACAAGGTAGAGGAATTGAAACATTCAGTTGAGGTCAGTGAGGAATTAAAAGGTGAATGTGGAAAGAGCACGGGATATCTTCTTTGGCATTCCACAAAAAAGCAAAATACAGATTCTAGACATAAGATGAGAAGAATTTTACTTCAAAGAAATAGGAATTAATTTAAATAACATTAGAAAAGACAGTTTTAAAAGCTAGGAAGAGTCTCATCAAGATACAAGAAACTCTTCTGGGCATATACCCCAGAGACACTTTAATACACAACAAAGATATATGCACCACAATGTTCATAGCGGCTCTATTTATAATAGCCAGAAGCTGGAAGGATCCCAGATGTCCTTCAGAAGACGAATGGATACAAAAATTGTGGTACATATACACAAAGGAATACTACTCAGCCACCAGAAACAATGACTTAACCAAATTCTTAAGAAAATGGCTGCATCTAGAGAAGATCATCCTGAGTGAGATAACCCAGTCACAAAAGAACAGACATAATATGCAGTCACTGATAGTAGGATGCTAACCCCAGAGGCTTGCACTCCCCCAGAAACAACTCACAGACTGTATGAAGTCCAAGAAATAAAGAAAACAAAAAATATACATATATTCACAAAACAAGAAGACTTTGACTATTTCCATGTTGCGTTTTGTTTTACATGTACTTTACGCTTATTGTAACTAGTAGGTTTTCAATGCATACTGTCAAGCCCTTGAAAAAAATCAAGTACTGACTAAAAAATATATTCACATGGTTTTATGTAAAATTTATTTTAATGTCTGAAAAAACAGTACTGACAAAAATGTATAATTTTAAGCAAAAAATGTTTAAAATCTGTACATTTATCTTTGTTTTGCAAAATAAAGTCGTTAAAAAAAAAGATACAAGAAACTCACAGAACACGGAGGAGAAGGCAAGAAAGCAAAAACAAAATAAAACAAGATAATGAAACAAAGAGACATTCCACAGTTTTATTTAGCACAGTTAAAACACTAATAGACAGATAAAAGAGGGGTATGGAAAATATCATGAAAGAGAGATCAATCTCACTAGTTGCTGATTTCTTAAGGGAAACCTTAAAAGCCCGATGGAAATGAGAAGAAGTTGTTTTAAATTGTTAAAAAATTATAACTGACAATTTACCCCAGTGTAACCTGGAAACACTGTCCTCATTATGAGAGAGAAAAGGAAAGCTTTTCTTTAAAAAAAACAACGCCAAGGGCTGGAAAGAGTGGTTAAGAGCACTGGCTGCTCTTCCAGACATCCTGAGTTCAATTCCCAGCAACCACACAATGGCTCACAACCATCTGTAAAGGGATCTGATGCCCTCTTCCAGTGTGTCTAAAGACAGCAACAGTGTACTCATATAAATAAAATAAATAATCTTTTTTTTTAAAAAAAAAGAAAAGAATGCCAAAAGAATTGATGACCAAGAAGTAAGCCTGACAGAACTTACTATGAGAAAACGTCACACTGAAGAAAAAGTTAAGTATCCCTAACAGGTTCTGGGGGAGGGGACACAAGGATAGGACTATTGCAAAGCAAAGAGGACAAACCAATAACAGAATGCTCCAAAGCAGCCCCCACACACTTTGAATAATAAATCTAATTATCTGATGATTACTTAAGAAAGAAATCAGACTAGCAGACTGGATTAGAAAATAGGACCCCTTTTTACTCCCTCCTAAAAATATGCTGGCTCATGAAGGACACGGGTTATCTTAGGGTGGGAAAAATGGAAAAAGATCTTCAATGAATATCAAAATACAAAGCAAGTAAGGGTCACTATTACAACATTTGACAAAATAGGAAACAAAATAGTATCAAAGGAGATAAAGAAGGTCATTTCATTCTGTCCAAAGAACAATTCCTCAAAAAGTAATTATAAATCTATGTGTTATGTTAGAACTGGAACTAGGGAAAGGAGCGGGAAACGGAGATGAGTCCTCAAAGATGCCCAGGAATTCAGACTCTGGAGACCAGCATCAGGGTGCAAATCTAAATTTCATTGTTTAATACAATAACTTATACACAGTTTGTCTGCCAATAAGGGTATTGTTGGGATTCTGTAAACCCCACCCCTCAATTACCTGCCAGTAGCCAGGTATGCTCTGCCCCAGTGACCTGACACTATAAAGGGGGCTACTTGCCCCTTCCTCTCTCTCTTGGCCTCTCTCTTGCCTCCTGGCTCTCTTGCTCTCCCACCCCTACCCCTCCTCTTCCCCTTCCTTTCCCCCCTCTCCCTCCACGTGCTCATGGCCGGCCTCTACTCCTCTATTCCTCTCTCTCTCTCTCTCTCTCTCTCTCTCTCTCTCTCTCTCTCTCTCTCTCTCTCTCTCTCTCTGCCTCTACTACCCTCTTAACTCTCCCATGACCTGAATAAACTCTATTCTGCCCTATATAGTTGTGGGGCTGGTCCCTCAGGGGGAAGGGATTCCCAACATGGGCCCCCCAGAGGTATCTCCCTTGCCCCCAGGCCTCGCTGCACCTCCATGGACCATATGCCCCCCATTCTCTTCATCCTTCCCCTAACATTGGTGCTGAAACCCGGGACATCATCTTTTCACATCGTTGGTGCCCCGTGACTTTTCCTTTCAGTGACTTTTCCTTTCATTGGTGCCCTGTCATCTTGTCCTTACATTGGAGCCCCGTGTGAGGAGATTTGATTTCCTCACGACCAGATATCCCTTTTTCCTTTCATTCTGTGACTTTTGACAACGTTGGATTGGTGCCTCAGGACTCAAGAAAATGCAGGTTCGCATCCTGAAGTTCACTAGCCCAAGACCTGGTAAGCTCCCTCCCCACATTGGTCAGAGTAAGCATCCACTCGGTCCAAGGATAGTGTTCCTGAGCTACCCCCCCCCCCCAGGACAGATGCTTTTACTGACCCTCATTCTAGGAATTTTGACCTTGGGACCCCCCCTCCTCATTTTACTAGACCCAGGCTGGGCCTGAATCTCATTCTGGAGCACCGCCTCCGAGGAGCACTGCCTCTGATTTAGCCCCATTGCCGACTCTCACCCATGGGCCGCCTCTGTGGAGCACAGCCTCCGAGTTTAGCGCCCCCATGGCAGCTATCCCTAACCTCACCTATGGGCTTGTCTTCGCTGCCTTTGTCCCTATTTCCTGGGATGCTTTGGTTTAATTTACAGTAAACAGAAACCAATAAACTGCACTCCCTTGCTAGCTATCAGTTCTGTGTGAATAGTGGGTCTGGCCCAGCCCCTAGCCTCCGCTTCTCCGCTTCTCCGTTTCTCTGCCCCTTCTCTGTCCCAGACACTTTCGGTATCTGGTCTGGGACACCGCGCTCTAGCCGCTCCCGGGGTCTCCGAGGATGGTGGCGATTGGGTTTCTTCAGGGACCCTGGCCTTGCTGTCAGTCCCTAGGGAAACCATGAAAGCAGGCCTCCTAGTAAACAGCCGCCTGCTTAGCAGATCACACTTGTGGTCCCCCGCCATGGCAGCACAGGTACTCCCCCTGGCCGGAACCTGGCCCCGCACAGGGACCCTAGATTTTCTTGGGACCTCAGTCTTGGCTGGCCATTCCACCCCCACCCCATCCGGCCAGGCATAGCGGCGGCGGCTACAGGGCTGGCGCTGTGGTTGCCTGCTCCTCTTAACCGACACCACTACCTCAAGTTCCCGCACCGCCTCTGGTTCCACTGACCTCCACCTCCACTGCTGCACCGTTTCCCGCCGCTTTTCAAACCCTCCCCTCCACGGCCAGACTCACATGTGGACGTGGACACGCCACCCGGCCTCAAGCACCTTACCTCCCTATCTTGTCCTCTTCTGCGCCACAATCTTATAGTCTGATGTTCCATGCTTTACGTATGACTCTCACTAATAATTTACTTCCTGAGGAAAGCCAGCGAGTTTGGGAGCAGAAAAAAAATGCATGCAGACGAGATCCATCAAACAGATAGACACTAACTTAGACCCTGAAAACCCAAAAGGTAAACAACTTCTAATGACCTATTTCTTTTCCCAGAGCTACCCCAACATAAGAGACTAGCTTAAAAGCTAGAGAGGGGGAACCCTAACTCCACAGGCGGAAGTCTTGGTGCTGACCTTTAAAGTGTAACATGGGAAAGGTAAAAAGGCTCACAAATACCATATGCTGGCAAAGGCTTCCCAACCAGCCCCAGCCACTGCTACACCACTGGGCCCCTGCTACAGATGTGGTCAATAGGTCATTGGGCAAAAACTTGATCTAGCCCACACAAGCCAAGGGGCCATGTCCTACGTATGATCCAGAGGAACACTGGGCCATCGATTGCCCTGTGTCACGCAAGACAGAGGGACATCACGCCCAAATAACCCTCCAGCCTTCTAGGCTTGGCTGTGGACAACTGAAGAGGCATAGGCTCCCTTGACCTGACCACTGCCATCACGAACAGGGAGCCATGGGTAGCTCTCATGGTATGTGAGCAGCCCATCTCCTTCCTCTTGGACACTGGGGCCACTTACTCAGTCCTGACAGCGTTTTGGGGATCCACATCTCCCTCCCATTTTCCCATTGTAGGGTGGAAGACCCTACACCACTTACTTACATTTTTAGGGGTGTACCTCTCAGTCATTCCTTTTTGGTAGTGCCAACATGTCCTGTACCCTTATTAGGAAAGAGATCTTCTAGCTAAGTTGGGAGCCTCTATTTCCTTTGCTCCCCCCATTTGCCTGAACCCAAGCTCACTAGCAACCCCTCTGCTTCTTCTAGCCAGTCAACCTACTAACACAAACATGTTTCCTTTACAGGTAGACCCCCGAGTCTGTTGCTAAACACTCTTCTGTTCTCATCCAATTACTAGACCCTACCAGGACCCTTTTAAGGTGATTCTCGAGATGCCTGCAGCTCTTTTTCCACATACAAGATCCATGAGATCCCAGGTGGGAGACAGAAGTTGTTGGTAAGCTCTACTGTAAAAATCAACCAGGGTCCCCCCTGTAAGTACTATCAACATTCAGCTGCCCTGACTCTGACGTTGCCATGACTCCACACCTTTCCTCTATTCCCCTTCATGGCATGATAAACTGTCTTTAAGACAACTGAGACATATCCTGTAAAAACTTGCTCCAAACCTTATCAATCCTCTGTCTACTTCAATGATAGACACAAAAAATTTCTAACCAAACTATTAGTTCCTGTTACAGGACTACCAGGCACTGTCCATAGAGGAGCCTGATGTGAATGTTTGCCAAGTGGACCCTGATGGTGAAAGCCAGCTGCACCCCCAACGGTGCCCCCAAGATAGCAGGAAGCAGCCAATAAGACTCTCCTGGCAGTCCCTATTCCCCTTTCATCATCGGCCTCCCCCTCCATTTTTTCTCCTTTTTACAATAAAAAAAGGGGAGGAATGGCAGCATTAGGACTGCTCCTGAAAAATCTTTCTTTCTTCCAAACCAAATGTACTTAATTTCTACCTATAATGTATACATATGTGTGTTCCAGCATCTTGTCAAGTCCAGGCGCTTATTACATCTAGAACAGCTCCAGAGAAGCAACCTACAGATGCTTCAGCCTTCTCTCGCAGACACACACACTTCTACTGGACCTGTTCCTCTGACCTATCCTCAGATGGTTCCACAGACCCAGACAACAAGGAAACAGCCAACTCTAAGACTAGACAAACATCCCTACTTTTCTGGACTCTCTAGAAACATCGCCCCAAACAAGCGTGAAGCAGCCAAGAGATCACAACGACCCTATTCCTGGTCCACCATCACCTCTAATTTTTCTTTTTTAATTAAACCAAAATGGAGAAATGTTGGGATTTTGTAAAGTAGCCAGGTAAGCTCCGCCCCAGTGACCTGACACTATAAAAGGGGCTGCTTGCCTCCTCCTCTCTCTCTTGGCCTCTCTCTTGCTTCCTGCTTTTCTTGCTCTCCCAATCCTATCCCTCCTCTTCCCCTTCCCTTTCCCCCTCTCTCCATGTGCTCATGGCCAGCCTCTACTCCTCTCTCTCTCTCTCTCTCTCTCTCTCTCTCTCTCTCTCTCTCTCGCTCTCGCTCTCGCTCTCGCTCTCTCTGCCTCTACCACCCTCTTAACTCTCCTATGACCTGAATAAACTCTATTCTGTACTATACCGTCCTGTAGCTGGTCCCTCAGGGGGAAGGGATTCCCAACATGGGCCCCCCAGAGGCATCTCCCTTGCCCCCAGGCCTCGCCGCATCTCCATGATCCATATGCCTTCCACTCTCTTCATCCTTCCCCTAACATCGGTGCTGAAAACCTGGGACGTCATCTTTTCACAACATTGGTGCCCCGTGACTTTTCCTTTCAGTGACTTTTCCTTTCATTGGTGCCCCATCATCTTTTCCTTACAGGTATGGTTATGTAAAAAAGACCAAGGGAGGCATTATACATTGTCCTGTTGAATTCACTTGACTATGACTCTGTAGGGGGGGGGTCCTTTGTTCTGTCTCACTGGTTTATCTCAGATCACTTGCACTATATGGCTGGATCAAGATTTCTTGAGCAGTCACAGGAGTTCATGGCACTTTGCTCTCCATCCCACTTCTTCCCCCAGATTCACTCCACATCCCTCACATACATATGGAAACAAAAGCTCACTCAAATTCATAAAGACTGCTAGATATAGTCAGTTATTAACTAATGCAACAATCATGAATTTAATATCACAGTCCCATCATTAGAACTATGCACCACACATACATACATATACACATGCACCCAACACACACACACACACACACACACACACACACACACACAGAGAGAGAGAGAGAGAGAGAGAGAGAGAGAGAGAGAGATACAGACAGACAGAAAGAGAGAGAGAGAACGACTATAATAGCACCATAGACCCAATAGATCTAATAGACAAATACAAAACAACCAAACACAAGAGAATATACACATTATTCAAGAGCTCACAGAAAATAATCTAAAAGTTCATATATGAGGACACAAGCAAATATCAACACACACATACACACACACAAACTGAAACAATTCCTTGGATTCTATTGGATCACCATAAAAAAGATTGAAATAGATAGCACCAGACATTATAGGAAACACAAAAACTTATGGAGAGGAATTAACAAACTATCATTTGATGAATGGATTGTTGAAGAAATTTATTAATTATTTTCCTGAAAGGAAATTAACATATAACATGCAAATCTATGCATTACAATGAAGGCAGAACTAAAAGATAACTAATAGCTCTACATGATAACATTTAAAATTCAAAAAGTTCTTAGTCATCAAGAAAATGCAAATCAAAACAACTCTGAGGTTCCATCTTACACCCATCAAAATGGCTAAGATCAAAAACTCAAGAGGCACCATATGCTGGTAAGGATGTGATGCAAGTGGAACACTCATCTATTGCTAGTTAAAGTGTAAACTTATACAACCACATTAGAAATCAATTTGATGCTTTCTCAGAAATCTGGGAATAGTTCTAACTCAAGACTCAACTATACCATTCTTAGGCATGTACCCAAAAGATGAACCAATATTCCACAAGGACAATTGCTCAACTATGTTCACAGCAACTTTATTCATAATAGCCACAAACAGGGAACAACCCAGATGTTATGCCAATGAAGAGTGGATAAAGAATATATGGTACATCTACAAATGGAATGTTAGTCAACAACTAAAAACATAGACATTTTGAATTTTCCAGGCAAATAGAGGGAACTTGAGAATATTATCCCGAATGAGGTAACCCAGTCCCTAAAGGACACGCATGGTATATTCTCACTTCTAAGTAGATATTAGCCACAGATATGGATTCCTATGCTGTACTTCACAGACCCAAAGAAGTTAAACAAGGTGCTCCCTTCTTCAGCACATATACTAATATTGGACTGATACAAAGAAGATTAGCAAGGCCCTTATGCAAGGAAGACATGCAAGTCCTGAAGCATTTCATATCTTTGACATAGTCCTGGAGATGGACAACCTAGGAAAGAGATCAGGAGTTGTAGATGTAAGCATCACCAACAGAATACAAAGATAGAAGAGAGAGTCTCAGGTGCAGAAGATACAGTAGAAAACATTGACACAATAGTCAGAGAAAATGCAAAAACTCAGCTCTATGAGTTTTTCCTCTCAGCACTGCTTTCATTTTATCCCATAAGTTTGGGTGTGTTGTGCTTTCATTTTTTTTTTTTTTTAATTCTAAAAAGTCGTTGATTTTTTTCTTTATTTCTTCTTTGGCCAAGCTGTCATTGAGTAGAGCATTGTTGAGCTTCCATGTGTATGAGGGCTTTCTGTTCTTTGGCCTCTCCAGGGATAGACAATGGACAGAAGGAATTGACTCAACCCTCCACTTAGGATGGAGAGCCCTCCTGAAGCACTTCTGAGCATGCAGTGACCTGTGGGTGGGCTGACGGTCCTGATGAAACTCAAATAGATCCATTCTTATCTCCTTGTATAAAGCTCAAGTCCAGTAGATCAAAGACCTCCACATAAAACCAGGTACACTGAAACTAATATAAGAGAAATGGGGTATGAAGTCCAAGAAATAAAGAAAACAAAAAAATATACATATATTTACAAAACAAGAAGACTTTGACTATTTCCATGTTGCGTTTTGTTTTGCATGTACTTTACGCTTATTGTAACTATTAGGTTTTCAATGCATACTGTCAAGCCCTTGGAAAAAATCAAGTACTGACTAAAAAATATATTCACATGGTTTTATGTAAAAATTATTTTAATGTCTGAAAAAACAGTACTGACAAAAATGTATAATTTTAAGCAAAAAATGTTTAAAATCTGTACATTTATCTTTGTTTTGTAAAATAAAGTCGTTTAAAAAAAAAAGAGAAATGGGAATAGCTTGGAACACATAGGCACAGGAGAAATTTTCATAAAGAGAGCACCAATGGCTCATGCTCTAAGATCAAAAATCAACAAATGGGACCTCATAAAATTGCAAAGCTTCTGTAAGGCAAAGGACACTGTCATTAGGACAAAACAGCAACCAACAGATTGGAAAAATATCTTTATCAATCCTACATCCAATAGAGGGCTAATATCCAATATATATAAGGAACTCAAGAAGTTAGACTCTAGAGAATCAAATAATACTATTAAAAAAATGGGGTACAGAGCTAAACAAAGAATTCTTAACTGAGGAATACCAAATGGTTGAGAAGCTCCTAAAGAAATGTTCAACATCCTTAGTCATCAAGGAAATGCAAATCAAAACAACCCTGAGATTCCACTTCACACCAGTCAGAATGGCTAAGATCAAAAACTCAGGTGACAGGAGATGCTGGCGAGGATGTGGAGAAAGAGGAACACTTCTCCACTCTTGGTGGGATTACAAGCTGGTACAATCACTCTGGAAATCAGTCTGGCAGTTCCTCAGAAAATCAGACATACAACTATCTGAGGACCCAGGTATTCCACTCCTGAGCATATACCCAAAAGTTACTTCAACATGGACACATGCTCCACCATGTTCATAGCAGCCTTATTTATAATAGCCAGAAATTGGAAAGAACCTAGATGTCCTTCAACAGAGAAATGGATATAGAAAATGTAGTACATTTACACAATGGAGTACTACTCAGCTATTAAAAACAGTGACTTCTTGGAATTCTTAGGCAAATGGATGGAACTAGAAAATATCACCTGAGTGAGGTAATCCAGTCACAAAAGCACACTCATGTTATGCACTCACTGATAAGGGGATACTATCCCCAAAACTTGGAATATCAAGAAACAATTCACAGACCATATGAAGCTCAAAAGGATGGAAGGCCAGAATGTGGATGCCCCAGTCCTAAGAAGGGAGAACAAAATACTCAAGGGAGGAAATACAGGGACAAGTAAAGGAGCCGGGACTGAAAAGTAGATCATCCATCCTATATGCAGCCTGCGTTACCTGGGGATCCATCCCATATGCAGCCCCCAAACTCAGTCACTATTGCTGATGCCGATGGTTTAATGACAGGATATGGATGCCTCCTCAGAGGCTCTGCCAGAGCCTTACTGATGAAGATGAGGATGCTTGTGGTTAACAACCAGACTGAGTATGGGGGTCCTAGTGGAGGAGCTGGAGAGAGGAGAGGGGGGGCTTAGGTGGTTTGCAACCCCATAGGAAGATCAACATTATTAATCAACCAAACACTCCAGAGCTCCCAGAGACTAAATCACCAACCAATAAGTACACATGGAGAGGCCCATGGCTCCAGTTGCATGTGTAGCAGTGGATGGCTTTGTCTTGCATCAATGAGTGGAATGGCCTTTTGTCCAGTGAAGGCTGGTTTTCCCAGTGTATGGGAGATGGGAGAGTGGATGGTTGGGAATGGGAGCATTTTCATGGAAGCAAGGGGTGGGAGGGGGAATGGGAATGGGGAGAAATGGGATAGCAGTTGAAATGTAAATACAGAGACTATCCAATAAAAATGATAAGAAAAGAATCTAAACAGGGAGATCCTCACTTGCTCAAGTGAATAGGGGAGGGAGAACGAGGTAAAAGATTCTAGGAGAGGGGGAACCGTTGAGGGGAGATAAATGGGATGTAAAGCGAATAACTTAAGATAAAATAAAAAGCAACAAAAATTAAAGAAAAAAATCAAATAGTGGCAGGAGAGGGCTCAGTGGTAAAGGACTTGGTGCACCATGTGGAGTGTTCCCCAGCTGCATATAATTCCAGCTAAAAGGGTTCCTATGTCCTCTTCTGGCCTTCTTAGCCACCGTCATACACACACATGAACTTACATTCACAAAACATATACAGGACATAAGTAAGTAGTAAAAGTTTTTCAAGGGCTGGAGAGGTGGTTCAATGGTTAAGAGCACTGACTGCTCTTCCAGAGGTCCTGAGTTTAATTCCCAGCAACAACATGGTGGCTCACAACCATCTGTAATGAGATCAGATGTCCCTCTTCTGGTGTGTCTGAAAACAACTACAGTGTACTCACATAAGATAAATAAATCTTTTTTAAAAGTTTTTCAAAAGAAACAGCCTAATGGTATACTTTAAGGCATAAAAAAACAGGAACTCAAACTGCCAATCACCAAATGGGAAGAAATAATGAATAACAGGCAGAAATAAACAAGGAAATAAAAGAATGAATCAGGGAAATAAAGTTGGTTCTTTGGAAGACAAACAAGATGGGTGAGACTTTTCAAACTAAGGAAGAAAACAGAAGTAAAGTAATAATAGAGAAAATGAATTCATTGCAATAGACAAAAGTAAAATCAGAGACTTGTGACAACAGATTTTAAAAGGTTTTATTCTACTGAACAGAAAAAATGGTAAGAAATAGATAAATTTGTTGGCTGTGGTGGTTTGACTATGCTTGGCCCAGGGAGTGAGAAGAACTATTAGGAGGTGTAGCTGTGTGGCCTTGCTGGAGGAAGTATTTCACTGAGGGGTGGGCTTGAGAGCCTCCTCTTAGCTGACTGGAAGCCAGTCTTCTCCTAGCAGCCTTCAGATGAAGATGTAGAACTCTCAATTCCACCTGCACCATGCCTGCCTTGATGCTGCCATATTTCGGCCTTGATGATAATGGACTGAACCTCTGAACCTGTGAGCCAGCCCCAATTAAATGTCCTCATGAGAGTTTCCTTGGTCATCGTGTCTATTCACAGCAGTACAACCCTAAGGCATTGGCACATAGGAGTTATTAGAGCTAAACAAATGTAAAGTACAATAATTTCAAAATTCTAGCAGACATAAACATAAGAACTAATACTAAAACTGCTTAAATTATTCTGTAATACAAAATCAAAAGGATTCCAAATACTCTTTTTCCATGAAGCTAGTATTATTCTGATTCCAAATCCTAACAAAGACACATGCTAAAGTTTTCAGAAAACAAAACAAAACAAAAATATATCCAAACAGAATTCAAGAACAAACCATAACCATTCTAGGCATGGAGAAATGGTTGTAAGTGCTATGAAAGAGAGTTGGGGCAGGATATGTTCTATGGAGGTGTGGTGAGGTGTAGGGGAAAGAGGGTGCCTCTGGTGGGCCCATATTAGGCATCCCTTCTCCCTGAGGGACCAGCCACACAATGGTATAGTATAGAATAGAGTTTATTCAGGGCATGGGGAGGGTAGTTAAGAGGGTGGTGGTGGCATAAAGAGAGGAGTAGAGGAGAAGAAGTTGACCATGCGTACGTGGGGGGGAGAAGGGAATGAGGAGAGAAGGGACAAGGACATAAGAGCAAAACAGCAAGAGAGGGAGGAGAGGACAAGCAGCCCCTTTTATAGTGCCAGGCAACTATGGGGCAGAGCACACCTGGCTATTGCTAGGTAACTGTGTTGTGGAGTTTGGACAGAATGCTAACAGTAAGTACATTAGAGAATAAAGAAATTTGTTAAATGGTGTCAGGGACAGAGACTACACGGTCATAGCAATGACTGCACACACATACACAAAACTGTTTAGGAAAATTAAATTTCTTTTCATGACATAAACCTTGGAAAGTGAAGGGATAGAAACAACTGGATAAAGTCTGTATGACAAAATTATGGCTGATTTTGTGCTAGATGAAAAAAACTCAAAGCATTCCCATTAAAATTAGGAACAATGATAATCAATGTTCTCTGTACAGTCCAAGCTAGTGCATAATGTCTTTTTTAATTATTTTATAAAATATTATTATAGCTCACAAATTTGTTACATAATGATATATGATGAATACATGATTTTTTAAATTTTCTATTTTTTTTAAAGAAGGACTGAGGCCTCCACACTTTGGCCTTCCTTCTTTTTGAGCTTCATAAGTTCTGTGAGTTGTTTCTTGGGTATTCAGAGCTTTCTGGGGCTAATATCAATTATCAGTGAGTGCATAGCATGTGTGTTCTTTTGTGACTAGGTTACCTCACTCAGGATGATATTCTCTAGTTCCATCCATTTGCTTAGAAATTTCATAAAGTCATCGTTTCTAATAGCTGAGTAGTACGCCATTGTGTAAATATACCACAACTTTTTATCCGTTTATCTAGTGAAGGACAACTGGGTACTTTCTACCTTCTGGCTATTATAAACAGGCTGCTATGAACACAGTGGAGCATGTGTCCTGACTGTATGTTGGAGCGTCTCTGGGATATATGCCCAGTAGTGGAATAACTGGGTCTTCAGGTAGGACTATGTCCAATTTTCTGAGGAACCAACAGACTGATAAAACCCCACCAACAATGGAGGAGAGTTCCTCTTTCTCCACATCCTTGCCAGCATCTGCTGTCATATGAGTTTTTGATTTTAGCCATTCTGACTGGTGTGAGGTGGAATCTCAGGGTTGTTTGATCTGCATTTCCCTGATGAGTAGGGATGATGAGCATTTCTTTAGGTGCTTTTCAGCCATTCAGTATTTCCCAGTTGAGAAGTCTTTGTTTAGCTCTGTACCCCATTTTTTAAAAAATAGGATTGTTTGATTCCCTGGAATCTAACTTCTTGAGTTCTTTGTATATATTAAATATTAGACCTCTAATCAAATGTGGGATTGGTAAAGATCCTTTCTCAGTGTGTTGTGTGCCATTTTGTTTTTTTGACAGTGCCCTTAGCATTACAGAAACTTTGCAATCTCATGAGGTTCCATTTATTGATTCTTGACCTTAAAGCATAAGACATTGGTGTTCTGCTCAGGAAAATTTCCCCTGTGCCTATGTGTTCTAAGCTTTTCTCCACTTTCTCTTCTAATATTTTCAGTGTACCTGATTTTATGTGGAGATCTTTGCTCCACTTTAGTGCATAATGTCTTAGCTTGACCAGTAAGCTACCATGCTTGGCTTGCTTCTTTTTGAAAGACATGGTCTCACTCTAGCCAAGAACTGACTTGATTTTTTTTATTGAATATTCTCTGTATTTACATTTCAAATGTTATTTCTTTCCCCCATTTCTCTTTTTCCTCCCCTTGCACTCGTTTCCATGAAGGTGTTCCTTTTCCCAACCACCCTCTCCACCTCAGCGCCTAGGCGTTCCCCTACACTAGAGAAACGCACCTTCACTGGACCAAAGGCCTCTTCACTGATTGATGCCAGATAATGCTATCCTCTGCTACATATGCAACTGGAGCCGTGGGTCTCTCATGTGTGCTCATTGGCTGATGCTTTAGTCCCTGGGAGCTCTGGAGGGTCTGTTGGTTGATCATGTTGAAGAACTGACTTGAACTTGAGGCAGTCATCTTGCCTCAGTTTCCTACATGCTGGAATTATAAATGAGTCAACACACTGACCTGGGTTCTATGAGAAGGAAGAGGCCATTAGAACACAGTAGGAGGAACACAAAAACAGAACAGTGGTCCTCAAAGGCCTACATGGTGCTGACCAAAATTGAAGTGGCCATTGGAAAGTAAAGATTCTGTAGTCTCTGTGATGTGGAGGACTAATTACACTAAAGTTTAGGGAGATAGATAGATAGATAGATAGATAGATAGATAGATAGATAGATAGATAGATAGATAAATAGATAGATATCAAAGTCTATTCAAGTCTACTAACTTGATTTTTTTTTTTTTACAAAAAGCCAAATACACACATTGAAGAATATACTGTTATAAAAACACTGGTTATCTTCTGGTAAAAGGAAACAAGACCTTTATCTCCTACTTTTGGAATAAAAATACATTTCAACTGTATCAACTCTCATGTTATACTCAAAATTCCACAACTACTAGATGATATCAGGAAATGTGTTTAATGATATAAACATAGGGAAGCATTTCTGAAGGGAATTCCAATCTTACAGGATAGATGGTCAACACTCTATAAGTGGCCCTTCTAATAATAAATGGTTTCTATATTCTCAAGTAAACAAGCTCGTTAAATGAAAAGGCAACCTACACAATGCCAGTAAACTTTTCCAGCAAAATAGGCTGGATTAGTGCCTGCAATATCCAAGCTTATGAACATCTAGGAATAAAACAAACAATTAAAATACTCTATGGAAATAAACAGAGTGCTCACTAATACAGAGATAAATGGCTAATACATACTCTGAAATTGTTCAAATTTTTAGCCAACAGAGAAATGCAAATTAAACATTCTGTAATTCCATGTTACTCTAGTTACTTGGCTACCAGTAGACAAAAATGATAACAATGTCGTATTAAAACAGGAGGAACCCTTACAGTTTACACTTGTGTTGGTGGTAAGGTAGGCTGGCACATGCCAGGCACAATGTGAGGAAGTTCATCAAAATATAAAAAATAGAAATGTCATTCTTTTTATGCAGCTCTTAGCAGGGCACTTCCAGGGTCCCTCTACCATCGAAACAAACATCTGTAAAAGGGTTATGGGAACTCCGGATCACTGTTGTCCTTGCTATGACATCTCAAACATGGATAAGAGAATAAGAAGTTTTATAAAATATGTGAAGTGAGGTCCTGCTTTCTTTAGCATTTGATAGCCTTTTTAGTGCCTCTGCTTGTAGGGTTAATTCTGACACTCAGGGTTTCCACGATAATGCCCTCTAGGACCTGGAACATGTGTGTCAGCTCTTCTGCCAAATAATGTAAATCTAGTAAAGCTTTGGTAAGAGACAAACAAACAGCTGCCCTATGATCCAACAATAGCAATCACTATAGCAAAAGGACTGTAAACCAAAGGACAGAACTGCACTTCCATGTTCAATGTGGTGCATTAATTACAGCAAGATGAAATAGTATAAGACACCCATCAACACATGAATAGGCACCCAAAATGCAGCATTTACATAATATAACTTTATATTGGTGTAAAGAGGAATGGAATTGTAAAATGTGCTGGCAATGTGTAGATTTACCAAATATACTGATTGAGGAAACAGAGAAGGAGAAAATACTCAATTTCCTGTATTGCAGAGTCTAGCTTCCAAGGTTTAGTATAGCACAGTTAAAACTATGTGCTCACCAGCCGTATTTATAATAGCCAGAAGCTGGAAAGAACCCAGATGTCCTTCAGTAGATGGATGGATACAAAAATTGTGGTACGTTTACACAATGGAGTACTACTCAGCTATCAGAAACAATGACTTTAAGAAATTCCTAGGCAAATGGATGAAACTAGAGAATATTATCCTGAGTGAGATAACCCAGTCACAAAAGAACAGACATAATATGTAGTCACTGATAATTGGATACTAACCCCAGAAAGCTCTGAGTTAGAAAAAAAATAAATGTCTAGCACTCTCTCAGAGTGTGGTACACCCAGACCTTAAATCATTAATAATCCAAGAGCTAAGAATATAGCCTTGTGGCAATTTTTGGTATTCAAATATCATTATGTTTAATCAATACTCACCAAGAAATCTGTTTCCACGTTCTGTCCTACATGTACTTTATGCTTATGGTAACTAGTGGGACTTCAATGTATGCTATCAAACCTCTAAAAGAATTTTCACGATATGAAAAATTTTCATATAGTGTTATGCCAAAATACCTTTAAAATCTGTATATGTATCCACTGTTTTTTAAAAAATAAAGTTGTAAGAGAGAAAAAAAATATGTGCTCACACCACCATCTTGTGAAAGAGTAGGGAATGGATTGAGGGAGCTGGAAGGACCAATGACATCGTAAGAATAGAGTCAAATAATCTGAGCCCATGGGGGCTCAGAGACTGAACCACCAAAGAGTGGTTCCTACTGACACTGGGCAGGACCTAGGCCCTACACATATGTAGTGAACGTGCAGCTTGGTCTCACGTGGGTCTCCGAAAATAACTAGAGCAGGGCCTGTCTCTGACTCTGTTGCCTGTTTTTGGATCGCTTCCCTCTAGCTGGGTTGGTTTGTCTGGTCTCAATGGGAAAGGATGTGCTTAGTCTTTGTGATGGTTTGTAAGTGCCTGGCCCAGGGAGTGGCACTGTTAGGGGTGTGGCCTTGTTGGAATAGGTGTGTCACTTTAGTCGTGGGCTGAAGACCCTCACCCTCGCTGCCTGAAAGTCAGTGTTCTGCTAGCAGCCTTCACATCAGCTCCTCCTGCACCAGGCCTTCCTAGATGCTGCCATGTTTCCACCCTGATAATGGACTGAACCTCTGAACCTGTAAACCAGCTCCAATTAAATGTTGTCTTTTTAAGAGTTGCCTTGGTCATGGTGTCTGTTCACAACAGTAAAACCCTAAGACAGTCCTGCTGCAAACTGATGTGCCAGGGCAGGTTTGTACCCACAGGGGGAGGTTATGAGGTTAGGACTGGGAGGAGGGAGGTAGAGCTGCAATTGGGGTGTAAAGTGAATCTATCTGGCAGCCTTAAGGGCATGTAGGCACTTTTAGGGGAAAAAAAACCAAATAAATGAATAAATAAAAATAAATACAAAGAAAAAAGATTAATGGAAAAATGTGTTCGTAAAGACCAAAAGACAGAAAGGGATCACTAAAGAGCAGATAGCAGAACACCTCACTAATAAACATGAGGGGAGTGGTAGTAATACTGGGGTTTCAGAAAGGTGTAAGCACAGAAGGGAAGAGAAACAATATGGAGGAACAGGAAGAGCTGGGATAAATAAGACAGGATATTCGGGGGGCATATAGAAAGGTATTTTATAATCTTAGTGAAATATATAGCCTGAACAAGTTTGAAAGGACACATCCCCATCGATAGACGATGTGTGTCCCCAAAACCAGAGTTCATTCCATGAGAACTGGGTGCTATGTTTAGGATTCCTCCCTACTATCTGTTGCCCAAGGAGGACCTGAAGTCACACTCAGAATGCAGGTCATTGTCACTGCTCAAGACTGTCAAACAGAATTTGATGGTAAAATCTTATAGCTGAAGACAATATTTATTTTGGTCACAGGATATTGAGAATCAAGCTAGAGATGAGCTAGAAGCCTTCTTCCTCTAGATGGCCTTCATGCTACAAGGGGTTGCTATGCAACTTGCTGGGGCGGGATTAGCTGTGAGTAGTAAGATAAAGCCAGGCCAAGCACATGCTGTAAAATGCTGGAATAAGTTTTGAGCCTGCATGGGACTGACTTAGGCCCTTTGCACACACGTAACAGGTGTGTAGCTTTGGGACTGACTTAGGCCCTTTGCACACACGTAACAGGTGTGTAGCTTGGTCTTCATGTAGCATTTCCTTTTCTCTTCAAGATTTTATTTATTTTATGTATGTGAATACACACCAGAAGAGGGCATCTGATTCCATTATAAATGGCTGTGAGCCACCATGTGGTTGCTGGGAATTGAACTCAGGAAGAGCAGTCAGTCTCTTAACCATCGAGCCATCTGTCCAGCCCTCATGTGGCACTTTCCCCCTACTGGGCTGCCTTGTCCAGCCTCATTAGAAACTGCACATGGTTTTGCTGCAACTTGATGTGTCAAGACCGACACACATGGGAGCCCTCATCTTTATGAAGAGAAAGGGAGGAGCTGACGGAGGGAGAGGAGGGGTGGAAGGAACGGGAGGAGGTAGGAGAAACTGCAGTCAGGATGCAAAGTAAATTAATTAAAAAATGTTATGACAAGCTGCCCTTAGCTTTTTGAATTTCTGACTAGCTACACAAACAGGAACTCAGTCTTATTTTATATGTGTCTTAGGATGTGCTATGTATTTGTGATTGTCTTCAGAGTCTAGAAGAGTCTTTGATTCCTGGGAGTTATGGGTCACTGTAAAACACCAAATGTTGTTACTAGAAAGTGAACTAGGAACCTTTGAAAGATTAGTAAGCGCTTTGATATGCACAGTCATCTCTCCAGCTTTGATTCTTGAAATCTCATCAAGATCCTGAGGTTGGGGAGGCCACCCACAAATAAGCAGGTACATATTATTTTCCCGATATGTGGTCATGTTAAAATGCCCTGCCAATTCCCATGTTCATACTTATACAGAGTGGGTCTATTGGAAACTATTAACGGAACAGAGGGGGGATGAAAGGAACTGGGGACTTAAAGCACCAAAATTTATTATAGAAACACAGGAAACTACAAAAAAAAAATCAGTTAAAACTATTTTTAAAAATATACTCTTTGAAGTGCAACGGAACATTTAAAAATAAAGCCCACAGAATTTATTTAAGTACAGGGGCTGGAGTTTGGTTCCTAGCATTCTCCTTAGGGTACCAAAAACTGAGTCTGACTTTAGTTCCAGGAAGTCCCACACCCTCCTCAGATCCCAGACATTTGAATTTATGTGCATATACTCACACAGAAACACATACACAAGTAATATAATACATTTTAAAAAACTGTATCACTAAGGAAAAAAACACATTTTTTTTTTTCATGTAAGGCTAATTACCAATGACATAGCAGGTTTTTAAAAAACAGAATTCGCTATGTAAGGGAAGTTGAACCAACAATTTCTTTTTCTTTTCAGATTCTTTATTTGTGTATGCACATGATTGTACCTGGGGAGGCCCAGACATATGTTCAGGCCCCTTGGAATTGAAGCTACAGGTAGCTGAAAGCCCCCTAAGACATGTGCTGGGAATCAAGCTAAGGCCCCCTGAAGAGCCTCAACACAGTTACGCACCTCATTCAACCCTTTCCCCAAGCTGCAATCCATCTCTTAAAACGCATGACACAGTTTCTCGGTAGCCTGTCTTTCAAATGGCAGAAATGGCACACCAGAAATCATGTCTATATTATTAAGCAAATAATTTTTTTTTAGTTAAGCAAATCTTAAGTCCAAGATAACAAACAAAAAAGCAAAAATAAAAGTCTTCTGTGGGTATGAACCACAGATCAAAATGCTAAAATTTTGTTGTACTTTTTCTTTTTTTGGTTATTTCTCAAATATACAAACTTAAATTCCTTTTATATGATTTAACAGCATGAAACATTTTATTTCAATTCACACGGCTTTATTCTTTCATTAAAATGTGTATTTGGTTGGAACAGGTCCACCTTAAAAGTCCTAAGTGGGATTCAGATCTCCTGTATTCGATACTGTATTTTGCTATCCTCCTACCCTACCTGTAAGGAAAACAGAAAGACACGAAAATATGTATGGAACAGGATTTCATCCTACAGATGCTTGTATATTAGGGTTAAATTACATTTTGATGGTTTTGTTTGTTTCTACTTCAAAACGTTTTCATTTTTTTCTTGTTTAGCACATTTATCGCCTTCATTTGTGTACACCACACACACACACACTCAATGCTGTGCATGTAGGACTCCGAAGACAACTTTTGGGAATTGATTCTCTATTTCTACCATGTGAGTTTCAGGGTTAAAATCGACCTATCCTAAGGAGCCATTACTGGCTATCCAAACTCTTTTTCATACTTCACAATAAAGGCAAGTAGACCACACAGAATGTCACACTGTTCAAAACCATTCAAGTTCTGTCACTCTGAGATTTAATTAGGTTTCTAATGGGATGTAGGACCCAGAAATTTTTTTTTTATACGTTGTTCACAAGGACAATGTTTCAATACTGTGAATTCTTTCATGCTTGAGGAAATTACCGCAATATGTGAATTCTTTCCCACAGTGTTTACACACATAGAGTTTCTCTTTCATAGAGTGAATTTTTTTATGAGTGTAATAGGAACTCTGACTATTGAAGGTTTTCCCACAAAGACTGCATGCAAAGTGCTTGTCTGCAGTGTGAGTTTTCTCATGACTGTTACGGGTACTGGAAGTGGTGAAAGTTTTTGGGCAATGCTTACATGTGTAAGGCTTCTCTCCAGTGTGAATTCTTTCATGGCTGTTACGGGCACTTGAAGTAGTAAAAGCTTTTCCACAGTGTTTGCATGCATAAGGCTTCTCTCCAGTGTGAATCCGTTCATGCTTGATGAGATCACCAGAGAGAATGAATACTTTCCCACACTTTTTGCACAGAAAGGATCTCTCGCCAGTATGAATTCTTTCATGACTGTTTCGGTCACTGGAAGTGGCGAAGGCTTTTCCACAATACTTACAGGGATAAGGCTTCTCGCCAGTGTGAATCCTTTTATGATTGATAAGATAATCAGAGCGACTGAAGGCTTTCCCACATGTTTTGCATACAAAGGGTTTCTCTCCGGTGTGGATTCTCTCATGACTGTTACGGTCACTGGAACTGGCGAAGGCTTTCCCACAATGTTTACATGCATAAGGCTTCTCTCCAGTGTGAATTCTTTCATGATTCATAAAATGACCCAAACGCTTGAATGCTTTCCCACATTTCTTACATACAAAAGGATTTTCTCCAGTGTGAATTCTTCTACAACTATTATAATCATTGGGACTAGTAAAAGCTTTTCCACAATGAGTACATGAATATGGCTTTTCTCCACCTTCAATGTTTTCATGAACATTATGGGGACTGGAAAGAGTGAAGATTTTTTCACAATGTTTACATTCATAAGAATTCTCTCCATGAGCCCTCTGGTGCATGAGAAGGTATTTCAACTGAATAAATCCTTTCCCACATTGCTCGCACACATAAGGTCTCTCTCCACTGTGAATTCTTTCGTGTTTTTGGAAGCATGACAAATATCTAAATGTTTTTCCACACTGTTTGCAAATATAACGCTTTTCTACTATATGAATTCGTTCATGACTGATAAGGTGAGTGGAATCAACAAAGGCTTCTCCACACTGCTTACACACAAAGGGCTTTGCTTCACTATGGGCTGTTTCCTCTGCTTGGTCACATGTACACTTCATAAAGGGGCTCTTATTGGATTCCTTTCCATGGTGAGTTCTCTCATGATGCTCATCACAATGGAGACTCCCACAAGCTTCACTGCATTGCTGATTTTCACATAATTTCTCTCTAGAACTTCCATGCACCTGAAATGGCATAGAATATCCCATATCTTCCCAACATTTTTCAGGTTTACAAACCTTCTCCACAGGTTCCTTACAGTCAAATGGCTTCTCTTCAGTTTGATCAGTGAGGTGCGCATCTGAGGGTGAATTACTCATGGCGTTTCTTACGTACAAACCGCTTTTACATACGGTTATTGCAGGAGACATGTCCTCAGTAACAATATGCTCTGGAATCTGTGCTTGGGTTTGGTCACACTGACCACTGTGTTCACACTCACCATCTTGCTCAACCACCTGAGTTCTGGAAAAACACAAAAAAACAAAACAAAACAAAACCAAGAAGAGCATTATGGTCACTGGAGATAATGAAGGCTTTTTCACAGTGTTTACATTAGTAAGATTTCGCTCCAGTGTGAACATTTTGGTGTGTGAGAAGGTTATTTCCAAAAACTGAATTCTGTGGTACACGAGAAGATACTGGTACTGGTATATCTCTGATTTGGCAAATAAAGTGTTGGTGACTGATTCCAGTGGTCCACCACAGAGGCAAGAGCAGGAAGACTCCAAATTTAAGGCCAGTCTGGGATACGTATAAAAATCTTTTTATGAGTAAATAAACAGACCTTCGACTTCAACTTTACATACAAAAAATCTGGAGCAAAAGCTAAGTAGTTAAGAGCACCTCTTTCTTTTTCCAGAAGACCAAAGTGCAGCATCCCTATGGGCTGGTTTGCAGTAACATATGTCTTCACCTTCAAGGGATCTATACCCCTCTTCTGGCTCCATAAATCCTTCTCAGATATGTAGCATGCATTCACAGGAACCCACACATACATAAAAACTCAAACAATTCATGACCATAAAAAGAGGAAATATTCAACCAAGGCACTAGTGTGAGCATAAAAAAATACCATATAACAGTAGGAAATACTAGTGTACTGAGGCATTTGAGATACGTAACATGTACTGGTGAGATTTATACCAACATAACATAAGACAGGGCTATCCAAGAAGCTGGAACTTTAATTTTAAATACAATTTCTTTTTCAGATTGGCCTGCAGGGTGCTTTCTTGATTTCCTAAGTTACCGTGATTGGTCCCTCCTCTGAGCAAGTAGGCAGGGGTTGTACACAAAACAATAACAGAACAAATCAGTGAGTGGTACTTTTCCGTGGTTTCTGCTTCCAGATACCTACCCAGCTTAAGCTCCTGACCTGACTTCCCATGAGGATAGATAGACTGTGACATGAAGTATAAGCTAAGAGAAACCATTTTCCTCCCAAGTTGCTTTTGATCCTGGTATTTATCACAGGACAAACTAAAACAGAAATTGGTACCAGGCCCACAGGGTGTTGCTGTTATAGACTAAGCATGTGGGTTTTGGAAAGGAAGTGAAAGTGTTTAGAAATTTCGACTGGAAAAGCCAATGAATACTTAGAGTTTAATGATCTGTTGTGGCAACTTGGAATGTAAGAATGCCAAGAGCGATGTAGACAATGGAAGCCTGCCTTGCCAAATTTCAGAGGGACATCTGAGAGTCTGAAGGCGATGTGGCTGTACATTATGTCACTCCCCTTCATTACTCGATTGACACACAGCTGATGTGGTCGGAAAGGGAATGTCTCTTTCTTCACTCACAGTTCCAAGTATATCCCTTTGTACTTTGTCAAAGAAAACAGCCTTCCCCGAAGAGAGGAACACCAGTCTTAAATTAAGGGTATATGAGTAGCTTAGCTCCCATGTTATAACATCCAAACAGACTCTCAAAGTGATGTTGAGAAGTACCTTGAAGAGTGGCTCATGAGATATTTTGTATTAAGAAACTAAGCTTTCTGGGGTAAGAATCTATGTTTCGGCTGGGGCTGAAGAATCAGCTATGCTAAACAGCAACAGGTTTAATCTGAGGTGCAATCTTTAAAAGATTTCGATCAGCAGAGAGACCACAGGAGACTGAGGCTGCACTTCAAACTGGCAGCAAAATGTGGCAACGTGTAAGATCCTGTCAGGTGGTATGGGCGTTGCCATGGTTATGCAATGGCACTGTCATCTCTAATATGCTAGGGTCCATATAGGTAACCTCTTCATCATTCGTTTCCTAGCCTTTCTTCAGGAACTCCAACCTTGGCACTTGGCACAAAATCTCATCTGTTCTCAATATACCCTTCGATCCTGGTGTTTCCTTTGTAACCAGGGTTTCAGCGTCAGCAGTGACATCTTCTGGACTTTCATGGTACCCTGCCTCAGCTTCTCCATGACCCCTTTGTTCCTGCAGCTCTCATGATAACTGCCAAGGACAGCAGTAGCTGCCGGCTGGAGCCAGCATGAGCCTAGAAGTCAAGTGATGAATGTGTGCTGTGTATGGCACAGCCAGAAATGTGTTGCCCAAGCCCGTAGGAGACCAGAAGATCACGAGTGAAGCCCAGATGCAATACACTCAGCTACAGAATTGGATTTACTTTGATCTAATTGTAAATGTGCCCTTCTTCTTCACTTTTTAAGTCAGAGATGCATTAATTTTATATTTGATCTCTAGGAGCCCATAGCAGAGAATTTATGAATTTAAGAGACACTAAATATTTAATGCATATGCTCCCCCCCCCTTAAAGACTGTGAGATTCCTAAAGATATGCTATGATTTATATTTTGATATTAACATGAGATCATGGGGACAAACAAGAATCAATTGTGCTGGTTAGGGTTTTTTTGTTTTTGTTAACTTGACACAGATATGGTCATCTGAGCAGGGGAAACATCTTTCGAGAAAACAGTTCCACCAGACTGGTTTGTAAGCACGTCTGTGGGGGGATTTTCTTCATTAGTAATTTATGTGTGAGGGCGTCACCCTGGGTGGTGCTACTCTTAACCGGATAGGCCTGTTAAGTTCTATAAGAAAAGAAGCTGAGTAAGTCTTTAGGAGCAACTCAGTCAGCAGCGCTCTTCCATAATCCCTGTTTCTGTTCTAGTCCCCAGATCTCTGCCCAGATATCCCACGAAGAAGGGCTGTGATCTGCAAGTCAGGACAGGAACCAAAACGACCTCTTTCCTCCTAAGTTGTATTTTGTCCTGGTGCTTATCTCAGCAATAAAAAGCAAATTAAAAACAGCTCTAAAATGAAGAGGCAACTCAGCAACAATGAAGATCGATGTAGTTCTACCTGAGAACTGCTCTTTGACTTCCAGCATCCACACAGTGGCTCACAACTGTCTGTAACTGCAATCCAGGGAATGGGGACCTTAGGCCCTCTTCTGGTCCCCAAGGGCACTACATGAATGTCACACAGACATACATGCAAACCAAGCACACATAAAAAAACAATAATTTTATAACCCAAGATAACAACAAGCAAAAAACCCCAGCTCTTATACATAAAGCCTTAAGAAAAGATCACTTAAAAATATATCAAATACTTGTGAGTATGAAGACAACTTTTTATGTAATGTGCCACTAGAAAAAAAAAATCTCTTATATAGCTAACTTGTTACATCGCATTTTGGAGGCATTCAGAAATTACAGAGATAGGATATTCAAATTCTGAATGATCACACCCAGTGCAGTTTATAAACATCTCTGTCAGAATTAATTTATTTAGATATATTCGGATAATTTACTAGGTTCTCAGTTGTCCTAGCATTCCCAAATGTTTGATCTCAATTACTCTTTCTTGAGTTTAAATTACCCCAGATTTCACCTGAGATTTTGGTAGTCCTCTTCAAAGTTTTCTTCTTGTGTTTTCTCTAGAAAGTAAACCCAAAGAAATCATTATGGTATAATCAACAACATAAAAAATGTATTACATTCTTAATCTTATGACCTGACAGGCACATTAAAGTCACTATATGTTCCCTACACATATAAACAGGAGACAGTTGTCTGAAAGAATAAGCAAAGGAAGCAAAGTGTGTTTTTACCCACGGACATCAGGTTCATGAAGGTCTCCTTCATCACGTCTCTGTAGAGCTTCTTCTGACTGGAATCCAACATAGTCCACTCTCCTGAGGTGAAGTTCACAGCCACATCCTCAAAGGTCACTGGTTCCTATGACAGTACACATATTAATTAGGATGGTTAGTTTTAACTGTGAGGCCAACAGGATACAGATTCACCTAGATCCAAAGCTTCTGAAGACACCACTAAGTGTTTATGTAGATAAAGGTTAACTTGAGAAGCTATACTGATTACATGAATCAGCATGAGAAAACCCACTCACTGAGTGTAAAAGCACTCTCTGACTTGTATGAAAGATTATATTAGAGGAAGTTTTAGACATGAGGTAATCAAGAAAGCAGCTGTGATTGCTTTGAGATTAATTCTATGCACCGGGACAATGTTGAGGAAGGCAGGCACCACACAAGCTGAGCAACCTGAGGTTCTACTTGGGTTTTGCATCCAGTCGTCTCTGAACAATCCACCTAGCACCGTGTGGACATTCTTTTTTTGAACAGTCATCTGTAGGTATCCTAGGACCATATTAACTATCAGGTTTCAAGCTTTAAAAAAGGCAATATCTTAGTCCCTCCAGTAACACCTTATTAATTTCCTATATCTAATTCAACTTCATTTTGGAACATATCTGGTAACAGTTGAAAATGGTCTAAAAGTAATGAGATACTTTCGGACGCATGTACTGTAAGGTGAACTTTAAAAATTAATAATTAAGGAGAATCATTTTTATCATTTTGCCTTTGAGTTAGATGCATGATGGGAAATAAGACATGCAGAGAGCAAGGCTTACCAGACACATCTCTCAGTCAAAACACAGATGCTTATCGCATGCTCCACCCTTTAGCAGCCAAATCCTTCCTTTCAAAGCCCCAAATAGTAATTGTTGCCCTTGAGAACAATCTTAGAAACACCATGACCATGACAACATTTAACTGGGGCTGGCTTATAGTTCCGAGGTTTAGTATATTATTGTCATAGTGGGAAACACGGCAGCAGCATGCAGGCAGACTTGGTGCTGGTGGAGCTGAGAGGCAGCTTGATGTGCAGGCACTGGAAGGAGAGAATGTGTGTCACTTTGGTCATAGCTTGTGCATATGAGACCTCAAGGTCTGTCTTCACAGTGACACATTTCCTCCAACAAGGCCACACCTCCTAAAAGTACGTTCCCTATGGGCCAAGCATTTGCACACATGAGACCAAGGGGGCCATTCCTACTCATACCACTCTGAGTGCCCTAATTCAGTGGCCTGCTGCCATTCTTCACAGAAGACTGTAAACCTGTTCTATGGCTCAGCTTTGAATCAAGTTACCGTGGGCTCATGAGTGATGCTATCCACACTCTTTCATCAGCCTTGAAAGTCATCAGAAGTGCATACCTGGAGAAGTTTTGAGGATTCAGGTGTCTGAGTCAGATACAGGACTTGATACTGATTCAAAGGCCATAACCATGAACCAGGATCCATCCTTTCCCTTGGGATGCTTTAAGTTTAGCAGATGACGACACAGAAATACTAAGTTCTTTGTGCTTGGAGGTGTTGGAAAAGAAGACAGTGTATTTATTTTACTAAGGGAAATGTGGAATCAGTTGCTTCAGAAGCACTTTTTGCATAAACCGGGTATGAAATCTGTGGGTAAATGACTTGACTCTGTCCAAGACCACATGTTGGATTATATTCAGGAATATTATTGGGTAAAAGGATTGGGAAAGACCTTGTACTATCTGGTACTGTGTGGCGGAACGGGCCAGCACACCTGCAGATCCCACAGTCGTAACTCATGCACATTCTGACCCTCTCTAGTGTTCTTTTCACTGGATGTGCTGGCTACGCTTCTGAGCTTATACTTCTCAGTAAGGAGTGAGGCCTCGTTACATGCAGGGAAAACCCACATTCTCATACTCTGCTCTACCCTGGCCCCTCCAACTCCCACTACGTTACAGGACGTGTACAGGTGAGAAGCAGGAGCTCTGATGTCCAACCTTTCGCCTTTGATCCCTCACCTTTCTGTAAGGGATCTAGAATACCCCGACTTTCAGCCAAATCAAGTGAGTTATTAATTACCCAGCATTCTCTACCAGTGATTTTGATAGGAACTCTACCATGACTTCCTTCAACCTATAATATCTGACTCAGAAACCTGCATACTGTTTTGCCTTCCATTCAGACCTTAAATCCCCCTAAAAAAAACTCTGAGTCTCTGACTTGTCCTTAGGCACTGGGGTCCTGTAGGTCCACAAAGTGCAAGTGTGGGATTGGGGTTCCTTTCTGCTCAGACCCGATCCCACCAGTTATCAGAAGCCCAGCTGCCCAGTCCTTGAATCTTAGGGTTCATACCCTCTACTCATCCTCCTGCACCCCAGTTTCTATCTCCAGAGCTCAGTGTTATAGGGGTGAAATTAATGACGCTGTGCCTTGCAACCCAAGGTTCTCGAGAATTTGCTGTTACCTTGAAGACTGCTAAATCCTTTTAACCCCTGAAGAGTGGGATAGATCTACACATTCCTCTTAGGGGGTTAGGGAGAATTCATCATCTTGGGAGCTAGGGCAATATTATTCTTCAAGTTGTTCCTATAAAATATGCCTTTGCACCTTGACGGAAAAGTCAGATAGGAAGATGGAGAGATGGTTGTGCAGTTAGGCCACTGTGGCTTTTCCAGAGGACTCAGGTTTGGTTCCCAGCTCCTATACTAGGTGGTTTATATCTGCATGTAAGTCCAGCTCTAGGAGATCCAACACTTTCTTCTGACCTCTGCAGAAACCCCAGCATACATGCACATGTGCACAGGAACAAGAGAACACACACACACACACACACACACACCAAATATGTATTTTTCAAGAATAAATTAAACAGATCTCAGATGAATGACCTAAATAAGCACCTTAAGGCTTTGGAAAAACAAGATCCCAAAGTCCAAATCACTTAATGGAAGAAATAATGAAGAAAAAAGCTGAAATTAATGAAACAAAAGAAAACAAAATAAAACCCACTGGAGTGGAGGATGGCGCAGAAGAGTCCACGTGCCTTTTGCAGAGGATCCGAGTTTAGTTCCCAGGACCTAAATAGTGAATCAGAACCATCTGTAACTTCATTTCCCAGGGAGCTAATGTTTCCTCCTAACCTCTGTGAGCATCTGGAAAACATGTTACATATCTTTTCTGTCAGGCAAAACACACACACACACACACACACACACACACACACATCAAATTAAAAAAACAGATTCTACAAAATTGAGTTGGTGCTTGAAAGGATAAATATACTTGATAAACCCTTAGCCAAATAAAACCAGAAAAGACACACATTAATGAAATGAGAGATGAGAAAGGAGGCATTCCAATAACACCAAAGAAATTCAGAGAATCATGTTAACATACTTGAAAACTTCCTGTCTCAGGGCTGGGTGTGATGGTACATGCCGTCAGTCCTAGCACTGAGGAGGCTGAGGCAGGCTGACCTGTCAGTTCAAAGCCAGCCCCATCTACACAGCACATTCCGGGCCAGCAAAGGCTACACGGTAAGACTGTCTCGAAATAAAAAAAATCCCAGTAACCTCATTAGGATGCATTGCATGTCTGCCACCAAGCAGTTAATGACACACATGCCACTCAGGAAACTCAGAAAATCTTAGGATCTTCCTGCCAGAGCCTGAGGGAGAAAAGCCGTAGAGCAGGGGATGAGGACGTGACTCATTGAGTAGAGTGTTTACTTGATATGCAGGAACCCCCGCCCCCATCCCAGGCACCACATCAAACCAAGAGTGCGGACTCAAGCCTTGAAATTCTCAAACTCGAAGGCAGGAGGATCACAAGTTCAAGGTCATCTACAGCTACATAAGGAGTTTCATGTTAGCCAGGGACATGTGAAACCCAGTTTAAAAATAAAAGTAAAAATAACCGAGGCCAAGGAAATGGGTCAGCAGGTAAAAGCAGTCACCTGGTATGCTTCGGGACCTGTGTTCGATCCCGGAACCCAGGTAACGGATAGGAGAAGCAACTCCAAGCCCACGAGGGAATCCTTTGACCTTCACAGTATGCTATGGCCTGGGAGCCCAAAGATCGGCTCGTCACACATGAACAACATCACAACGTTTTTAAGTGTTCTGCATACTCAAACCAACTCTCAAACAACAACCAAAAAAAAAAAAAAAAAGATTTTTTTTTATCCAGAAGATAGAAGAGATGTATGTTTTTCTCTCAGATGGACCCTCTCAATGGTTTCCCAATAGTCAAATTACACCGCCTCGAAAACCCATTTCTATAAAGGCAAAGGGAACAACTGAAGGCGTTAATATTTTTCCGAAAGACTGTGATCTTGGTAAATGCTAGTTAAGGAGCCCACCTTGTAGGGCACGATGGTGCACACATTTAAATTACAGTTTTCAGGAAACAAGGAAGAAAACACACAAACACACTCACATTACAGGCAGAGGCAGGCTTGAAACTAGCCTGGTCTTCTCTGTGAGTTCCAGGATAGCCAGGGTTACTGAGAAACCTTGTCTGAAAAGCAAAGAAAGCAACCAACCAACCAACCAAAACCATCATCACCACCACCACCACCGACAACAACTACAAATACAACCACAACAACCGCACACTGCATATCCCTTCTCTTTGGAGAAGTAGCCTAGAACAAAACTAATACAAAACCAAGGAGATGGCAGGAAACAATATAGCAGGCCAAACGCAAGTACAAAGTCAGAGCCGCAGCAACGCTCACCACCCGAGTCCTTCCACTGCACAGCAGACTGCATCAGCAACCCGTCAGCGCAGCAAAGTCTGCAGGTCGATCGCGCGGATTCCCCATGCTAGTCTGGGGACTGGGATAAAGCAGTTTCACAGCGACAGGACTGGAGAAGCCTTGGACTCTGCCGGTGCCAGACTCCACCGCAGACAGCAGCCCAGCGCCAGGGGAACGTCAGGTCGCCGCGCCAGGCTGCGTCAAAGCCGCGGCCCACGACTCCAGGAGCCACCGCGCACTCACCATTTCCAGCTTCGGACGCGTGCAGGGGTCCTTCGGAAGGACCTGCCGACAAAACAGGCGGCTCTGACTGAAACCAGCTGTCACAACACCTCACAAAAGCTACACGGGATTCAAAAATGGAGCCAGGGGCAGAAACTTCAGAACATCCGCGTTCCTCATTTGACAGTTCCAGCAAGGAAGTAACAGCGGCTCCGATTGGCGGAAGATGCTGGGCCCGCCTTTTTATTCATGAGTAGCAGGATCAACAACCTTTCCCATCCGGGACGCAAATAAAAACTATCAAGAGCAGCACCCAATCATAACCCAGGCCTTCCCTTCGGAGGAAACCCGAAGGATCCTACCTTTTAAGCAGAACGCCCTCCGGGATTTTAGTGCACACACCCGCTTCGTCTTGCGTTCAGTGGGCTTCCACTGTTTCACATAGGTAGCGCTACAGGTTGGCTCTGAACATCCCACACTCTATTCAGGAAAAGGAAAACCCATGACCCAAACAGGAAAGTTACAGTGCCAATAATGAGTGACAGACAACGTAAGAATTTGAGACGAGGCAAATGGACTTTTGCACCGATAACTTTTGAAAGTTAAGATTTAAAATGTTGATTGAGCCCCAGGTTTGAAAGTATGATAAAGTTTGGTCTGAAGAACTAAAATTTTGGATCGTGAGCCTTGTTACGACAAGCCAAGCCCAGAGCAGAATGCTACATATATGAATTAATAACGTAAACAGAAAAAGAAACAAAACAAAGAAGAGGATTTGACTTCTGTACTGGTTAGCCTTTTGTCTACGTGATAGAAGTTTGATATAACCCGAGAAGAGGGAACCTCAACTGGGAAACGCCGCCATTAGATTAGCCTATAAACAAGGCTGTAGGACATTTTCTGGCTTAATGAATGACATGTGTGTGGGGGTAGGGTGGGTCCAGTCTACTGTCCTCTGAGGCAGATAGGCCTTGGCTCTATAAAAAGAGGGAAGGTGAGCAAGCACTGGAGCAGCATTTCCCCCATGATCTCTGCTTCAGTTCCTACCTCCGAAGTTCTTCTCGAGTTCTGTGATGATTGTTTTTTTTTTGGTTGTCAACTTGACTACATCAGTAATGAACTAAAATCCAGAAATGGAGGGCATACCTATGAGAAAATTACTGCAGCCTGTAACTCATTCTTTCTATACATATGGAAAGATTCATTCTGTAAGTTTTGTAACTCTTGAGAACCCTGACTAATAATTTTCCTTCATGATGGACTTTAAGCCATAACAGAAAAATATATTCTTCCCTCAACAACATTACTTTTGGTCACAGAAATAGAAAGCAGACAGAACCATTTCAATTAAACCCTTATTCAATGACCAGAAAACACAGTGATAAAGGTTTGTTAGGAAATGGGGTTACACTTGGAGATATCCTTTTCCAAACAACTAATAGCCAAGTAGCCCACACCAAAGACACATATGTCTTATGATTGAGGGGTCATAAAACTACTGATTTTACTTCTGCTTTTAGACTATGTTCTGGATTGAAATAAATTGAATGAGGGGGCAGTGACTGGTTAAATGTTCTAATCTGAAAATTCTCAAAACCATTACAAATAGCAAATATTTTAAAAAATGCTCAAAACTTCTTTTGACAAGATAAAAAATTGAAAACAAATAAAAGAAGTAAACAAGACTGATATTTGGTGAGTTAAGATGACAGATAAAATGTATAATTCTGATAGGGCCAAACTGAAAACAAGAAAAACAAACACATGTTGACATTGGTACCAAAAGGCATAGTTTTCTTACATATATAATGGACATTTCATAGACAATAAATGTAATATTTACAATATTTATATGACCATAAATTTATTCATTATGTATGGGTGTTTTGTCTGTATGTACTATTTACATGTCTGGTAACAGTGAAGGCTAAAAGAGGGTGTCAGAGCCCCTGGAACTTGAGTTACAGGTGGTTCTGAACAGCCAGATTCCGCGCCATGTGGGTGCTTATCCAAACTCCAGTTCTCCGCAAGAGCATCAAGCTCTTTTAACAACCAAGCAATATTTCCATCCCCAGACCCTGATAATCTTTATTCCTGGGGAAGTATGCTATTGATAAGGATTTCCTCTGAACTTCTTTAATTTTTTTGTTTTTGTTTACTTTTAAAAATTATATTTTTCTCACAACCTTTCTCCCTTGCTTTTCCTCGCTCTAAACCTATGGCTTATGACCTCTTAGGCAGTTGAATGTACTTTTCACAGGGGCCACTTAGACCATTAGAAAAAATAGATATTTACATTACAGTTCATAAAAGTAGCAACATTTATATTTATGAGGTCGCAATGAAAGTAATTTTGTGGTTGGGTGCTCACCATAACATGAGAAACTGTAGTAAAGGGTAGTGGCATTAGGAAGGATGAGAACCACTTCTCTAAACCCTCCCATTTACCCCTCCCTGATCTTCAAATTCATGGACCCCGTTTTCATCTTTACTAATATATATATATATATATCACATACATATACATATTTGTATGCACTTATTGCACATATGCACACATACAAACATGCACACATAGATAGATCTCTAAATATAATCTGTTGAGTCCATGCTGTTGAATGTATGTTGTCAGGGCTGATGGATAGGCTCTGACAACCAGTTGTTCTTTTCTCTAGGGAGGATGCCACTCATACACAGTCCCCTGTAGGTTTTGTTTTTGTGTGAGTGTGGGGTTGAGAGCTTGCGGGCTTCTCTCTGTGCAGTTTGCCAATTTGTTTGTTTGTATCCTTCTCTATCAGCTTATATCTGGGTGGTCATGTTGGTGAGGCTTTATGGGTGTAGATTACTAGGTGACACACTCTCACAGCCAAGTTCCTGATAATATAGCTCTTACAATTTATCTGCCCCTCTTTCACAGTGTTCCCTGAGACTTAGGTGCAAGAGTGTTTTGTAGACGTGTCCTTTGGGACCATGCTCCTCAACTCTGCATATTGCTTGGTTGTGTTTTTCTGTAATGGTCTGTTGCAAAGAGAAGTTTTTTACTGGGGGGTGAAGGCTATGCTTATCTGAGTGTATAAGAACAGATGTTTATAGATTGCTGCTAAGGATTATGCTGGTTTGGTAAATTCGTCGTGTTTAGATTTTCCTTCAATAACAGTGAATTCACTAACACTGTATAGTTAGGTTTGACTCTAGGACCAGAATACTCTTGTGTATCAGGTTTTACTCAACTTTTTATTTCACTGTTGAGCTTTTCAGTTCCATATTACTTTCCGTTGGTTATGTTCTGTATTTCTCTTAACTGAATTCTGTATTCATGCCATGAATTTACTTCCTTGTTTTATTCGGATGATTTTCGTGTTCTCCTGAAAAATATTCATGTTGTCTTGACTTGTTTGAATATATTTTATTTTTTAATGTAATTGAAATGCTATTATACTATCCCCTCCTTCTTCTTGAAACCCCTTGTCTCCCTATTCTCTTTCAAATCCATGGACTCTTATTCTTTAATTACTATTGTTTACACACACACACACACACACACATCAGTTTGACCAGTACACGTGGTATTCCTTGTATGTATATTTTCAGTGTTGATCACATGGGACTGCATCACCATTTAGGATTCTAGTCCCTGGAAAAGACTAATTCTCTTAGCAGTTGTTATTTGCCTATAGCTCTTCATCTAGGGTTAGGACCCTGTGAAATTTACACTCTCATTATTGACATACTAAACTGTTTTCACTGTTAAGGTCTTGTTTGAGAAGCCACACTCTTGAGATTTCATAGATGTGGCTCCCCTGTCACATGTTGAAGATACAATTTTACTATAGACTTTCTGGTTCTCTGGCTTTTACAACCTTTGTGCCCCCCACCTCCCCCCCCCCCGTCTTCGGTGCTCCCTAAGCCTGAGATGCGGAGGTTGTTTTGTCGATGTAACAACTGAGCCTGGACACCCTACAGTTAGTTATTCTCTGGCTTTTGAGTAGTTGTGACTTTCTGTAATGGTCTCTGTCTGCTGAATAAAAAAGATTTTTTTAACGAGAGTTGATAGCTGCCCTTAATTGTAGATAAAAGGATAAGGTTTTATACAGGCTTAGAAACGTGGCAGCAGCAGGTTCTCCTCTAAGATGTATGACAATAATATCCCTAGGTAGTTGGCTAAGTTTACAGTGCCAGATATGATTTCACTCCTGTTAACTAGTCTTAAGTAAAATTCGATAGACAGGTACCTCAAAGATACAAGAGCCACTACTTTATAAATACTTCCTCCTCCTCCTCCTTCTCTCCTCTTCCTTCTCTCTTCCTCTACCCCCTCTCCCTATTTCCTCTTTCTTTACCTCTCTTCTCTCTCCTCTCTCTCTGTCTCTGTCTCTCTCTCTTTCTCTCTCTCTCCTACTCCTCCCCCCTTCCCCTCTCCCACTCTCTCTTTCCCACTCTTTCTCTTCTTTCCTGTTTTTATTTTTGAGTCAATGTTTCTCTTGGTCCTGCTGTCCTAGAACTTTCTCTGTAGATCAGGCTCAAATTAATGAAGATGTGCCTGCCTCCACCTCCCCAGTACTGCGATTAAAGGCGTACATCACTACACCTGGCCATACATATCTTTTCATGATGTCCATTGTAGTGATTCATAGGGGACACATCGAAGTACCACATCAATATCCTTTCCTCCTTTGACATATTGCATAACAACTTCTGGGTCTATGGAAGCTAGTCCACTGAGAGGGAGGGTTTAGATCAGATCCAGCTCTATTTCTTTAAATCTGCCTGAAATACATGGAATCCAGCAACATAGACTTATCTTCTGGTAGGCAATCAAGGGCAACAGCAATAGACTATAGTGCATTGGGAATCTCTTGGTATCCTCTGATAAATACTCAAAAGAAGGTTTATCATGTCTGGTACTCGGATTTTGTAGATAGTCTATGACGTGTGTGTGTGTGTGTGTGTGTGTGTGTGTGTGCTTACCACGTCAAGTGGCATAATTTTGTTTCAACTATATACATATGTATATACATACATGTATTATGTGTACTTTTAGATAAAGATAAATAAAAACTTTTAGGGCTTGTTCAACCACCCTTAGTGCTGTGTATTGCTTTCCCCTCTTCTTCTGTGTTGACCTCCCTTCTTCCCTTCAATGAAAGTCCTCAATGTGTTATTTTTCCCTTTATAGTAACTCTTTCCTGATATTTTCCTCTCTAGAGACACTTCCCCTTTATGAATTCTTTTTCTTTTCCTTGTTTCTAAAGTTACATCAGATTACCTATTCACGTCTGATTATTTGGAGGTAGCAGCTAGAGATGAGTGAGAACATCATGGTATATGTCCTTTTGGGTCTGGTGGTTTTTTTTTTTTTTTTTTCGTTCTTTAAATTGTTTTTTTATTTTTTTGAGATTATAATATCATCACATAACATTCCATTTCCTTGATGTTCTTTCTTAAAGCTATTGATGTTAACAAAAATAGAGCCAGGAGACCATAGGAACAGGAACACGGAGTCTCTTCCCTTGTGTTAGCCATGACTGTGCTGTTCTTTCCTTTTTTTTTCTTTTAAATTGAACAAATTTATTTTAAAAAACAAAGATAAATGTACAGATTATAAGCATTTTTGCATAAAAGTATACGAATACATTTTTGTCAGTGCTTGATTTTTTTTTAAAGTTATGACAGTATGCCTTAAAATCTTACTAGTTACAATGAGCATAAAGTACCTGTAAAACAGGATGTAACCTGAAAATAGTCAAAGGTGTCCTGGTGTGTAAAGATTAAGCATAATGGTTTTCATTTTCTTTTTTGGGGGGAGGCTTTGTTTTTTCTTGAACTTCATATAGTCTGTGAGTTGTTTTGGGGGTGTTCTGGGCTTTCTGAGGTTAGTATCCAATTATCAGTGACTGCATTTTATGTCTTTTCTTTTGTGACTGGGTTATCTCACTCAGGATGATATTCTCTAGATGCATCCATTTTCTTAAGAATTTCATAAAGTCATTGTTTCTGATAGCTGAGTAGTACTCCATTGTGTAAATATAACACAATTTTTGTATCCATTCATCTACTGAAGGACATCTGGGTTCTTTCCAGCTTCTGGCTATTATAAATAGGGCTGCTATGAACATTGTGGTGCATGTGGCTTTGTTGTATGTTGGGGCTTCTCTGGGGTATATGCCCAGAAGTGGAATAACTGGGTTTTCAGGTAGTACAATGTCCAATTTACTGAGGAATCGCCAGACTGACTTCCAGAGGGGTTGTAACAGTTTACAACCCCACCAACAGAGGAGAAGTGTTCCTCTTTCTTCGAATCCTTGCCAGCATCTGCTACCGTCTGAATTTTTGATCTTGGCCACTCTGGTAGGTGTGGGGTGGAATCTCAGGGTTGTTTTGATTTGCATTTCTCTGATGGTTAATGATGTCAAGCACTTCCTTAAATGCTTCTCAGCCATTCGATATTCCTCAGTTGAGAACTTTTTGTTTAGTACTGTACTCCATTTTTTAATAGGGTTGTTTGATTCTCTGGTGTCTAACTTCTTGAGTTCTTTGTATGCCTTGGATATTAGACCTCTATCAGATGTGGGGATGGAAAAGATTTTTTGCAATCTGCTGGCTGCAGTTTTTCTTTCTTGGCAGTGTCCTTAGTTTTACAGAAACTTTGCAATCTCATTAAGTCCCATTAGTTGATAATTGAACTTAGAGCATGAGCCATTGATGTTCTGTTCAGGAAATTTTCTCCTGTGCCTATGTGTTCTAAGGTTTTCCCTACTTTCTCTTCTAATAGTTTCAGTGTACCTGGTTTAATGTGGAGATATTTGATCCACTTACACTTGAGCTTTGTACAAGGAGATAAGAAAGGGTCTATTTTCATTCTTCTGCATGCTGAGTGCCAGTTGTACCAACACCATTTGTTGAATAGGCTGTCCTTTTTCCATTGAATGTTTACAGCTCCTTTGTCAAAAATTAGGTGACCATATACATGAGGGCTCATTTCTGGAACTTCTATTCTATTCCATTGATTCATGTGCCTATTTCTGTACCAGTACCATGCAGTTTTCAGCACAATTGCCTTGTAATATAGCCTGAGGTCAGGGATAGTGATTCCCGCAGATGTTTTTTTGTTGTTGAGGATGGATTTCACTATTCTAGGTCTTTTGTTATTCCAGATGAAATTGCACATTGCTCTTTCCAACTCTATGAAAAATTGGGTTGGAATTTTGATGGGGATTGCACTGAATCTGTAGATTGCTTTTGGTAAGATGGCCATTTTTACAATGTTGATTCTTCTAATCCATGAGCATGGGAGATGTTCCCACTTTTTGAGATCTTCCTCGAATTCCTTCTTTAGAGATTTGAAGTTCTTGTCATACAGGTTCTTTACTTGCTTAGTTAGTGTTACACCAAGGTATTTCATATTTTTTGTGACTATTGTGAAGGGTATCTTTTTCTTTTTCTTTTTTTTTTAAAGATGTATTTAGTATATATAAGTACACTGTAGCTGTCTTCAGATACACCAGAAGAGGGCATCAGACCCCATTACAGATGGTGACGAGCCACCATGTGGTTGCTGAGATTTGAACTCAGGACCTCTGGAAGAGCAGCCGGTGCTCTTAACCATTGAGCCATCTCTCCAGCTCCGGGTATCTTTTTCTTAATGTCTTTCCCCACATGTTTGTCCTTTGAGTACAGGAAGGCTGTTGATTTGTTTCAGTTGATTTTATATCAAGCCACTTTGCTGAACTTGTTTATCAGCTGTAGAACTTCTCTGGTGGAATTTTTGGGTTCACTTACATACACTGTCACGTCATCTGCAAACAGCGATGTTTTTACTTCTTCCTTTCCAATTTGTATCCCCTTTATTTCATTTTGCTGTCTATTTGCTCTGGCCAGGACTTCCATACTATGTTTAATAGGAAGGGGGAGAGTGGGCAGCCTTGTCGAGTACCTGATTTTAGAGGGATTGCTTCAAGTTTCTCACAGTTACATTTGATGTTGGCTCTTGGTTTACTGTATATTGCTTTTATTATGTTTAGGTATGGGCCTTGGATTCCTGTTCTTTCCAAGACTTTTAACATGAAGGGATGTTGAAGTTTGTGAAATCCTTTCTCATCATCTGGTGAGATGACCATATGGTTTTTTTCTTTGAGTTTTTTATAGGGTGGATTATGTTGACAGATATCCGTATATTAAACCATCCCAGCATCCCAGGGTTGAAGTCTACTTGATCATGGTGAATGATCGTTTTGATGTGTTCTTAGATTCGGTTTTTAAGGATTTTGTTGAGTTTTTTTCCATCAGTGTTTATAAGTGAGATTGGTCTGAAATTCTCTTTCCTTGTAGGGTCTTTGTGTGGTTTAGGAACAAGGGTTATTGTTGCCTGGAAAAATGAGTTAGGTGTTGTTCTATCTGACGCTATTTTGTGGAGTAGTTTGGAGAGTATTGGTATTAGGTTGTCAGCAAATATCTGATAGAATACTGCACTGAACCCACCTGGACCTGGGCTTTTTTGGTTGGGATTCTTTTGGTGACTGCTTCTATTTCTTTAGGTGTTATGGGATTATGTAGATGGTTTACCTGATCCTGGTTTAATTTTAGTATATGGTATCTGTCTAGGAATTCATCCATTCACTCCAGATTTTCCAGCTTTGTTGAGTATAGACTTTTGTCGTATTGTAGGACCCCCTTTCGGGGACCCGCACTCAAGTCTCAGGACACGGGTTTTACCCAATGAAACACGAGAGAACTTCTTGTTGCAAAAGCATGAGGTAGTTTAATGACGGGGCTCCGGGCCAGTACGTATCTCACCCAGGAGACTGAGGTATCGGCCAAGAGGCTCCAAAGCTGGGGGTTTTTATAGAGAGAGGGTCAAGGGGGGCTGCTGGGAAGAGAAGCTTCCCCAACACTCACTGTAGCCAGGAATTCAAGAGCCAGAGCCCCACACAATGACCTCTTCACCCCATTCCCTTTTTGTGAGAGGATGGGCTCTTCTCAAGGACCTGGCATTTACACAAGAATTAATTACACGCTGGGTTTCCACAGTACTGTGGTGTTTATACAAGATAAGTTACAGCTTCTTTAATGACTGAATTCCAGAGCTCCACAATCTATGGCGTCCAGGTGTCCGGAGGAGGCAGTTATGCAGTTAAACCCTAAATTTCCTAGCTTACAACTGACAAGATACTCTTCTCTGTCTGTTCACTCTCACATTCTATCTCCTTGTATGAGAGCCTAGAAAAATCATATTCAGAAAATAGGACACATTATTTCTCTTAAAAGAGCAAATTCAGCATTGCAGAGACTGCCAGATAGCAGAAGGTCTTAATTATTAAGGACTGAAATATACTATGAAGAGAATACCAAAAACCAGCAATAAGATTATCAGGCCTTGAGATTATCAGACCTTGAATTTAATTTCCTTTCAGTAGGATCTGATAATTTCTTGCATTTCTGCAGTTTCAATAGTTATGTTTCTGATTTTGTTAATTTGGATACTCTCTCTTTGCCCTATAGTTTGTCTGGCTAAAGGTTTATCAGTCTTGTTAATTTTCTCAAAGAACCAGCTCTTGGTTTTGTTTATTTTTTCAATGGTTCTTTTTCTTTCTATTTTGTCAATTTCTGCTCTGAGTTTGATTATTTCTTGCCATCTACTCCTCTTGAGTGTGTCTGCTTCCTTTTGTTCTAGAGCTTTCAACTTTGCTGTCAAGTTGCTAATGTATGCTCTCTTCAGTTTCTTTTTGGAAGCCCTCAGAGCTATGAGTTTTCCTCTCAGTACTGCTTTCATTGCATCCCATAGGTATGGGTATGTTGTGTTTTGGTTTTCATTAAATTCTAGAAAATCCTTAATTTCTGTCTCTATTTCTTCTTTGATCCTGCTATCGTTTAATAGAGCATTGTTTAGTTTCCATGTGTATATAGGCTTTTTGTTGTCTTTGTTGTTATTAAAGACCAATTTTAGACTATCGTGATCTGATAGGATGCATGGGAGTATTTCAATCTTCTTATATCTATTAAGGCTTTTTTTGTGTCTGGTTACATGGTCAATTTTTGGAGAAGGTGCTCTGAGGTGCTAAAAATGTGTATTTTTTTTGTTTTAGGATGATATGTTCTGTAGATATCTATTAATTCCAATTGGTTCATAACCTCTGCTAGTTTCACTGTGTCCTTGTTCAGTTTCTGTTTCCATGATCTGTCCATTGATGAGATTGGGGTGTTGAGTTCCCCCACTATTATCATGTGGGGTGCCATGTATTTTTTGAGCTTTAGTAGGATTTCTTTCATGAATATGGGTGCTCTTGTATTTGGAGCATATATGTTAAGAATTGAGAGTTCCTCTTGACCAATATTTCCCTGTAACGAGTAAAAAGTGTCCTTCCTTATTTTTTGATAACTTTTAGGTGAAAATCTACTTTATTAGATGTTAGAATGGCCACGCCAGCTTGCTTCTTGAGGCCATTTGCCTGAAAGTTTTTATCTCACCCTTTTACTCTGAGATAGTGTCTGTTTTTGTCTCTGAGATAAGTTTCCTGTATGCAGCAAAATGCTGGATTCTGTTTATGTATCTAGTCTGATAGTCTATATCTTTTTATTGAGGAATTGAGTCCATTTATGTTAACAGATATCAAGGAATAGTGGTTGCTGTTTCCTGCTATTTTTGCTTTTAGAGGTAGAATTGTGCCTGAATGTCTTTCTTCTTTTGGTTTTCTTGCTTAGGTATTTTCTTGTTTTTACTAGAATGTAGTTTCCCTCCTTGTCTTGGGTTTTCCACTTACAATTTGTTGTAGTGCTGGGTTTGTGGTCAGATATTGTGTAAATTTAGTTTTGTCTTGGAATATCTTGGTATCTCCATCTATGGTGATTGAGAGTTTTGCTCAGTATAGAAGCTTGGGATGACTCTTGTGTTCTTTTAGGGTCTGCATAATGTCTGTCCAGGATCTTCTAGCTTTCATAATCTTCGTTGAGAATTTGGGTGTGATTCTGATTGGTCTGCCTTTATACGTTACATGACTTTTTTTCCTTACTGTTTTTAGTATTCTTTCTTTGCTTTGGGCACTTGGCGTTTTGACTATTATGTGTCAGGAGGAATTTCTTTTCTGGTCCAACCTATTTGGAGTTCTGTAGGCTTCTTTTATGCTCATGATCATCTCATTTTTAAGGGTAGGGAAGTTTTCTTCTATGATTTTGTTGAAGATATTTACTGTGCCTCTTAGTTGATGTTCTTCACCCTTTCTATTTCTATTATCCTTAGGTTTGTTCTTCTCATTGTGTCCTGGATCTCCTGGACATTTTGAGTTAGGAGACTTTTGGTTTTTGCATCTTCTCTGACTGTTTTGTCTATGTTTTCAATGTTGTCTTTGGCCCCAGAGATTCTCTCTTCCATCTCTTGTAGTCTGTTGAAAATGCTTGCTTCTGTGACTCATGATTTCTTTTTTAGGTTTTCTACCTCTTTGGTTGTCTCTTTTAGTGTTTTCTTTATTGTTTTTATTTCCATTTTAAATTCCTTCTTCAATTCCTTCATCTCTTTGGTTCTGTTTTCCTCTAGTTTTTTGATTTCTTTGAGTGTTTTTCTTGTTTCCTCTTTAAAAGCTTCTATTTTTATGCTTTTTCTCCCATTCTTGTTTAAGGATCTCTATCATCATCTTGATGTATGATTTCGGGTCTGAGTCTTCTTTTTTCGGGAGTGTTTGGCATTCCGCTTTTTGCTTTGATGGGAGAGCTGGTTTCTGGTGTTGCCAAGTTGTCTTGGTTTTCCTTGGGTAAGTTCTATTGCTTTCCTCTTGCCATCTTGTTTTCTGTGATTATAAGTGGTCTTGTTGTCAGTGATTGGTTCTCGTCTCTCCTGTACCTGTCCTGTGTCCCTAGATGTCCTCTGTTCCTGGTGGCTAAGGGCCTGAGCGTTTGTTCTGCACACAGGGGCCCTCAGGTTGGAAACCAAGTCCCTATGTGAGGGTTCCTGCTCCCCTGAACCAATGGGGGAGCGCTTTCCAAGCACTCGGCTCAGACCTCTCTGTGTCCTGGCTATTTGCAGGCAGTCTCTCCTGGCCTGTGTCCCTAGATCTCAGCTGTTCCTGGTGGCAGATGGCCGGAGCCCTTCAAGTCTCGGTTATCTTATTTAATATAATATTTTCAATTATCTCAATTTATCTGAAAATGTCAAGAATTCACATTTATTCGTGGCTAAATAGTGTTCCATTTTATATGTGCACCACATTTTGCCTTTCTATCCATTCCTTGAAGGCTGTTTAGGTTGTTTCTATTTAATCCTCTTCGTCGTCCTCCTCCCCCACTTCCTCTTCTTCTTTGTTGTTGTTTCTGTTTATTGAGACTGTTTCTCTAGCCCTAATAAATGCTTTTTAAAATATATGTTGCCATATTTATGCTGTATCTTCACATCATTAGAACACAAACTAAGACAAAAATTCATGTTGTTTCAGTATTTGTTGAGATTTGCATTTTTATTATATATGTTGATTTGAGGGCAAGTTCCACGGTTGGCTGAGAAAGATGTGCTTGGTGTGCACATGTTTAAGGTTGTAATTTCCTTTCATTAGGTTGCTATTCTAATGAGCACGTAGCAATACATTATCCCTGCTGACTGGTGTGTTTGCTTTTTATGTTCTCAGATATTAGAATAGCTATGCTTGTTTCTTCTTTACTGGTCATAGAGACCACTAAGATTTAAAGTTATTAACAAACAATGTGTATTAATTCCTGATTTTATTTTGTGATGTTTCTTAAAACTTTATTAAAATACTGAGTTTATTTCACATGTATATTTTTTGGCTCCTTACCATTGACACATATGACCACCACTATTACCATGTCTTATCGTAACATTCCATACATATTTAAAACCAAGTAAAGGTTGGAGTTCCACCCTTGAAAACTAAACAGGGATTTTAGACAACACATTCTTGGCAATTGAACCTGGACAACATTCATCAAACACTGTAGGAAAAATTCTCATTTTGCAGTATAAAAAGGACAGCCAGAGGGCTGGAGAGATGGCTCAGCAGTTAAGAACACTGACTGCTTTTCCAGAGTTCCTGAGTTCAATTTCTAGCATCCACATGGTGGATTAAAACTATCTGTAATGGGATCTGATGCCCTTTTCTGGTGTGTCTGTACTTACATAAAATAAATAAGTAAATCTTTTTAAAAAGGGACAGCCAGAAATTAACAATTACAGAAATGAAGTAAGACAGAATATTTCAAACTGTTTAAACCATTTTCTTTAAGAGACTTCCTCCACTGCCAGAGATCTTAAATCGCCTCCTGGTCAGTCATCCAGAGACAATTCTTCACATAATTAATGAACTTGATTTCCACTTTAGGAAGAGTATCACCCTTTTCTATACTTGATTGCAGTTTTACCTTAATGTTTTCTACAGGACTAGGTCCTTTTGGTGTTTTAAGAGTTTTTTTTTTTTTTTTTTTCTGTTTATGGAAGGACTCTTGACCCTTTGATATTGGTTTTAAGTCTTCTCCATTTTTGCTTGATTTTTGTGCATTTTTGGCTGGGTTATCTTGTACAGGATTCTACACTAGAACCTTTTCTTCAGTTTCCACTTCATCAAAATCACCATCATCATTTTCATCATCCTATCATCTTCATCATCATCCTTGTCGTCCTCATCAAGTTTTACTTTTTTTCTGTGAGACCTTGTTACCATCTCCAGGAGCATCTTCCTAGACATGCCTAAGAGTTTTACATCTTCATCTTTTGACTCTGCATCTTCATCCACAGCTACTATGTGCTGTCCACTAATGTGCAGCAGTTCTGAGTGACACTTCAACATTAAGATCACAGGTGGTATAATTTTGAAGCCCCCAAGGGAAACAGTTGGTTGTACAGACATTTCCCCCCCCAAATATTTTTATTGGAAATATTCTGCATTTACATTTCAGATATTATCCCTTTCCCACAATACCATCTCCCTCTCCCTCTCATTGGCTCCATGAAGGTGCTTCCTCTCCCAACTACCTTCTCCAACCTCAGCATCTTGGCATTCCTCTACACTGGGAAAACCAGCCTTCATTGGACCAAAGGCCTCTCCTCCCATTGATGTCAAAAAATGCTACCCTTTGCTGCATACGTACTTCAGGCTATGGGTCTTTTCATGCAAACTCATTGGTTGATATTTTAGTCCCTGGGAGCTGCAGTGGGTTTGAGTAGTTGATAATTTTGTTCTTTTCATGGGGCTGTAGATCCTTACAGCTCCTTCAGTCCTTAGTCTAGGTCCTTCATTGTTCTTTGAGCTTCATAAGGTCTGTGGATGGTTTCTTGGTTATTTCAAGCTTTTGCAGATAGTATCAACTTAAAAGTGAGTACATACCATGAGTGGTGTTTTGTTTATTTTTTTGTTTTTTTTTTTTGTTTTTTTTTTTTTTTTTTTTTTTTTGTGACTGGGTTACTTCACTCAGGATTATAGCTTCAAGTTCCATCCATTTGCCTAAGAATTGTATGAAGTCATTGTTTTTGATAGTTTAGTAGTACTTCATTGTGTATATGCACCACAATTTCTATATTCATTCCTATATTGAAGGACATCTGGGTTCTTTCTAGCTTCTGGCTATTATAAATAAGATTGCTATTAACATGTTTGTTCATGTGTCCTTGTTAGATGTTGGAGCTACTTTTGCGCATATACCCAAGAGTGGTATAGCTGGGTCCTCAGGTTAGGGTTCTATGTCCAGTTTTCTGAGGAACTGCCAGACTTATTTCCAGAGTGGTTGTACCAGTTTAAGTCCCACAAGCAGTGGAGGCATGTTCTTCTTTCTCCACATCCTTGCCAGAATCTGCTGTCATGTGAGATTTTGATCTTAACCATTCTGACTGGTATGTGGTGAGATCTCAGGGTTGTTTTGATTTGCATTTCCCTGATAACTAGGAATGTTGAGCATTTCTTTAGGTGCTCCTTGGCCATTCAATATTCCCCAGTTAAGAAATTTTTTTTTATCTCTGTACCTCATTTTAAAATAGGATTATTGATTCCCTAGATCCTATCTTCTTGGGTTTGTATATATTGGATAATAGCCCTCTATCAGATATAGGAATGGTAGATCTTTTCACAATTTGCTGGTTGCTGTTCTGTCCTTCTGACAGTGTCTATTGCCTTACAGAAGCTTTGCAATTTCATGAGGTCCCATTTGTCAATTCTTGATCTTAGAGCATAGGCCATTGGTGTTATGTTCAAGAAAATTTCCCCTGTACCTATATGTTCTAAACTCTTTCCCATCTTCTGTTCAATTAGTTTCAGTATATCTGGTTTTATCTGGAGGTCTTTGATCCACTTGGACTTGAGCTTTATACAAGGAGATAAGAAAGGGTCTATTTTCATTCTTCTGTAAGCTGGCTGCCGGTTGAATCAGCACCATTTGTTGGGGAGCCTGTCCTTTTCTCATTAAATGTTTTTAGCTCCTTTGTCAAAGATCAAATGACCATATTTGTGTGGGTTCATTTCTGGGTTTTTGATTCTATTCCACTGATCTAACTTTCTGTCTCTGTATCAATACCTTGCAGTTTTGATCACGATTGCTCTGTATTACAGCCTGAGGTCAGGGATGGAGATTCTTCTGGATGTTTTTTTTTTTTTTTTAATTGTTGAGAATGGTTTTGCTATCCTGAGTTTTTTGTTAATCCAAATGAACTTGCACATTGCTCTTTCTAACTCTATGAAGAATTGTGTTGGAATTTTAATGGAAATTGCATTGAATCTGTAGATTGCTTTAGGCAAAATGGGGCCATTTTTACTATTTTGATCTTTCTTTTCAATCCATGAACAAGGGAGATCTTTCCATCTTCTGAGATCTTCTTCAATTTCCTTCTTCAGAGACTTGAAGTTCTTTTCATACAGATCCTTCACTTGCTTAGTTATGGTCACACCAAGGTATTTTATGTTCTTTGTGACTATTGTGAAGGGTTGATTCTCTAATTTCTTTCTCAGCCTGTTTGTCTTTCAAGAAGAGAAAGGCTATTGATTTGTTTGAGTTTATTTTATATCCAGCCACTTTGCTGAAGTTGTTTATCAGCTGTAAAAGTTCTCTGATTTTGGGGTTCACTGAAGTATTTTATCATATCATCTGCAAATAATGATATTTTGAATTGTTCCTTTCCAAATTGTGTTCCTTTGACCTCTTTGGCTGTCTAATGGCTCTGGCTAGTACTTTCAGTACTATATTGACTAGGTAAGAAGAGAATGGGCAGCCTTGTCTAGTCTCTGATTTTAGTGGGATTGCTTAAAGTTTCTTACCATTTAGTTTGATGTTGGCTACTGGTTTGCTGTATATTGCTTTAACTATGTTTAAGTATGAGCCTTGAATTTCTGAGTTTTCCAAAACTTTTAGCATGAAAGGATGTTGAATTTTGTCAAATGCTTTCCCAGCATCTAAAACGATGATCATGTAGTTGCTTCCTTTGAATTTCTTTATATACTAAATTGCATCAATGGATTTTCATATATCAAATCATCTTTGCCTTCCTGGAATAAAGCTTACTTAATCATGGTGAATGATTGTTTTGATGTGTTTTTGGATTTGGTTTGCAAGAATATTATTGAGCATTTTTTAAAATCAATGTTCATGAGGGAATTCGGTCTAAAAGTCTTTTTCTTTGTAGGGTCTTTGTGTGGTTTAGGAATGCACATAATTGTTGCTTCAAAGAGTGAGTTGGGTAGCATTTCCTCTATTTCTATTTTGTGGAATAGTTTGGAGAGTGTTGGTATTAGGTCTTCTATTAAGGTCTGATAGAATTCTGCACCAAACCCATCTGGTCCTGTACTTTTCCTGGTTGGAAGGTTTTGGTGACTGCTTCTATTTCTTTAGGGGTTATGGGGCTGTTTAGATGGTTTATCTGATCCTGATTTAAATATGGTACCTCATATTTATTAGATATTTATTGTCCATTTTCTCTATATTTTTCAGTTTTGTTGAGTATAGGCTTTTGTAGTAGAATCTGATAATTTCTTTTATTTCCTCAGTTTCTGATGTTATGTCTCCCAATTCAGTTCTGATTTTGTTAATTTGAATATTCTCTCTTTGCCCTCTCGTTAGTCTGGCTAAGGGTTTATCAATCTTGTTGATTTTCTCTAAGAACTTGATTATGGTTTTGTTGATTCTTTGTATAGTTCATTTTGTTTCAACTTGGTTGATTTCAGTTCTGAGTTTTATTACTTCTTGATGTCTACTCCACTTGAGTGTATCTGCTTCTTTTTGTTCTAGAGCTTTCAGGTGTGCTGTCAAGTGTATGCTCTCTCCACTTTCTTTTTGGCAGCACTCAGAGCTATGAGTTTTCCCTTTAACACTGTTTTCATTGCATCCCATAATTTTAAGCATGTTGTGCATTTATTTTCGTTAAATTCTAAAAAAGTCTTTGATTTCTTCTTTATTTTTCCCTTTACCAAGCTATCATTGACTAGATCATTGTTAAGCTTCTATGTACATGGTGGCTAATTGTTGGTTTTGTTGTGATTGAAGACCAGCCTTAGTCTATGGTGATCTGATAAGTTGCATGGGAGTATTTACATGTTTTTGTATCGGTTGAGGCCTTTTTTGTGACCTCTTATATGGTCAATACTGGAGAAGGTGCCTTGAGGTGCTGAAAAAAAGTTATATTCTTTTGTCTTAAGATAAAATATTCTATAGATGTCTATTAAATACTTTTGGTTCATAACTTCTGTTAGTTTCACCATGTCTCTGTTCAATTTCTCCTTCCATAATCTGTCCATTCATGAGAGTGTGGTGTTGAATTCTCCCACTATTATTATGTGTGGTGCAGTATATGTTTTGCTCATTAGTAAAGTTTCTTTTATGAATGTGAGTTCCTTTGTATTTGGAGTATAGATGTTCAGATTGAGAGCTCATCCTGATAGATTTTTTTTTGATAAGTAGAAATTGTCCTTCTTTGTGTTTTTTGATGACTTTTGGTTAAAAATCTTTTATATGATATTAGGATAGCTACTCCAGCTTATTTCTTGGGACCATTTGCTTGGAAAGTATTTTCCAAACCTTTTAGTCTTAGGTCTTGCCTATCTTTGTTGCTAAGATGAGTTTCTTATATGCAGCAAAATGTTGGATTCTGTTTTCCAGATATTGTATAAACTTGATTTTGTCCTGGAATAATTTGGTTTCTGCATCTACAGTAATTGAGAATTTTGCTGGATATGGTAACATTGGCTGGCATTTGTATTCTCTTAGGATCTGTATGATATCAGTTCACCATCTTCTAGCTTTTATAGTCTCTGTTGAAATGTCTGGTGTAATTCTGATCAGTCTGCCTTTATATGTTACATGTACATTTTCTGTTACTGCTTTTAGTATTCTTTCCTTGTTTTGAACATTTGCTGTTTTGACTATTATGTGTCTAGAAGAATTTCTTTTTTGGTTCAGTCTATTGGGCAGACCCAGAAGTCTGTAGGCTTCTTCTTCTCCTCCTCCTCCTCCTCCTCCTCCTCCTCCTCCTCCTCTTCCTCCTCCTCCTCCTTCTTCTTTAATCACTACTGGGTAATTACTGCTATTTGTGGTAAAAAAACAAAAAGTAAAATAAGTAACTTTTAAAAATTTTTATTGAACATTCTCTGTATTTACATTTCAAATGTTATACCATTCGCCCCCACTCCCTTTACTCCTTCCATTCAACTTGTTTTTAAGAAAGTGCTCCCTCTCCCACTCTCTACACCTCAGTGCCTTGGCCTATGATGTATTTTTTCCTTGAGGGTGCAAATCTTTCAGCTATTTTTAATTCTTTCTCTAGCTTTTTCAGTGGGGTTCCTGTGTTTGCAGTAACTGATACTTGGATACTAGCCCCCGAAAGCTCTGAATACCCCAGAAACAACTCACAGGCCATATGAAACTCAAAAAAAAAAAAGCCAAAAAGTGAATACTTCAGTCCTTCTTAGAAAAAAAAATCAGTGTATAGCACCCTCTCAGAGTGTGGTACACCTTGACCTTAAATCATTAATAATTCAAGACCTAAGACTATAGCTTTGTGGCAATTTTTGGTATTCAAATATCATTGTGTTTAATCTATACACACAAAGAAAACTCTGTTTCCATGTTATATTCTGTTCTACATGTACTTTATGCTTATGGGAACTAGTAAGATTTCTATGCATGCTAACAAACCTTGAAAAGAATCAAGGGGCAGAACAGGGCTTGGACGATCCGCCACCTGGACCAGCGGAGACCCAGAGATAAAGGCCTAGTGAGAAGGGGTTCCGACTAGCCAGGGGGCAGAGAGATCTCTGCTGAGCGTGCACGGAAAGGGTGCCCCTTCTCTGCCTGATCCAGGGACCAGAAACCCAGTATTGGGACCTCTGTTCCCAGCCTGCGGCTTTGGGGCACAGAACAGGGCTCAAACCATCCGCCACCAGGACCAGCAGAGACCCAGAGACACAAGCCTGGTGAAAAGTGATTCTGACTAGTAAGGGGGCAGAGAAAAGATACCCTTCACAATAGTCATAAAAACTATGAAATACCTTGGTGTGACTCTACTAAGCAAGTGAAGGACCTGTATGACAAGAACTTCAAACCTCTAAAGAAGGAAATCGATGAAGATCTCAGAAAATGGAAAGATCTCCCATGCTCATGGATTGAAAGGATCAACATTGTAAAAATGGCCATCCTACCAAAAGCAATCTACAGATTCAATGCAATCCCAATCAAAATTCCAACCCAGTTCTTCATTGAGTTGGAAAGATCAATGTGCAATTTCATATGGAATAACAAAAGACCTAGAATAGCGAAATCCATCCTCAACAACAAGAAAACATCTGCAGGAATCACTATCCCTGACCTCAAGCTATATTACAAGGCAATTGTGCTGAAAACTGCATGGTACTGGTACAGAAATAGGCACATGGATCAATGGAATAGAGTAGACGATCAAGAAATGAGCTCTCATGTATATGGTCACCTAATTTTTGACAAAGGAGGTGTAAATATTCAATGGAAAAAGGACAGCCTATTCAACAAATGGTGTTGGTCCAACTGGCACTCAGCATGCAGAAGAATTAAAATAGCCCCTTTCTTTTTTTTTTTCTTAAACAACTTTATTTTACAAAACAAAGATAAATGTACAGATTTTAAACATTTTTTTGCTTAAAATTATACATTTTTGTCAGTACATTTTTTTCAGATTTTAACATAAATTTTACATAAAACTGTATGAGGCGGAGCCTGGCCTACCTGCCACCCGGATCGGCGGCTCATAGCGGCTGAGCAACTGCGATTGGGAACAGAAAATTAAAACTTCTGTTTTCACCCGGAGGCGACTTCCGGAAGCAGAGCAGAGCCTGGCCTACCTGCCATAGAGGCTGAGCAACTGGTGAGTGGGAGACCAAGACTGAAGAGGAGCATAGAGATCTCTTCGGAGTGCAGAGCGTAGCCTGGCCTACCTGCCACCTGGATGGTGGCTCATAGAGGCTGAGCAACTGGTGGGTGGGAGAACTGGGCTGCAGGGGAGCAGAAAGATCTCTGTGGAGTACACAAGGAAAGTGCACCCCCTGCCTTGCCCTGCCCTGCCGTGCCTGATCCAGCAAACAGAAACAGAACGTTGGAACTTCTGCTCACACCCTACGACTCTGAGGCATAAAACAGGGCTCGACCCATCTGACACCTCAACCAGTGGAGAACCAGGGACACAGACCAGATACAAGGGAAAGGTAAGAACATATCACTCACAACAAAATGGCAAGAAGAAGGAGAAAGAGTATATCCCAAGGGAACCAAGACAATCTAGCAACACCAGAGCCCAGCTCTCCCATAACAGCAAACATCGGAACTCCAAACACTCCAGAGAAAGAAGACACAGACCTGAAATCATGCCTCAAGACGCTGATAGAGTTACTTAAACAAGAAAGGGAGGAAAAGCAAAAAGATTCAGAAGCTTTTAAAGAAGGAACAAGAAAAACACTCAAAGAACTCAAAGAACGAGACGAAACAGAACCAAAGAAATAAAGGAATGGAAGAGGGAAATTAAAACAGAAATTGACACAATAAAGAAAGCCCTAAAAGAGATAACCCTAGAGTCAGAACACCAAAAAAAAAAAATCAGGAGTCACAGAAGCAAGCATTTCCAACAGATTACAAGAGATCGAGGAGAGAATCTCGGGGGCAGAAGACAACATTGAAAACATAGACAAAACAGCCAGAGAAGATGCAAAAAACAAAAAGCTCCTAACCCAAAATGTCCAGAAAATCCAAGACACAATGAGAAGACCGAACCAAAGAATAATAGGAATAGAAGAGGGAGAAGAGTATCAACTAAGGGGCACAGAAAATATCTTCAACAAAATCATAGAAGAAAACTTCCCTACCCTCAAGAATGAGATGACCACGAGCAAAAAAGAAGCCTTCAGAACTCCAAATAGGTTGGACCAGAAAAGAAATACCTCCCGACACATAATAGTAAAAACATCAAGCACCCAAAGTAAAGAAAGAATACTAAAAGCAGTAAGGGAAAAAGGTCAGGTAACATATAAAGGCAGACCAATCAGACTCACACCCGATTTCTCAACAGAGACTATGAAACCTAGAAGAGTCTGGACAGACATCATGCACTCCTTAAGAGAGCACAAGTGCCAGCCCAAGATGCTATACCCAGCAAAACTATCAATCACCATCAATGGAGAGTTAATTTTGTATCTAGCCACTTTGGTGAACTTGTTTATCAGCTGTAGGAGCTCTTTTGTTGGAATTTTTGAGGTCACTCAAGTACACTATCATGTCATCGGCAGAGTGATATTTTTATCTCTTCCTTTCCGATTTGTATCCCCTTGATCTCCTTTTCTGTCTAATTGCTCCAGCCAGGACTTCCAGTACTATGTTGAATAGCTATGGGGAGAGTGAGCAGCCTTGTCGAGTCCCTGATTTTAGTGGGATTGCTTCAAGTTTCCCACCTTTAAGTTTGATGTTGGCTTTTGGTTTGCTGTATATTGTTTTTATTATGTTTAAGTATGGACCTTGGATTCCTGTTCTTTCCAGGACTTTTAACATGAAGGGGTGTTGGATTTTGTCAAATGCATTCTCAGTGTCTAGTGAGATGACCATGTGATTTTGATCTTTGAGTTTGTTTATATGGTGGATTACATTGATGGATTTCCTTATGTTAAATCATCCCTGCATCCCAGGGATGAAGCCTACTTTGTCATGATGAATGATCGTTTTGATGTGTTCTTGGATTCGGTTTGCAAGGATTTTGTTGAGTATATTTGCATCAATGTTCATAAGTGAGATCGGTCTGAAGTTCTCTTTCCTTGTAGGGTCTTTGTGTGGTTTAGGTACGAGGGTTATTGTAGCCTCAAAAAAATGAGTTTGGTAATATTCCATCTGATTCTATCTTTTGGAATAGTTTGGAGAGTATTGGTGTTAAATCCCCAATAAATGTCTGATAAAATTCTGCACTGAACCCATCTGGACCTGGACTTTTTTTGGTTGGGAGGCTTTTGATGACTTCTTCTATTTCTTTAGGCATTATAGGGTTATTTATATGGTTTACTTGGTTCTGGTTTAACTTTGTTATCTTGTATCTGTCTAGGAATTCATCCATTTCCTCCAGATTTTTCAATTTTGTGGAGTATAAATTTTTTTAGTAGGATCTGATTATTTCTTGAATTTTCTCAGTTTCATTTGTTATGTTGCCACTTTCCTTTCTGATTTTGTTAATTTGGATACTCTCTCTTTGCCCTCTAGTTAGTCTGGCTAGGTGTTTATCAATCTTGTTGATTTTCTCAAAGAACCAACTCTTGGTTTTGTTGATTTTTTCAATGGTTCTTTTTATTTCTATTTTGTCAATTTCTGCTCTGAGTTTGATTATTTCTTGCCATCTACTCCTCTTGAGTGTGTCTGCTTCCTTTTGTTCTAGAGCTTTCAACTTTGCTGTCAAGTTGCTAATGTATGCTCTCTTCAGTTTCTTTTTGGAAGCCCTCAGAGCTATGAGTTTTCCTCTCATTACTGCTTTCATTGCATCTCATAGGTTTGGGTATGTTGTGTTTTCGTTTTCGTTGAATTCTAGAAACTCCTTAATTTCTTTCTTTATTTCTTCTTTGGCCCTGCTATCGTTTAACAGAGCGTTTTTTAGTTTCCATGTGTATGTGGGCTTTCTGTTGTCTTTGTTGTTGTTAAAGACCAGCCGTAGACCACGTTGATCTGAGATGATGCATGGGAGTATTTCAATCTTCTTATATCGATGGAGGCTCTTTCTGTGTCCAATTATGTGGTCATTTTTCATGAAGGTGCCATGGGGTGGTGAGAAGAAGGTGTATTCTTTTACTTTAGGATAATATGTTCTGTATATATCTATTAATTCTAGTTGGTTCAAAGTCTCTGCTAGTTTTGCAGTGTCCTTGTTCAGTTTCTGTTTCCATGATCTGTCCATTGGTGAGAGTGGGGTATTAAAGTCTCCCACTATTATTGTGTGGGGTGAAATGTATTTTTTGAGCTTTAGTAGGGTTTTTTTTTATGAATGTGTGTGCTTTTTTATTTGGAGCATATATGTTAAGGATTGAGAGTTCCTCCTGACAGATTTCCCCGGTAATGAGTAAAAAGTGTCCTTCCTTATCTTTTTTGATAACTTTTGGTTGGAAATTTACTTTATTCGATATTAGAATAGCCACTCTAGCTTGCTTCTTGGAGCTGTAAATAGCCCCTTTCTTATCGCCTTGTACAAAGCTTAAGTGTAAGTGGATCATAAATCTCTACATTAAACCTGGTACACTGAAAGTATTAGAGGAAAAAGTAGGGAAAAGCTTAGAACACATAGACACAGGAGAAAATTTCCTGAACAGAACATCAATGGCTTGTGCTCTAAGTTCAATTATCAACTAATGGGACTTAATGAGATTGCGATGTTTTTGAAGTTTTATAAAGCATGGTGTTTCATTCAATCAGCTTATCAATGCCTGGCCCAGGCCTGTCCTTGCTTGTTTATATTTTTCCAGCAATGATATTCTCTGATGTAATATGTGTGTATTACTTTTAAGGGCTCTCATATGATCACTTTTTTGGTAAACCCCTGTGTCCAGAAATTCAGGAGAGTCCAACTCTGGGATCTTATTGTCATGGAGGAAATTATCTTTATTCTGCCTGAAGATAAAAATTTGTTATCTCATATAATAACCTGTTTTTCGAAGAGTATGGTGCCTCAGATGCAGGGCCTGAAGGATAATGTGCTTTGGAAGTCTCCAAGGGTGGAGGAAATGATCCTTGTAAATTTCTCAGGCTGATTAGTGGTACATACTCAGTCATCAAGTGATAAACATCATGGGGATATGTATGTGTGTCCACAAGCGCACAAGCAAACACACACACACACACACACACACACACACACACACACACAGGGGATGGGAGAGAAAGAGAAACAGAGATGTAGAAAGACGCAAACACACATACTCAAGCATATATATACTATACAATGGGACTTAACACTCTAAGACTTAGATCTTGGATGAAATATCTATTAATATGCTGTTCTCTTGGCTTTTTATTTCCTGGTTTCTACAGATGCTAACTCTCATCTGGATCACCGCAACCCATTCCTGCCTAAGTGAAACAAAACCCCACTTATACCAAGATGGGGCTGTGATAATTGGTGCATTTTTTCCTATTTTTCGGTTATACCCACTGAATGATAAAATAGATTGGAAAACATTATCTAATGAAATGGAAAATGAATTACGGTAAGTGCATTGAATTGACACATTATTTTTAAAATATTCCAGTGTCTCAGGTTAAGTGTGGATTTTAACACTGATATGTATTTCCCATCTTGAGCATCTGTATCTTCCCTTCAGAAATGCTCTTTGAATTTTTTTTTATTCCTTTCATCTTTATTGGATATTTTATTTATTTACATTTCAAATATTGTCTTATTTCCTGGTTCCTCCCTTCAAAAGCCCCTACCCCATCTTCCTCCTACTGCTTCTGTGATGGTGCTCACCCAGGCACCTACATACTCCTGCCTCTCCACTCCAGCATTCCCCTACACTGGAGCATTTACCCTTCACAGGACAAGAACCTCTTTTCCCATCTGTGCCCCATAAGGCCATCCTCTGCTACATATGCAGCTGGAGCCATGGGTCCCTCCATGTGTACTTTTTGTTTGGTGGTTTAGTTCCTAGACACGCTGGGGGTCTGGTTCATTGATACTGTTGCTCTTCCTATGGAGTTGCAAATCTTTTCAGCTTCTCCAGTCCTTCTCCTAACTCCTCCATAGGGGTCACCCTGCTTAGTCCAATGGTTGGCCACAAGCATCTGGATCTTTATTGGTAAGGTTTTGGCCGAGCCTCTCAGAACACAGCTATATCTGGCTCCTGTCAGTAAACAGTTTTTTGCATCCACAATAGTTACTGGGTTTGGAGACTGACTATATAATAGATTCTCAGGTGGGGCAGTCTCTGAATGGCCTTTACATTAGTCTCTGCTTTATTGTTTTTCCCTATATTTCTTTGTTTCACTTTCTAAGTAGGAATGAAGTATCCACTCTTTGGTCTTCCTTCATCTTGAGCTTCATATTGTCTATGAATTATATCTAGAGTATCTGAGCTTTTGTGCTAATATCTACTTACCAGTGAGTGCATACCATGTGTGTTCTTTTGTGACTGGGTTACCTTACTAAGTATGATATTTTTTAGTCCCATCCACTTGCCTAAGAATTTTATGAAGTCATTGCTTTTAATAGTTGAGGAATATTTCATTTTGTAAATGTACCATATTTTCTGTATCCATTCCTCTGTCGAAGGGCATTTGGGTTCTTTCCAGTTTCTTGCTATTATAAATAAGACTGCTAAAAAATTTTTAAAAAATTTTAAAAAAAGGACTGCTATGAATATAGTGGAGTGTGTGCCCTTGTTGTAGGTTGGAGCATCTTTTGAGTATATGCACAGGAGTGGCAAACCTAGTTCTTAATAGCTAAGAAGTATTCCATTGTGTAAATAAACCACATTTTCTGTATCTATTCTTCTGTCATGGGACAAATAAGGCTGCTACGAACACAGTGTAGTACATGCCCCTGCTGCCTGGTGCAGATGTTTTGGGTATATTTCCAAGAGTGGCATAACTGGGTCTTCAGGATAGATCTATTTCCAATCTTCTGAGAAACCTGCAGATTGATTGTCAGTGTGGTTATACCAGCTTGCCATCTTACCATCAATGAAGGAGTGTTATTTCTCCACATCCTCATGAAATTGTGCTATCACCTGAGTTTTTGATTCTAGCCATTCTGATTGGTATAAGGGGCATCTCAAGGTCATTTTGATTTGCATTTCCATAATCACTAAGGACTCTGATCACTGCTTTAGGTGATTCTCAGACATTCCAGCTTCCTCTGTTGTGAATTCTTTGTTTAGTTCTATAACTCCCCCCACCCTCTTTTTTCATAGTTTGTTTTTTTTTTTTTTTTTTTTTTTTCTGGTGGTTAGCTTTTTGAGTTTTTTCTATATTTTGGATATTAGCCCTCTATCTGATATGGGTTAGTGAAAAACTTTTCCAAAACTATAGGTTGAAAATTTGTCTTACTGACTATATCCTTTGCCTTACAGTAGCAGTCCAGTTTCATGTTGTCTTATTTATCAAGTTTTAATATTAGAGCCTGAGCCGTTGAAGTTCTGTTTAGGAAATTTCCCCTGTGCCAAAAGATTCAGGATCTTTCCTGCCTTCTCTATTAGATTCAATGTATTTGGTTTTACGTTGAGGTCCTTGATCCACTTTGACTTGAGCTTTGTGCAAGGTGACAAATAATGGGTCTATTTTCTTTTTTCTTCATACACACAGCCAAGTAGACCAGCACCTTTTATTGAAAGTGCTTTCTTTTTCCATTGTATATTTTGATGTCTTCATCAAAGATCAAGTGTCTTTAAGTGTGTAGGTTTTTTCTGTGTCTCTTTATGTTCCATTGATCTACATGTTTGTTTCTGTACCAATACTATGCACTTTTTATCACTATTGCTTTGTAGTATAGCTTGAGGTCAGAGATGGTGATTCCCCCAGCAGTTCTTTTATTTTTAAGAATTGTTTTTGCTAGTCTGGATTTTTTTCCTTTCTAGATAAATTTGAGAATTGATCTTTCCATGTCTTTGAGGAATTGTGTTGAGGTTTTAATTGGGATTTCATGGAATCTGTAAATCACCTTGGATGGGATGAACATTTTTACTATGTTAATTCTGCCAATCCATGAGCATGGGAGATCTCTCCATAGTCTGAGATCTTCTTTGATTTTGTTCTTGAGAGACTAAAAGGTGTTTTTATATAGATGTTTTACTTGTTTGGTTAGAGTTATTCCAAGATATTTTATATTATCTGTGGCCACTGAGAAGGGAGTTGTTTCCTTAATTTCTTTTTCATCCTTTTCCAACATTTGTATAAAGGAAGACTAATGATTTGATTTCAGACATTGGTTAAATTATTTTCTGATATTCACTCTGCTTGGGTGTGTTTGCTTTTTTTTGGTTCTATAACATTCTGGTCTGCTGTTAAGTTGCTAGTATGACATCTTTCCAGTCTCTTTATAAAATTATTTAGTTGTATAAAATTTCCTTTTAGAACATCTTCATCCAGTCCCATAAATTTGACTATGTTAGGTATTCCTTTTCATTGTATTCTAGGGAGCTTTTTTCTCTTTCTTTATTTGTACATAGACATCCTAGATATCGCTAGTCATTCAGTATGAAGTTGTTCAGGTTTTATGAGCTTGTAAGCTGTCTATTGTTTCTGTCAAGTTGATGACTAGCTATAATTAGCATTTGTTTGATCAGATGCATAGGATTACATCAATTTTCTTGTGTCTGTAGAGAAATGGTTTGTGATCAAATATGTAGTCAGTGTTGAGAATACTCTGTGAGGTACTTAAGAGAAAGTATATTCTTTTGGGTTTGCGTGAAATATTTTTATATATTTGTGATGACCTTTAGAATTATAATGTCTATCACCTCTACTCTTTCTATGTTTAGATTTTGTCGGGGTGACCAGATCATTTGTGAGAGTGGGACATTCAAATCGCCCACTATCAGTGTATGAGGGTCAATGTATTATTTAAACATTAGTAATGTTCCTTTTCCACTATAGATGTCCTGTTTCAGGGGCGTAGATGTAGAGAACGGAAATATCATCTTTGTGGATTTTTCTATGATAAATATAAATTCTTGTTCCCAATCTCTTTTGAGTAATTTTTTGAAGTCTGGTTTGTTAAATATTAACATAGCTACATTACCTACAAATTAGGATGATCCCCCACCTATGCACACACCCCTCCCGTCTTTTTGCCCTAACATTCCCCAACATTGGGGCATATAGCCATGGCAGGACCAAGGGCTTGTCCTTCCATTGATGCCCAACATGACCAGACTATGATAAATATACAGCTGTGGCCATAGGTTCTTCAATGTGTACTCTTTGGAAGGTAGTTTAGTCCATTGGAGCTCTGGAGAGAATGGTTGGTTGATATTGTAGTTCTTCTATGGGGTTGGAAATCCCTTCAGCTTCTTCAATCATTTCTATAACTCCATCATTGAGGAGCTTGTTCTCAGTTCAGTGATTGTCTCTGAGTATCTGACTCTGTATTTGTGAGGCTCTGGCAGATCCTCTCAGGTGACAGATATATCAGGCTCCTGTCAGCATGCTCTTGGCATCTGCAATATTGTCTGACTTTTGGGACTGTATTTGGGATAGTTCTTGAGGTGGGGCAATCTCTAGATGGCCTTTTCTTTCAGTTTCTGCTCCAAACTTTGTCTCTATGTTTCCTGATGTGAATGATTTTTGTTTCCCCATCTAAGGAGGACTGAAACTTCTGCACTTGGGTCTTCCTTCTTTTTGAGCTTCATGTAGTCTCTGAATTGTAATTGTCTTGGGGTAATTCAAGTTTTCAGGCTAATATGAACTTATCAGTAAAAGCATACAATGAGTGGGGATTTTTGTGATTGGGTTACTTCACTCAGGATAATATTTTCTAGTTCCATTTATTTGCCAGAGAATTTCATGTAGTCATTGATTTTAGTAGCTGAGTAGTAAGTACTCCATGGTGTAAATGTACCACATTTTCTGTATACATTCATCTGTTGAAGAATATCTGAGCTCGTTCCAGCTTTGGGGTATTATAAATGAGGCTGCTATGAACGTAGTGGAACATGTGTGCTTGTTATGTGTTGGAGCATCTTTTGGGTATATATCAAGGAGTGGCATAGCTGGGTCCTCAAGTAGTGCAATGTCCAGTTTTCTGAGGAACCTCCAGACTGATTTTGACAGTGGTTGTACCAGCTTGCATTCATACCAACAATGGACAAGTTTCCCCCCCCCCTTTTTTTTACATCCTCTCCACCATCTGCTTTCAGCTAAGTTTTTGATCTTAGCCACTCCAAATGTGTAAGGTGGAATATCAGGGTGGTTTTGATTTGCATTTTCCTGATAACTAAAGGTGTTTAATATTACTTTAGGTGCTTCTCAGTCATTTGATATTCCTCCATTGGTAATTCTTGGTCTAGCTCTGTATCCCAATTTTTAATAGGATTATTTTATTCTCTGTAATATAACTTCTTGAGTTCTTTGTATATGCTGTATATTACCCCTCTATTGATTTGAGAATTGGTAAAAAAATTTTCCCAATCTGTTGGCTGTTGGCTGCAGTTTTGTCCTGCTGACAGTGTCCTTTGCCTTACAGAATCTTTGAAAATTTATGAGGTCCCTTTTGTTGATTCTTGATCTTAGATTATAAGCCATTGGTGAACTGTACAAAAAGATTCCCCCAGCTCCCATTTACTGAAGACTCTTTCCCACTTTCTCCTCTTTTAGTTTGAGTGTATATGGTTTTATGTGGAGCTCCTTGATCCACATGTACTTGAGCTTTGTACACGGAAATAAGAATGAATTGATTTGCATTCTTCTACATGCTGATTTCCCATCGAAACAGCACCATTTGTTGAATATACTGTTTCTTTCCCCCACTGGATAGTTTTAGCTCCTTTATCAAAGATCAAGTGAATATAGGTGTGTGGATACATTTCTAGGTCTTCAGTTCTATTCGATAATCTACCTCTGTTCCAATACCATGCCTTTTTATCACTACTGCTCTATAATATAACTTGAGGTCAGGGATGGTGATTTTTGCAGAAGTTCTTTATTGTTGAGAATCGTTTTCACTATCTTGTTACTATTGCTGTTGTTCCAAATACATTTGTAAATTGTTCTTTCCAACTCTATGAAGAATTGAGTATGAATTTTAATGGTGATTGCACTGAATCTGTAGATTGCTTTCAGCAAGATGGTCATTTTTAATATATTAATCCTGTCAATCCATGAGCATGGAAGATTTTTTTGATCTTCTGAGAACTTCTTCAGTTTTGTTTTTCAGAGACTTGAAATTCTTGTCACACAAATATTTTACTTGCTTGGTGAGAACCAGACTAAAGTATTTTATAATATTTTTGACTACTGGGAATGATGTCATTTCCCTAATTTCTTTCTCACCTTGTTTATCCTTTGAGTAGAGGAGGGCTATTGATTTCTTTGAGTTAATTTTACATCCAGCCACTTGCTGAATTTGTTTATAAAGTTTAAAAGTTCTTAGTTGAAAATTTAAGGGTCACTTAAGTATACTATCATATCATCTACTAATAGTGATAGGCTGACTTCTTTCTTTCCAATTTGTATTTTTAACCTCCTTTTGTTGTCTAATTGCTCTGGCTAGGAATTCATATAGTATAAAATAGGTAGTAAGAGAGTGAGCAGCCTTGTCCTGTCCCTGATTTCAGTGGGGGATGACTCAAGGTTCTCTCTATTCAGGTTGATGTTGGCTACTAGTTGGCTGTATATTTCTTTTGGTATACTTAGGTATTGGCCTTGAATTCTATTTTTTTCACTTTATTTTTATTTATTTATTTATTTTTGGAACAACTTTATTTTAAAAAACAAAGATAGAAGAATAAATTTTAAGCATTTTTGCATAAATGTATACAAATACATTTTTGTCAGTGCTTGGCTTTTTTTCCCAAAGGTTTGATACTGTGCATTAAGGTCTTACTAGTCACAATGAGCAAAAAGTACATGTAAAACAGGATGTAACCTGGAATTAGTCAAAGTTTTCTTGGTGTGTAAGGATTGAGCATAATTTTTTTTGTTTTTGTTTTTGTTTTTTCTTGAACTTCACACAGTCTGTGAGTTGTTTCTGGGGTGTTCAGAGAATTCTGGGGTGAGTATCCCATTATCAGTGAATGCATATTACGTCTGTTCTTTTGTGACTGTGTTATCTCACTCAGGATGATATTCTCTAGATGCAACCATTTTCTTAAGAATTTCATAAAGTCATTGTTTCTGATAGCTGAGTAGTACTCCATTGTGTAAATATACCACAATTTTTGTATCCATTCATCTACTGAAGGATGATTCTTTCTGGGTTCTTTCCAGCATCTGGCTATTACAAATAGAGCTGCTATGAACATTGTGGTGCATGCGTCTTTGTTGTATATTGGAGTGTCTCTGAGGTATATGCCCAGAAGTGGAATAGCTGGATCTTCAGGTAGTACTATGTCCAATTTTCTGAGGAATCGCCAGACTGATTTTCAGAGTGGTTGTATCAGTTTATAACCCCACCAACAGTGGAGAAGTGTTCCTCTTTCTCCACAACCTTTCCAGCATCTGCTGTCATCTGAGTTTTGGATCTTGGCCAGTCTGACTGCTGTGAGGTGGAATGTCAGGGTTGTTTTGACTTGCATTTACCTGATGGCTAAGGATGTCGAGCAATTCCTTATATGTTTCTCAGCAATTCGATATTCCTCAACTGAGAACTTTTTGTCTAGCTCTGTACCCCATTTTTAATAGTGTTGTTTGATTCTCTGGTGTCTAGCTTTTAGAGTTCTTTGTATACCTTGGATATTAGACCTGCATCTGATGTGCGGTTAGTAAAGATCTTTTCCCACTCTGTTGGCTGCCATTTTGTTTTCTTGACAGTGTCCTTAGCCTTACAGAAACTTTACAATCTCATTAAGTCCTATTTGTCAATCTTTGACCTTAGAGTCGGAGCCATTGGTGTTTTGTTCAGAAAAATTTCTCATGTGCCTATGTGTTCTAAGGTTTTCCCTACTTTCTCATCTAATAGTTTCAGTGTATCTGGTTTAATGTGGAGATATTTGATCCACTTACACTTGAGCTTTGTACAAGGAGATAAGAAAGGGTTTATTTTCATTCTTTTGCATGCTGAGTGCCAGTTGGACCAGCACCATTTGTTGAATAGGCTGTCCTTTTTCCATTGAATGTTTACAGCTCCTTTGTCAAAAATCAGGTGACCATATACATGAGGGCTCATTTCTGGATCTTCTATTCTATTCCATTAATCCACATGCCTATTTCTGTACCAGTACCATGCAGTTCTCAGCACAATTGCCTTGAAATTTGAGTGTTGTTCTTTGAGTGTTTTTCTGGTTTCTTCTTTAAAAGCTTCTAATTTTTTATTCTTTCCCCCCTGTTCTTGTTTAAGGATCTCTATCATCATCTTGAGGTAGGATTTCAGGTCTGTGTCTTCTTTTTCTGGAGTGTTTGGCATTCCGCTGTTTGCTGTGATTGGAGAGCTGGGTTTTAGTGTTGCCAGGTTGTCTTGGTTTCCCTGGGATATGCTCTTTCGCTTTCCTCTTGCCATCTTGTCATTGTATGGTTCTCGCCTTTCCCTTGTACCTGGCCTGTGGCCCTGAATCTCCGCTGGTTCAGGTGGCAGGTTGTTCGAGCCCTGTTCTGCACCCCAAAGCTGGGAAAAGAGGTCCCAATGCTGGTTTCCTGGTCCCTGGATCAGGCAGGGCAGGGTCGTGCTTTCCGTGTGTGCTGGGCAGAGATCTCTCTGTCCCCTGGCTTGTCGGACCCCCTTCTCACCAGGCCTTCATCTCTCGGTCTCCGCTGGTCAAGGTGGCAGATGGCCCGAGCCCTGTTCTGCGCCCCAAAGCTGCAGGCTGGAAACAGAGGTCCCCATGCTGGGTTCCTGTTCCCTGGATTAGGCAGGGCAGGGGCGCATTTTCCATGTGTGCTGGGCAGAGATCTCTCTGCCCCCTGGCTTGTCGGACCCCCTTCTCACCAAGGCCTTCATCACTGGGTCTCCGCTGGTCCAGGTGGCGGATTGTCCTACAGCCTTGAATTCTTAATCTTTCCAAGACTTTTAACCTTAAGGCGTGTTGAATTTTGTCAAATGCTTTCTCATCATCTAATGAAATGATCATGTTTTTTTTTTGTTTGATTTTGTTTATATAGTAGATTATGTTAATGGATTTCTATATATTGAATCATCCATTCATTCCTGGAATGAAGCCTACTTGATCATAATAATTTTGATATATTCTTTTATTCAGTTTGCAAAAATTTTATTGAGTATTTTTGCATCCATGTTCATAATAGAATTTGGTCTGAAGTTCTCTTTCTTATTAGGGTTTTTGTGTGGTTTAGGTATTACAGTAATCATTGCTTCATAGAAAGAACTGGATAGTATTCCTTCTGTTTCTATTTTGTGAAAGAGTTTGTAGAACCCTTCTATAAAGGTCTGCTTGAATTCTGCAATAAATCTATCTATACAGTGGTCTTTTTTGGTTCAGAGATTTTATTTTATTTATTTATTTATTTATTTATTTTGGTTCAGAGATTTTAAAGACTGCTTATTTTTTATTAGCAATTATGGGACTGTTTAGATGTTTTATCTCATACTGATTTAACATAGGTACCTGGTATCTGTCTAGAAAACTGTCCATTTTCTCCAGATTTTTTAGGTTTTTTGAGTATGCGTTTGTGTAGTAGATCTGATGTGGTTTTTTTTTTATTTCCTCAGTTTCTATTGTTATGACTCTTTTCATTTCTGATTTTGTTAATTTGGATACTATATCTATGCCCTATGGTTAGTCTGAGTAGGACTTTATATATCTTGTAGGTTTTCTCAAAAAACAAGACCCTGGTTTCATTGATTCTTTGTATAATTCTTTTGATTTCTGCTCCTCATTCGGTGTATTTGTTTCTTTTTGTTCTAGCTTTCAGATGAGCTGTCAATTGCTAGTGTATGTTCACTCAAATTTCCTTTGGAAGCACTCAGAGCGATGAATTTTCCTTTTAGCTCTGCTTTCATTGTTTCCCATAAGTTTGGGTATGTTGTGGCTTCATTTACTTTGAATTTAAAAAAAATTTTAATTTTTCTTAACCAAGTTATCATTGAGTAGAGCATTCTTCTGCTCTATATAAATATATGCTTTCTTTTGTTTTTTCCTTGTTTGTTTGTTTGTTTGTATTTGTTATTGAATACCAGCCTTAGTCCATGGTGATCTGATAGGAAGCATGGGGTTATTACAATATTCTTGTGTCTGCTGAAGGCTGTTTTGTGACAGATTATATGTTAAATTATAGAGAAGGTACCATGGGGTTCTTAGAAGAAAGTATACTCTTTTGTTTTCAGTTGAAATATTCTATAGATACCTGTTAAATTCATTTGGTTTAAAACTTCTGTTAGTTTCATTATGTCTCTGTTTAGTATCTGTTTCCTTGATCTGTCCACTGAGGAATTGCCAGACTGATTTCCAGAGTGGTTGTATTAGTTTGTAACCACACCAACAGTGGAGAAGTGTTCCTCTTTCTCCGCAACCTCGCTAGCATCTGTTGTCATCTGAGTTTTGGATCTTGGCCAGTCAGACTGCTGTGAGGTGGAATCTCAGGGTTGTTTTGATTTGCATTTCCCTGATGGCTAACATGCCTATTTCTGTACCAGTACCATGCAGTTTTCAGCACAATTGCCTTGTAATATAGCTTGAGGTCAGGGATAGTGATTCCCGCAGATGTTTTCTTGTTGTTGAGGATGGATTTCGCTATTCTAGGTCATTTGTTGTTCCATATGAAATTGCACATTGATCTTTCCAATTCTATGAAGAACTGTGTTGGAATTTTGATGGGGATAGCGTTGAAACTGTAGATTGCTTTTGGTAGGATGGCCATTTTTAAAATGTTGATCTTCCCAATCCATGAGCATGGGAGATCTTTCCATTTTCTGAGATCCTCCTCAATTTCCTTCTTTAGAGGTTTGAAGTTCTTGTCATACAGGTCCTTCACTTGCTTAGTTAGAGTCACACCATGGTATTTCATAGTTTTGTGACAATTGTGAAGGCTACCTTTTCCCTAATTTCTTTCTCCACATGTTTGTCCTTTGAGTATAGGAAGGCTACTGATTTGTTTGAGTTGATTTTGTATCCAGTCACTTTGCTGAACTTGTTTATCAGCTGTAGGAGTTCTCTGGTGGAGTTTTTGGGGTCACTTAAGTACACTATCATGTCATCGGCAAAGAGTTATGTTTTTATCTCTTCCTTTTTGATTTTTATCCCCTTGATCTCCTTTTGCTGTCTAATTGCTCCAGCCAGGACTTCCAGTACTATGTTGAATAGGTAGGGGGAGAGTGGGCAGCCTTGTTGAGTCCCTGATTTTAGTGGGATTGCTTCAAGTTTCCCACCATTAAGTTTGATGTTGGCTGTTGGTTTGCTGTATATTGCTTTTATTATGTTTAAGTATGGACCTTGGATTCCTGTGCTTTCCAGGACTTTTAACATGAAGGGGTGTTGAATTTTGTCGAATGCTTTCTCAGCATCTAGTGAGATGACCATGTGATTTTGTTCTTTGAGTTTGTTTATATGGTGGATTACGTTGATGGATTTCCTTATGTTAAACCATCCCTGCATCCCAGGGATGAAGCCTACTTGGGCATGATGAATGATCGTTTTGATGTGTTCTTGGATTCGGTTTGCAGGGTTTTGTTGAGTATTTTTGCATCAATGTTCATAAGTGAGATTGGTCTGAAGTTCTCTTTCTTTGTAGGGTCTTTGTGTGGTTTAGGTACGAGGGTTATTGTAGCCTCAAAAAATGAGTTGGGTAGTATTCCATCTGATTCTATCTTTTGGAATACTTTGGAGAGTATTGGTGTTATATCCCAAATAAATGTCTGATAAACCTCTGCACTGAACCGTCTGGACATGGGCTTTTTTTGGTTGGGAGGCTTTTGATGGCTTCTTCAATTTCTTTAGGTGTTATAGGGTTATTTAGATGGTTTACTTGGTTCTGGTTTAACTTTGGGATCTTGTATCTGTCTATGAATTCATCCATTTCCTCCAGATTTTCCAATTTTGTGGAGTATAATTTTTTGTAGTAGGATCTGATGATTTCTTGAATTTCCTCAGTTTCAGTTGTTATGTCTCCACTTTCCTTTCTGATTTAGTTAATTTGTATACTCTCTCTTTGCCCTCTAGTTAGTCTGGCTAGGGGTTTATCAATCTTGTTGTTTTTCTCAAAGAACCAACTCTTGGTTTTGTTGATTTTTTCAATGGTTCTTTTTGTTTCTATTTGGTCTATTTCTGCCCTAATTTTGATTATTTCTTGCCGTCTACTCTTCTTGGGTATATCTGCTTCCTTTTGTTCTAGGGCTTTTAGCTGTGCTGTCAAGTTGCTGATGTAAGCTCTCTCTAGTTTCTTTTTGGAAGCACTTAGGGCTATGCGTTTTCCTCTCAGTATTACTTTCATTGCATCCCATAGGTTTGGGTATGTTGTGTTTTCATTTTTGTTGAATTCTAGAAAGTCCTTAATTTCTTTCTTTATTTCTTCTTTGGCCCTGCTATCGTTTAACAGAGCGTTGTTTAGTTTTCTTATGTACGTAGGCTTTTTTTTTGTGTTTGTTGTTGTTAAAGACCAGCCGTAGACCATGGTGATCTGAGAGGATGCATGGGAGTATTTTAATCTTTTTATATCGATTGAGGCTCGTCTGTGTCCAATTAAGTGGTCAATTTTCGAGAATGTGCCATGGGGTGCTGAGAAGAAGGTGTATTCTTGTCCTTTAGGATGATATGTTCTGTATATATCTATTAATTCTAGTTGGTTCAAAGTCTCTACTAGTTTTGCAGTGTCCTTGTTCAGTTTCTGTTTCCATGATCTGTCCATTGATGAGAGTGGGGTATTAAAGTCTTCCACTATTATTGTGTGGGGTGAAATATATTTTTTGAGCTTTAGTAGGGTTTCTTTTATGAATATGGGTCCTTTTTTATTTGGAGCATATATGTTAAGAATTGAGAGTTCCTCCTGACAGATTTCCCCGGTAATGAGTAAAAACTGTCCTTCCTTATCTTTTTTGTTAACTTTTCGTTGGAAATTTACTTTATTCGATATTAGAATTACCACTCCAGCTTGCTTCTTGGGGCTGTTTGCTTGGAAGTTTTTTGCCCACCCTTTTACTCTGAGATAGTGTTTGTCTTTGTCTCTGAGATGAGTTTCCTGCATGCAGGAAAAGGCTGGATTTTGTTTATGTATTCAGTCTGATAGCCTATGTCTCTTTATTGGGGAGTTAAGTCCATTTATGTTAATAGACATCAAGGAATAGTTGTTTCTGTTTCCTGCCATTATTGCTTTTGTGGGTTGAGTTGTGTCTGTGTTTTTTTCTTCTTTCATTTTTCTTGTTTAGGAGTTTTTTTGTTTTCACTAGGCTGTATTTTCCCTCATTGTATTGGGTTTTCCACCTATAATTCGTTGTAGTTCTGGGTTTGTGGTCAGATATTGTGTAAATTTAGATTTGTCTTGAGATATCTTCATCTCTCCATCGATGGTGATTGATAGTTTTGCTGGGTATAGCAGCTTGGGCTGGCACTTTTGCTCTCTTAGGGTGTGCATGATGTCTTTCCAAGCTCTTCTAGCTTTCATAGTCTCTGTTGAGAAATCGGGTGTGATTCTGATTGGCCTGCCTTTATATGTTACCTGACCTTTTTCTCTTACTGCTTTTAGTATTCTTTCTTTTTTGCGCACTTGGTGTTTTGACTATTATGTGTCAGGAGGTATTTTTTTTTCTGGTCCAACCTATTTGGAGTTCTGAAGGCTTCTTTTATGCTCGTGGTCATCTCATTTTTGTGGGTAGGGAAGTTTTCTTCTACGATTTTGTTGAAGATATTTTCTGTGCCTCTTAGTTGATACTCTTCTCCCTCTTCTATTCCTATTATCCTTAGGTTAGGTCTTCTCATTGTGTCCTGCATTTCCTGGACATTTTGGGTTAGGAGCGTTTTGTTTTTTGCATCTTCTCTGGCTGTTTTGTCTATGTTTACAATGTTGTCTTCTGCCCCTGAGATTCTCTCTTCCATCTCTTGTAGTCTATTGAAAATGCTTGCTTCTGTGACTCCTGATTTCTTTTTTAGGTGTTCTACCTCTAGGGTTATCTCTTTTAGTGTTTTCTTTATTGTGTCAATTTCTGTTTTAAATTCCCTCATCTCTTTGGTTCTGTTTTCCTCAAGTTCTTTGAGTTCTTTGAGTGTTTTTCTTGTTTCCTCTTTAATAGCATGTGAATCTTTTTGCTTTTCCTCCTGTTCTTGTTTAAGTATCTCTATCAGCATCTTGAGGTATGACTTCAGGTCTGGGTCTTCTTTTTCTGGAGTGTTTGGCATTCCAATGTTTGCTGTTATGGGAGAGCTGGGTTTTGGTATTGCCAGGTTGTCTTGGTTTCCTTGGGACATAGTCTTTAGCTTTTCTCTCACCATCTTGTTGTCCGTGATACGTTCTTGCCTTTCCCTTGTATCTGGTCTGTGTCCCTGGATCTCCACTGGTCCAGGTGTCAGATTGGCCGAGCTCTGTTCTGTGCCCTGAGGTCGCCGCAGGGTGGAAACAGAAGTTCCAAAGTTGTGTTCCTGGTCCCTGGATCAAGCAGGGCTGGGGGTGCGCTTACTGTGCGCACTCCGCAGTGATCTCTCTGCTCCCTGGCTGCCCAGATCTCCTACTCACCAGTCTTTAAAGCTTTAGGAGCTTTTGATCCGAGTGGCAGATGGGCCGTGCCCTGTTTTTCGCCCTGAAGTTGCCACCGGGTAGAAACAGAAGTTCTAAAGTTGTGTTCCTGGTCCCAGTCTTTAAGCCTTTAGGAGCTGCTGCTCGAGGGGGAAGGCAGGTGGGCCGGGCTCTGTTCTGCACCCTGAAGTCGCCGCTGGGTGGAAACAGAAGTTCCAAAATTGTGTTCCTGGTCCCTGGATCAGGCAGGCCTGGGGGTGCTCTTACCGTGTGCACTCTGCAGAGATCCCTCTGCTCCCTGGCTGCCCAGATCTCCTACTCACCAGTCTTTAAAGCTTTAGGAGTTGCTGATCCCAGTGGCAGATGGGCCGCTCTTTGTTCTGCACCCTGAAGTCGCCACCGGGTGGAAACAAAGGTTCCAAAGTTGTGTTCCTGGTCCCTGGATCAGGCAGGCCTGGGGATTCGCTTACTGTGCACACTTTGCAGAGATCTCTCTGCTCCCTGGTTGTCCAGATTTCCTACTCACCAGTCTTTAAAGCTTTAGGAGCTGCTGATCCGAGTGGATAATGGGCCGTTCCCTGTTCTGCGCCCTGAAGTCGCCCTTTTTTGATAATTTGTAGTTAAAAGTTGATTTTATCTATATTAGAGTGGCTACTCCAACTTGTTTCTTTTGATAATTGGCTAATTTTGTTGGAGATATTTACTGGCCCTTTAATTTGGGAATCTTTACTTTATTCTATACATTTTATCCTTAGTTTTGCTCCTCTCATTGGTTCCTGAATTTCCTAAATATTTTGAGTTAGTAGCTTTTTCCAATTTGGATTTTCTCTAACTGTTGTGTCAATGTTTTCTATGGTATTTGCTGCCCCTGAGATTCTATTTTCTATCTCTTGTATTCTGTTGTTGATTGTAGCATCTATGACTCCTGATCTCTTTCCTAGGCTTTAAATTTCCAGGATCATCTCACTTTGTGATTTCTTTATTTTTTTCTATTTCCATTTTTTAGATCCTTGATGGCTTTGTTCAATTCCTTCACCTGTTTGCTTGTGTTTTTCTGTAATTCTCTACGATTTTTTTTTGTCTTTCCTCTTTAAAGGCTTCTACCTGTTTACCTATGTGGTCATGCATTTTTTTAAGGGAGTTGTTTGCGTCCTTTTAAAAGCCCTCTAGCATCATCAAGAGATGTTATTTTAAATAAGAACCTTGCTTTACTGGTGTGTTGTGTTATTCAGGGCTTGATTTGGTGGAAGAACTTCTGATGATGCCAATTGGCTTTGTGTCTGTTGGTTGGGCTTTTGCACTTGTCTCTAGTCTTCTGTTTATCTCTGATGTTAGCTGATCTTGCTGTCTCTGACAATGGCTTCACTCTTCTGTAAGTCTGTGTATCAGGACTCCTGGGAGACCTGCTCTCTCCCAGTGTAATCTGGGTACAAAGAGCTGTTGCACAGAGTCAGCTTAGGGCTCAGACAGATGTATCCTTTCCTAGACTGTTCCTTGGTTCATGTTTCCTGAGGGCTCCAGGCAGGTTTCTTGGAGCAGAAGTGGGGGTCTTACCTGTGCTGTCAGGTGCATCAGTACTCCTGGGAGTACTCTGTTCTGGTAGGATTTGCATGTCAAGAGCATGGCACAAGGTCAGGTCTGGGGTGCAGTTGGAAAGAAGAAGGACCCTTTCCCTAGCTGCTCCTACTTTCCTGTGTCCTGAGGGCTCTGAATGGGTCCCTAAGAGCAGAGGTGGGAGTCCTACCTGTGTTATCAGGTGTGTCTGTACTTCTGGAAGACCATCCGTCTTCTCAAAGGATCTGAGTTCAGAGAGATTTGGCACATGGCCAGCTCTGGAAGCAGATGGAAACTGGAAGGATGACAGCATGAATTTTTGTACTAACCTTGTCCCTGAGCTCACATGAGTTTTCCAATGATCAAGAAATGTGTAATTGTGTTATTTAAAACACAATATGCCTCCAGATTACTATCCTATACAATTTCTAATTTTGTAATAATGCATATTTTATATATAATATTTTTTACATCTCACAAAATAGTATCATTAGTTTGCTAGCTTTCCTGTTCTAACCTCTCCCTGTCATTTTTGGCCATACTATCTTTTAGTTTACAAACTATTCCTCTCAAATAATGGCATTATATTCTATTGTAGTTACTGATATGTCTAAGCACAATACAATTATATACCTACAGCCTAAGTCCATTTAATGTTTCATGTATACATACGGTTTGGGAACTGAGTAATTGAAGTTGAGTAAGTAATTGTTCATTCCCCAAAACTGAATATCTACTCCTGCTTTCAGCAATAGTTAGGTGTCTACAATCTTAAGCTTATGTTTGAGTCTCAGAGTTCTCACCCTGTGAATACAGGTCAGGTCTACAGTTGCTGTCCTAGTTGAGTTGTTTTTTTTTTTGTTTTTGTTTTTTTTGTTTTTTTTTTTTTTTTACAATGTCTTTGGCCCATCTTCCACAATACTCCCCAAGGTTAATGTCCGGAGATGTGTGGTAGATTTTTCAGTTCTGGGCATCCCTCTGTGTGGCTCATTCTGCTTCGACCCCTTCTGCCATTCTGTAGTTATCTGTCCCAGTGAAAATTTTCTTTTGTAGGTTACAAGAGCTAAACTTATCTGTGAATATAAGGAAACACATTTAGAAATCAGTTTAGGTTTAAAGCTTCAACTGCACTTTGAAAATGAAAGGGGATTAAGAAGGTGGACATAGTTTCATGATACCTGACTGTGAAATGCTGTGTTCTTTTTTCTCATCACATAAACTTTAATGAGTAAATTTACTTGCCAAATGATAGTTCAAAGAGGAATAAAAATAATTATTCAATTAAAAGCAAAGAATGCTCACAGGAATTAGAATTTTATGATATATAATATATATATATATAATTGTAGATCAGCCAAATCTTGCCACACATAGATTGAATCAATACATAATCATGTATCACCAGAACCTGGTGGCTTAAAAGTCTATTTTTTTCATATTTTTTGTGGTTGGAAGACCAGAACAGTGATTTTTATGCAGGATTCCCAAGTCATTCAAGGGTAGTAATATATTTCCACATCTGGGTATGAGAAAAAGCAAACTCTCCTGGTCTTAACATTAGTAAGTATGCCACTTAAGTAGCTCATCAACATCAAATTTCTTAGTACACTATTTGAATTAAAGAATTAAGTGCCCAACATAAAAGTGTGTGTCCTATTGAAACACAAACTTTTAAAATGTAGAAGACACTGCAATAAATGTTTAGAAACAATTGGTGTGAGTTCACTCTAAGAATGCTGTAATATTTGTGTGCAGGATCAAAGAACAAAACTACCAGCTTGTTTTATCTATGTTGTTTGCCATCAATGAGATCAACCGGAACTCCCTCATTTTACCAAACACTTCTCTGGGACTTGAGATTTATACTCTGCCACATTTTGAAAGGAATGTTCTGAGGAGTGTACTCTATTGGCTCACAGGCTTGAGCAACTCCATCCCTAATTACAGCTGTAGAGGAGAGAGCAAATCAGCTGCTGCACTTACAGGAATATCATGGAAAATATCTGAAAATATTGGAAGACTGATGAATCTTTACAAATTTCCACAGGTGAGTGAGTTATGTGAGTGATGGGCTGCCAGGTCTCTTTTCTCAGATTGTAGCTGTGTGCCAAATAAAAGGGAGAGATTGTGATTACTGAGTATAAAAGAACAACCACAAACACAGAAAAAAAAACTTCCATGTTTTTCTTTTTTTCTTTCTGGTTTGGTTTGGGTTTGGGTTTTTAAAAAGTATAGTAAAGAGAATGGATCATATACAAGAAAATTTAAAACCTTTAGTCTTTGTTTAGTTATATACCCCATTTTATATTCTCTGGAGTCTAACTTTTTTAATTCTTTGCATGTTTGGATATTAGGCCTCTATCAGATGAAGGGCTGGTCAAGATCTTTTACCAATCTGAGGGTTGCTGTATTTTCCTATTGACAGTGTCCTTTGCCTTCCAGAAGCTTTCCAATTTTGAGATTCCAGTTGTCAATTGTTAATTTTACAGAATGAGCCATTAGTGTTCTGTTTAGAAAAATTTCCCCTGTGCCAGCATGTTTAAGGTTCTTTTTAAATTTTCCTTCTATTTTATTCAGTGTATCTGGTTTTATGTGGGATTCCTTGATACACTTGAACTTGAGCTTTGTACAAGGGGATAAGAATGGATCATTTTGCATTCTTCTGCATGCCAGTCACTACTTAAGCCAGAACCATTTGTTGAATATGCTTTCTTTTTTCCACTGGATGGTTTTTTTCTTCTTTGTAAAAGATCGAGTGAGCACTAGTATGTGGGCTCATCTCTGGGTCTTCAATTCTATTCCATTAATCCAATTTCCTGTTCCTGTACCAGTACCATGCATTTTTTATCACTACTGCCCTGTAGTAGAGCTTGAGGTCAGAGATGGTTATTTTCCCAGAATTTCTCTTACTGTTGAGAATAGTTTTCACTATCTTGGGTTTTGTTGTTGTTGTTCCAAATGAATCTGAGAATTGCTCTTTCAATCTCTGTAAAGAATTTTGATAGGGACTGCATTGAATATCTACATCTGTATCATCTATATAATATATATGATATATGATATGTGATATGTGGTATGTGATATATGATACATGATATATAATATATAATATAATATATATATATATATCCTACTGATTCATGATAATGAGAGTTCTTTTCATCTTCTGAGGTCTTCTACAATATCTTTCTTCAGAGACCTGAAGGTCTTATCATACAGATCTTTCACTTGCTTTGTTAGAGTCACACCAAGATATTTTATAGTATTTTTGACTATTGTGAGTGGTGTCCTTTTCCTAATTTCTTTTTCTGCCCATTTTATAACCAACCACTTTGCTTAAGACTTTTTTTTAACCAGGTACAGGTTTTCTCTTGTGAATTTTTCAGGGTCACTTATTACATCATCCACAAATAGTGATGTACTGACTTTATCCTTTCTAATTTGTATCCCTTACATCTCCTTTGGGTGCCTAATTGCACTACCTAAAAGTTCTATTACTATATTGAATAGATACAGGGAGATTAGACAGCCTTTATACTTGTCCCTGATTTTACTGGGATTGCCTCAATGTTCACTCCATTTAGTTTTATGTTGGCTATTTTTTTGCTTAACATTAGTTTTATTATGTTTAGATGTAAACCTTGAATTCCTGATCTCTCCAATATATTTAAAATGAAGCAGTATTGTATTTTGCCAAAGGCTTTTTCAGCATCTAATAAGATGACGATGTGGTTTTTAAAATGACTTTGTTCACAGAGTGGGTCACATTGATGTATTTTCATATAGTGAACCATCCCTGCATCACTGAGATGTAGCCTAGTTGATCTATGAAACTTTCTAATGTTATCCCCCTTCTCATTATCCCCTATGCCAATGTTATATCCTATCCCTTCCTACTCTGGCTTTTAAGAGGGTGCTCCCCGCTCACCCACTCACTCCCAATTTACTGCCCTAGCATTCACCCATGCTGGGAGATTTAGCCTTCACAGGATCAAGGGCCTCTTCTCCCATTAATATCAGACAAGATCATTCTCTGCTATGTATGCAGGTGAAGCCTTAGGCCCCTCTATTTGTACACTTTGGATAAATGACAATTTTTGTTCTTAATGTTTTAAATATTGTATTTCTTTCAGATTTCTTTTGGGTCTTTTGATCAGGTTCTGAATGACAGAAAGCAGTTTCCATCTCTATACCAGGTAGCCCCAAAAGAAGCATCGCTATTGTGTGGTATTGTCTCTTTGTTGCTTTATTTCAATTGGACCTGGGTGGGACTGATCATCCCAGATGGTCACAGTGGTATTCAGTTTATATCAGACTTGAGAAAGGAGATGGACAAAAATAAAGTATGCATAGCTTATGTGAGGACAGTATCAGTAAAAGGTGATGCATTATATTATGTGCAAAATGATTTTTGGGTGTGTATTCTGGAGTCAACAGCAAATGTGATTGTAATATATACAGACATTGCCTTCATGGTTTTTAATATAGAATATAGCTATAGAAAGCATCTACAGAGAAAAGTTTGGGTCATGAGCAAAAAAGTATTTGGCTCAAAATTTAGAGACTACAACTTGTTAGACTTGTCCCACGGGATGCTCACTTTTTCACCCCACCATGGGGAAATTCTGGGCTTCACAAAATTTATGCAGGAAGCTACACCTATCAAATACCCAGATGACAGTTTTCTTCATATCTTGTGGAACTGGTATTTTAAGTGCTCACTTAAACATTCGGAGTGTAAAATCCTTAAAAACTGTATGCCCAACGCCTCTTTGGAATTGTTGCCAGGGAAAATATTTGACATGTTCATGTCTGAAGAAAGTTACAATGTGTACAATGCTGTGTATGCCATTGCCCACAGTCTCCATGAGATGATTCTCAACCAGTTCCAAGTTCAATTCCAGGAAAACAAAGATAGGAAAACGCTATTCCCCTGGCAGGTAATCTTGTTTTCATTGTATTGTAACATTAGCAACATTATACTAGCTTCTTTAAAAAGTCCCAAACTAGTTCAATTCTAGATTTTTTTCAATAACCTGTAAGAGGTATGCTATATTTTGGAACTTAAATATCAATGTACCCCCTTTTCTATGTGGAAGTGTCAGATATTAAACTACAAAACTAGGTTTATTATGTTCTGGAACCCATTTCTAATTATCCACTGAAGCTTAGTAAACACACATTTCGCATGGAGGCAGTGAAAATTTTCAAAAAATAGAAGGAGATAGCTAGATTTAAAAGGTCGAGTTTTTTTACAGTATTTTTCTTGATTACTTAATACTGCTTGAATTAGATTGTTCTCTAAAACTGACATTTTAGAAATCAAATTATAATTATTTTCTTCTAAGGTGTTCGTTGTTCAACTCCACAGAAAAATAATTTTAAACTGTATTAACATTATACATTGCAGTCAAGAAATAACTTCATGTTTGTAGTTTTGTTACATGTCTAAGACTGTTTTTTCATAGTATTTCATACATATTTTAGCTTCACCCTTTTCTGAAGAACACTGACGTGATAAATTCTGCTGGTGACCATGTGGTCCTTGATTGGAAAAGGAAGACAGATTCAGAGTATGATATTACCAACTTTTGGGATTTTCCAACAGGTTTTTCACTATTTGTGAATGTGGGTACATTTTCTCCCCAGAGCCAAGAATTGTCATTATCTGAATATATGATCCAGTGGCCCATAGGATTTACAAAGGTGGGTGTGTTTCTTATTTAAAAGATTCTAATGTATGTAAATAATGTATGATTCTAGGTCCAATGGCTCTTGTTTGTTTACATTGGCTCCATAACTATCAATAAAAAGACTTTTCCTGATTGCTAATTCTGGTGGATGTGTTTCCAATATTTTCAAGTAATCAAATCATTTTGTCATTTAAAGGCAGAATATGAATTACTAGTTTATGAAGTCATTGTAACCAAACAGCAATCTGGATGTTTATGTTGATTTCCTTTTTCTTAATTATTTTTGTCAAAATGACATAAATTAGATTTACCTGGGAAGAGGACTGTCAGCAGAGAAAATATTTACAAAAACTAGCCTAGAGCCAAACCTATCAAACTTTGTCCTGATACAACATTCGCAGAGGAGGAGCCATTAAAATCACAGTGGTGGCAGTTCTTAGTTGTTTAAGAAACAAAGCTGAAAAAATGCAGCATTAGCGAGCCAGTGTGCAGAAATCCTATTAGAGTTCCTATTTCAAATACTTTCTCCAGTTTTATGACCTAAACTCCTGTCCTCATTTCTATTGATGATAAATGCTGGGGTCTAAGTGTAATTCCAATGAGAATTACTATTCACAGATTGCTATCAGTCTGCTGTTTATTACAACAATAGAAACACTAATTAACACAACTAACTTAGATAATAGGAGTCACTTTCCTTAGTGTTTGACTTATGCCTTTAACAAACAAATCGGCAAAGTTAGAGCACATTTTTTTTATACTTACCTGTTTGTTATAAAAATTTAGGCAGCAAAATTAATGTGAGGAAAGAAGGATCTTGTTTTTACCATTACAAATTGGAAATGAAGTTCATCATGTTAGGGAATCATGACAGCACTGATTTTAGGAAATCAGAAAGATCTCCTCCAAATCAGTGAATAAAGAAGTAATGGCTGCTGTTGGCCAAATTTCTTTTCCATTTTCATACATAGGGCAAAAATAACTAATGCAATGCAGGAAATACTACTCAGAATTACCCAAAACTTTGTTTTTATGGTATTATTAATTTATACCATGATGAGAGAGAGATAGAACTTAGGATAAATCTCTGCATCTACCCAACCAGAAATTTTAAGGATCAGTCTAGAGTCCCAACATACCCTCCTTAGACATTTTCACAGCAACCTAACTTACACCTTCTTGGATCTACTTTCCAAAATCTTTACAGATCTTATAGAGTTTCATAGTCTTGCAACCTAGCTTTAAAAAGAATGTACTTGTATATCATGTTACATGGAAACAATGAGCACAGCTAAAATCTACATTTCTGAATATACAATTTAATTAATAAGTGATCTGTATTGTAAAATACATCCTTTATTTGGGCACTGACAAATATGTAAATATTTTGTAACTTGTATTAAATATTTTTCAGACCCCTCAGTCTGTATGCAGTGAGAGTTGCAGTCCTGGATTCAGAAAAGTTGTCCTGGAGAACAAGCTTGCCTGTTGCTTTGACTGCATTCCTTGCCAAGAGAATGAGATTTCTAATGATACAGGTGAATGACAAGCCTCTCCCAGGATGTTACATCCTTTCCACAACGCTCTGACTAAGATAAGCTACAGAGAAAAAATTAGGCAGGAGAGCCACATGATCATTCATTTACTTCAGTTTAGCGTTTTAAATAGTTCTGGTGCATTTCCTTTTAAAATAACACATATTAATGGTTTACATTTTTATACATTATAGGCATTGTTGCCTCAAGAAATCACTTCCTCAAAGCAAAGGCAAATGTTTCATTTCAACATAGAATTTCATTGACAATATTCTGAGTATTAAGTCTTCATAATTTTGAGACTCTATTTTTAACTAATATATTTTTATTCTGTTTATTCACTTCACATCTTACTTCACCCCTTCTGGTCACTCCCTTTCTCAGTCCTTTCCATCATTCCCTGACTCCTTTGCCTCTAAGTAGGTGAGGCTTCCCTGAGTAGCACCCCACCCTGACACATCTAGGTCTAGGCACATCCTTTACCACTGAGGCAAGACAAGGGAGCCCAGCTAGAAGAACAAATGTCACACAATAGCTTTTTGGAGATCTAATTCACCGGTTGAGACCCAGATATATACCAAGCTGCACATCTGATGAGCCCACATGTAAACCAGGCTATACATTTGCTACATATGTGTGGGGAGGCCTTAGTCCAGCCCCTGTATGCTCTTTAGTTGGTGGTTCAGTCTCTGAAAGGCCAGAGGGTCCAGGTTAGTTGTTTTTCTTGGTCTTCTGTAGAGTTCCTATTCACTTTGCCCCCACAATACTTCCTCTTATTCATCCTATAGTATATACTCCTATAGGAGTCCCCAAATTACAGCCACAGTTTCACTGTGGGTATTGCATCTGTTTGAGTCAGCTACTGGGTGGAACCTCTCAGGGTACAGTCAATTTAAAATTCTGTCTGCAAGCATGACAAAGTATCATTAATAGTGTCATGGATTGTTACTTACCCATGAGTTGATTGCTGATTGGATATTCTCTCAGTCTCTTCTCTGTCACTCTCACTACATCTCCTTTAAACAGGATGAAATTTCGATCTAGGGTTTTGTGTGTAGGTTGCTGTCCCTATTGCTCCAGTGGGTTCCTGACTGGCTTCAGGAGGTGGCCTTTTCAGGTTCCATGTCTCCAAAGCTGTGAGTCACAGCTAAGGTAACCCTTATTAATTCTTGGGCACCTCCCTTTTCCGTAGTCTCCAGCATATAATGGAGTTTTTTTCCATCTTACTAACCCTGTGAGTTGATAAATTCCATTCACTTCTTGGCCATGTGGCCATCTCACCTGTCCCTCCCCAATATTATCTTGAATCTCCCATCACCCTCATCATTTGCTCTCCAACCCTGTTTCTACCATGCATTCACCTGTTCTGACTATATTATTTTCCCTTCTAAGTGAGACTCAAGCTTCCTCGTTTGCTTTCCTTCTTGTTTAGCTTATTTCGTATGTAGAATGTTGCATGGGCATCCTGTATTTTATGGTTCCTATTCATTATAACTATGTACATACACATACGACTCATGTCTTTTCAGACTGGGTTATCTCACTCAGGACAATATTCTCAAGATTTATTTATTTTCCTCCAAATTTTATGGTGTCGTTGTTTTTGATAGCTGAATAACATTCCGTTGTATAGAAGTACTACATTGTCCATTGTGAGGGGTATTTAGATTCTTTCCAATTTCTGGTTTTTACAAATAAATGTTATGTAGATACTTGAGTAAGTGTCATGGTGGGAAATTGCAGTGCCTTTTGGGTATATGTTTAGGAGTGCTACCGCTGCATCTTGAATTACAACTATTGCCACTTTCTGATAGAAGGTCAAATTGAATCACAAAGTGCTTGTACAATTTTCCTCTCTCACAAGAAATGGAAGAGTGTTTGTTCTTCCTTGCTTCACATCCTAAACACAATGTAAGATTACTTGAGTTTTTAATCTTAGCCATTCTGATGGGTGTAAGATGGAACCTAATAGTTGTAAGGTTGGAAAAGGTCCTTTCCCAATCATTAGGCTACCATTATTTCCTATTGACAGTGTCTTTTGCCTGACTGAAGGCTTTCAGTTTCATGAGGTCTCATTGTTACATTGTCGATCATAGAGAGTAAACCCATTGACATTCTGCTCTGGAAATTGTCTCTTCTACCAGTGCATTCAAGACTGTTTGCCATTTTATAGTCGGTGCAATTTAGTGTATGTGAATTTATATTGAGGTCCTTGATTTACTTAGACTTGAGTTTTGTGCAGGGTGATAAATATGGATCTTTGTGCATTCTTCTACATGTAGACATCCAGTTAGCTAAGCACCATTTATTGAAGATGTTTGGTATTGTGGTCATTTTGTTTTGGCTTTTTAATCAAATATCAAGAATTCATAGGTGTTTGGATTTACTTCTGACTTTGATTTGACTCCTTTGATCAACCTGTCTGTTTCTGTTCCTTTAGTACAGCATGAAGTCAGAAATGATAATTCTTCTACAAGGTTTTTTATTGTTTGGCATTATTTTGGCTTTCTTTTATTCCACATGAAATTGAAACTGCTATTTCAAGGTCTCTAAAAACGTATTGGTATTATAATGGGGATTGCACTGAATCTGTAGATTGCTTTGGGTAAAGTAGCTATTTTTACTATGTTAATCCTATCTCTCTATTAGCACACAAGATCTTGGCATTTTGTGATATCCTCTTCAATTTTCTTCTTCGGAGACTTGATGTTCTCATCATGGAGATCTTTCACTTGGTTTATTTGAGTTACAACAAGATAAATTATACTACTCCTGGCTATGTTATAGAGTGTTGCATCTCTATTTTATTCTCTGCCCATTTATCACTTGTATAAAGTAGGGTTACTGATTTCTTTGAGTTTTTCTGTGGTTTAGGTGTCAGGGTCCCTGTGTCTTCATATAACTCAACAAAGAAATAGAAGTTCAGAATCACTTCTCTTAGGAGCATTGATGCAAAATTAATCAAAAAATAGTTGTAAACCAATTTCTGCAACACATCAAACATATCATGCACCATAAAACAGTAAGTTTCATCCCAGGAATGGAGGAATGGTTGAGTGTATAAAAATCATCATTGTCATTATAGTTTCCCTTTTAATCTCTGAATTTGCTTATTTGAAAATAACTTTTATTTATTTTTGCTAAGGGATTGTCTATCTTGTTAATTTTCTCAAAGAATCATCTCTTCGATATGTTAATTTCTTGTTTTGCTTTCTTTATTCCTTACTAATTTATTTTTGCTCTGATTTTATTTCCTGCTTATTCCTCGTACTTGGTCTGTTTGATACATTTTTTTCTTTCAACTTTATTTAACAAAAAGAGAGATACATGTACAGAGTTTTAAAGGCATTTTGACATAACACTATATGAACATATATTTGTCAGTACTTAATTGTTTTAGAAGTTTAATTGCATGCATTGAAATCCACTAGTTACCATAAGTATAAAGTACATGTAGAACAGAAAGTAACATGGAAACAGAGTTTTCTTGGTGTGTATAGATTAAACATAATGATTTTGGAATACCAAAAATTGCCACATTCTTATATCTTGGATTATTAATGATTTAAGGTCCAGGAGTACCACACTCTGAGAGGGTGCTATACACTTTTTTTTTCTTCTCAGAAGGACTGAGGGTTTCACTTTTTGGCCTTTGTTTTTCTTGAGCTTCATATGGCCTGTGAGTTGTTTCTGTGATATTCAGAGCTTACTGGGGCTAGTATCCAATTATCAGTGACTACATATTGTGTGTGTTCTTCTGTGACTGGGTTACCTTACTCAGGATGATATTCTCTAGATGCATCCATTTTCCTAAGAATTTCATAAAGTCATTGCTTCTAATAGCTGAGTAGTACTTCATTGTATAAATATACCAACCACGACTTATGTATCCATTCATCTACTGAAGGACATCTGGGTTCTTTCCAGCTTCTGGCTAATATCAATAGGGCTATGAGCATTGTGGTGCATGTGTTCTTACTGTATGTTGGAGCACCTCTGGGGTATATGCCCAGAAGTGGAATAGCTGGGTCTTCAGGTAGGACTATGTCCAATTTTCTGAGGAACCGCAAGACTGATTTCCAGAGTAGTTATACCAGTTAACAAACCCACCAACAGTGGAGGACTGTTCCTCTTTCTCCACATCCTCACAAGCATCTGCTGTCATCTGAGTTTTGGATCTTAGCCATTCTGACTGGTGTGAGGTGGAATCTCAGGGTTGTTTTGATTTGCATTTCCCTGATGACTAGGGATGTCAAGCCCTTCCTTAGATGCTTCTCAGCAATTCAATATTTCTCAATTGAGAATTTTTTGTTTAGCTCTGTACCCCATTGTTAATAGGGTTGTTTGATTCTCTGGCATCTAACTTCTTGAGTTTTTTGTGTATATTGAATATTAGACCTCTATCTGATGTGGGGTTGGTAAAGATCTTTTCCCAATCTGTTGGCTGCTATTTTGTTTTCTTGACAGTGTCCTTAGCCTTACAGAAATATTGCAATCTCATTAAGTCCCGTTTCTCGATCCTTGGTCTTAGAGCACAAACCATTGGTGTTCTGTTCAGGAAATTTTTCCCTGCCACTATGTGTTCTAAGGTTTTCCATATTTTCTCTTCTAATTGTTTCAGTGTACCTGGTTTTCACTTGAGCCTTGTACAAGGAGATAAGAAAGGGTCTATTTTCATTCTTCTGCATGCTGAGTACCAGTTGAAACAACACCATTTGTTGAAGAGGTTGTCCTTTGTCCATTGAATGTTTTCAGCTCCTTTGTAAAAAAAATCAAGTGACCATATGTGTGGGGATTCATTTCTGGTTGCTCTATTCTGGTCCATTGATCAACCTGCCTATCTCTGTACCAGAACAATGTGGTTTTTAACACAATTGACTTGTAATACAGCTTGAGGTCAGGAATGGTGATTCCTGCAGATGTTTTCTTATTGTAGAAAATGGATTTTGATATTCAAGGTTTTTTGTTATTCCAGATGAATTTGAAAATTGCTCTTTTCAACTTCATAAAGTATTGAGTTGGAATTTTGATGGGGATTGCATTGAATCTATAGATTAATTTTTGCAAGATGGTCATTTTTAAAATGATGATTCTTTCAATCCATGAGCTTTAAAGATATTTCCATCTTTTAAAATCTCATTCAATTTTCTTCTTCAGAGTCTTGAACTTCATGCCACATACAGATCCTTCAATTGCTTGGTCAGGAACACCCCAAGGTATTTTATAGTCTTTGTGATTATTGTGAAGGGAGTCAATTTTCTAATTTCATTCTTAGCCTTTTTAACCTTTGAGCAGAGGAAGGTTATTCATTTGTTTGAGTTAATTTTATAGCCAGCCACTTTGCTGAAGTTGTTTATTAGTTGTAAAAGTTTTCTGGTAGAATTTTTCGGATCACTTAAGTATACTATCCTATCATCTGCAAATACTGATATTTCCAATGTGAATCACTTTTGTTTTTGTTTGTTTGTTTGTTTATTGTTGTTGTTGTCTAATTGCTCTGGCCAGGACTTCCAGTACTATACTGAATAGGTAGGGGGACAGTGGGCAGCCTTGTCTAGTCCCTGATTTTAATGGGATTGTGTCAAGTTTCTCTCCATTTAGTTAGATGTTGGCTGCTGGATTGCTGTATATTGCTTTTACTATGTTTAGGTATGGGCCTTGGATTCCTGATATTTCCAAGACTTTTATCAGGATAGGATGTTGAATTTATCAAATGCTTTCTCAGCATCTAGAGAGATAATTGTGTGATTTTTTTCCTTTGAGTTTGTTTATATGTTGGATTAGGTTGATGGATTTCCATATGTTGAACAATCTCTGCATCTCTGGGATAAAGCCTAATTGGTCATGGTGGATGATTGTTTTGACGTGTTTTTTGATTCAATTTGCAAGAATTTTTTTGAGTATTTTTGCATCGATGTTCATGAGAGCAATTGGTCTGAAGTTCTTTTTCTTTGTAGTGTCTTTGTGTCGTTTAGAATGAGAGTAATTGTGACTTTCAAGAACAAGTTGGGTCGTGTTCATTCAGTTTCTATTTTGTAGAATAGTTTGGAGATAGGTAGTAGGTCTTCTATAAAAATCTGATAGAATTCTTTACTAGACCCATAGACCCAGCTGGTCCTGGGCTTTTTTTTTTTTTTTTTTTTTTTTTTTTTTTTAATTGATCGGGAAGCTTTTGATGACTGCTATTTCTTTTTTTGTTATTGTCAATTGATTTTTTTAAAAACGACTTTATTTTACAAAACAAAGATAAATGTACAGATTTTAAACATATTTTGCTTAAAATTATACATTTTTGTCAGTACTGTTTTTCCAGACATTAAAGTAATTTTTACATAAAACCATGTGAATATATTTTTTTAGTCAGTACTTGATTTTTTTCAAGGGCTTGACAGTATGCATTGAAAACCTAATAGTTACAATAAGCGTAAAGTACATGCAAAACAAAATGTAACATGGAAATAGTCAAAGTCTTCTTGTTTTGTAAATATATGTATATTTTTTGCTTTCTTTGTTTCTTGGACTTCATACAGTCTGTGATTTGTTTCTGGGGGAGTGCAAGCCTCTGGGGTTAGCATCTCACTATGAGTGACTGCATATTATGTCTGTTCTTTTGTGACTGGGTTATCTCACTCAGGATGATATTCTCTAGATGCAGCCATTTTCTTAAGAATTTGGTTAAGTCATTGTTTCTGGTGGCTGAGTAGTATTCCATTGTGTATATGTACCACAATTTTTGTATCCATTCATCTTCTGAAGGACATCTGGGTTCCTACCAGATTCTGGCTATTATTAATAGAGCTGCTATGAACATTGTGGTGCATACATCTTTGTTGAGTACTAAGGTGTCTCTGGGGTATATGCCCAGAAGTGGAATAGCTGGGTCTTCAGGTAGTACTATATCCAATTTTCTGAGGTATCGCTAGACAGATTTCCAGAGGGGTTGTATTAGCTTGCAACCCCACCAACAGTGGAGAAGTGTTCCTATTTCTCCGCAGCCTCGCCAGCATCTGCTGTCATCTGATTTTGGATCTTGGCCAATCTGACTGGTGTGAGGTGGAATCTTAGGGTTGTTTTGATTTGCATTTCCCAGATGGCTAAGGATGTCAAGCACTTCCTCAGATGTTTCTCGGCCATTTGGTGTTCCTCAACTGAAAACGTTTTGTTTAGCTCTGTACCCCATTTTTTAATAGGGTTATTTGATTCTCTGGTGTCTAGCTTTTTGAGTTCCTTGTACACCTTGGATATTAGGCCTCTATCTGATGTGGTGTTGGTAAAGATCTTTTCCCATTCTGTTGGTTGCCGTTTTGTTTTCTTGACGATGTCCTTAGCCTTACAGAAACTTTGCAATCTTATTAAGTCCCATTTGTTAATCTTTGACCTTAGAGCTTGAGCCATTGCTGTTTTGTTCAGGAAATTTTCTCCTGTGCCTATATGTTCTAAAGTTTTCCCTACTTTCTCAGTTAATAGTTTCAGTGTATCTGGTTTAATGTGGAGATCTTTGATCCACTTACACTTGAGCTTTGTACAAGGAGATAAGAACGGGTCTATTTTCATTCTTTTGAATGCGGAGTGCCAGTTGGACCAGCACCATTTGTTGAATAGGCTGTCCTTTTTCCATTGAATGTTTACTGCTCCTTTGTCAAAAATCAGGTGACCATATACATGAGGGCTCATTTCTGGATCTTCTATTCTATTCCATTGATCCACATGCCTATTTATGTACCAATACCATGCAGTTTTCAGCACAATTGCCTTGTAATATATCTTGAGGTCAGGGATAGTGATTCCCGCAGATGTTTTCTTGTTGTTGAGGATGGATTTCGCTATTCTAGGTCTTTTGTTATTCCATATGAAATTGCACATTGATCTTTCCAATTCCATGAAGAACTGGGTTGGAATTTTGATGGGGATTGCATTGAATCTGTAGATTGCTTTTGGTAGGATGGCCATTTTTAAGATGTTGATCTTTCCAATCCATGAGCATGGGAGATCTTTCCATTTTCTGAGATCCTCCTCAATTTCTTTCTTTAGAGGTTTGAAGTTCTTGTCATACCGGTCCTTCACTTGCTTAGTTAGAGTTACACCAAGGTATTTCATAGTTTTTGTAACGATTGTGAAGTGTACGTTTTCCCTAATTTCTTTCTCCACATGTTTGTCCTTTGAGTACGGGAAGGCTACTGATTTGTTTGAGTTAATTTTGTATCCGGCCACTTTGCTGAACTTGTTTATCAGCTGTAGGAGTTCTCTGGTGGAATTTTTGGGGTCACTCAAGTACACTATCATGTCATCGGCAAAGAGTGATGTTTTTATCTCTTCCTTTCCGATTTGTATCCCCTTGATCTCCTTTTGCTGTCTAATTGCTCCAGCCAGGACTTCCAGTACTATGTTGAATAGGTAGGGGGAGAGTGGGCAGCCTTGTCGAGTCCCTGATTTTAGTGGGATTGCTTCAAGTTTCTCGCCATTAAGTTTGATGTTGGCTGTTGGTTTTCTGTATATTGCTTTTATTATGTTTAAGTATGGGCCTTGGATTCCTGTTCTTTCCAGGACTTTTAACATGAAGGTGTGTTGGATTTTGTCGAATGCTTTCTCAGCGTCTAGTGAGATGACCATGTGATTTTGGTCTTTGAGTTTGTTTATATGGTGGATTATGTTGATGAATTTCTTTATGTTAAACCATCCCTGCATCCCAGGGATGAAGCCTACTTGGGCATGATGAATGATCGTTTTGATGTGTTCGTCAATTGATTTTTTAACAACTTTATTTTACAAAACAAAGATAAATGTACAGATTTTAAACATTTTTGCTTAAAATTATACATTTTTGTCAGTACTGTTTTTTCAGAAATTAAAATAATTTTTACATAAATCTATGTGAATATATTTTTTAGTCAGTACTTGATTTTTTCAACGGCTTGATAGTATGCATTGAAAACCTAATAGTTACCATGAGCGTAAAGTACATGCAAAACAAAACGCAACATGGAAATAGTCAAAGTCTTCTTGTTTTGTAAATATATATATATTTTTGTTTTCTTTATTTCTTGGACTTCATACAGTCTGTGAGTTGTTTCTGGGGGAGTGCAAGCCTCTGGGGTTAGCATCCCAATATCAGTGACTGCATATTATGTCTGTTCTTTTGTGACTGGGTTGTCTCACTCAGAATGATATTCTCTAGATGGAGCCATTTTCTTAAGAATTTGGTCAAGTCATTGTTTCTGGTGGCTGAGTAGTACTCCATTGTGTAAATGTACCACAATGTTCTTATCCATTCATCTTCTGAAGGACATCTGGGTTCTTTCCAGCTTCTGGCTATTATAAATAGAGCTGCTATGAACATTGTGGTGCATACATGTTTGTTGTGTACTAAGGTGTCTCTGGGGTATATGCCCAGAAGTGGAATAGCTGGCTCTTCAGGTAGTATTATGTCCAATTTTCTGAGTTATCGGCAGACTGATGCTTCTATTTCCTTATGTGTTATGAAACTGTTTAGATGGTTTATCTGGTCCTCATTTACATCTTGTTTCTTGTATCTGTCTAGAAATTTGTCCATTTCCTTTAGATTTTTCACTATTGAGGAAAGGCTTTTGTAATAGGACCTGATGTTTTCGTGAATTTCCTCAGTTTCTGTTGTTATGTCTTCCCTCTCTTTTCTGATTTTGTAAATTAAGTTATTGTATTTTTGCCCTCCAGTTAGTCTGGCTGAGGGCTTATCAATCTTGTTAATTTTCTCAAAAGAACAGTTTTGTTTATTCTTTATGTAGTATCTATTTTTTAATATCTATTTGGTTTATTCTACTCCAAGTTTGATTATTTCTTGTCATTTACTCCTCTTGGGTGTATCTGCTTCGTTTTTCTAAAGCTATTAGGTGTGCTGCCAAGCTGCTAGTGTATCCTCCCTTCAGGATTATATATTTTTTTTTTTTTTTGGAGGCACTCAGAGCTATAAGGTTTCATCACAGCACTGCTTGTATTTTTGAACAACTTTATTTAAATAAGATAAATGTACAAATTTTAAGCATTTTTGCATAAAAGTATACAAATACATTTTAGTCACTGCTTGGTTTTTTAAAGGTTTGATAGTGTGCATTAAGATCTTACTAGTTAAAATGAGCATAAAGCACATGTAAAAGAAACGTGGAATTAGTCAAAGTTTTCTTGTTGTGTATGGATTTAGCATAATGGTTTTTCCTTTTCTTTTTTTTTTTTTTTTTTTTTTTTTTTTGTCTTTTCTTAAACTTCATATGGTCTTTAAGTTGTTTGTGAGGTGTTCAGAGCTTTCTGGGGTTAGTATCTAAATATCAGTGACTGCATATTATGTCTGTTCTTTTGTGACTGGGTTATCTCATTCAGAATGATATGTTCTAGATGCATCCATTTTCTTAAGAATTTCAAAAGTCATTGTTTCTGATAGCTGAGTAGTACTCCATTGTGTAAATATACCACAATTTTTGTATCCATTCATCTTCTGAAGGACATCTGGGTTCTTTCCAGCTTCTGGCTATTATAAATAGAGCTGCTATGAATATTGTGGTGCATGTGTCATTGTTGTATGTTCAAGCTTCTCTAGGGTATACGCACTGAAGTGGAATAACTGGATCTTCAAGTAGTACTATGTCCAATTTCTGAGGAACCGCAAGACTGATTTCCAGAGTGGTTGTATCAGTTTAGAACCCCACCAACAGTGGAGAAGTGTTCCTCTTTCTCCACATCCTCATCGGCATCTGCTGTCCATCTGAGTTTTTGATCTTGGCCAATCTGACTGGTGTGAGGTGGAATCTCAGGGTTGTTTTGATTTGCATTTCCCTGATGACTAAGGATGTCAACCACTTCCTTAGATGTTTCTCAGCCATTCGATATTCCTGAACAGAGAACTTCTTGTTTAGCTCTTTACCCCATTTTTATAAGGTTGTTTGATTATCTGGTGTCTAGCTTCTTGAGTTCTTTCTATACCTTGGATATTAGACCTCTATCTTATGTGGGGTTGGTAAAGATATTTTCCCAATCTTTTGGCTGCCGTTTGTTTTCTTGGTAGTGTCCTTCACCTTACAGAAATGTTGCAGTGTCCTTAAGTCCCATTTGTCAAGCTTTGACCTTAGAGCACTAGCCATTGATGTTTTGTTCAGAAAATTTTTTTTTGTGCCTAAGTGTTCTAAGGTTTTCCCTACTTTCTCATCTAATAGTTTCAGTGTATCTGGTTTAATGTAGACATCTTCGATCCACTTGCACTTGAGCTTTGTACAAGGAGATAAGAAAGGGTCTATTTTCATTCTTCTGCATGGTGAGTGCCAGTTGGACCATTTGTTGAATAGGCTGTCCTTTTTTTATTGAATGTTTACAGTGCCTTTGTCAAAAATCAGGTGACCATATACGTGAAGGCTCATTTCTGGATCTTCTATTCTATTCCATTGATTCACATGCCTATTTCTGTACCAGTACCATGCAGTTATTAGCACAATTGCCTTGTAATATAGCTTGAGGTCAGGGATAGTGATTCCTGCAGATGTTTTCTTGTTGTTGAGGATGGATTTTACTATTTAGGTCTTTTGTTATTCCAGATGAAATTGCACATTGCTTTTTCCAACTCTATGAAGAATTGGGTTGCTATTTTGATGGGGATTGCAATGAATCTGTAGATTGCTTTTGGTAGGATGGCCATTATTAAAATGTTCATCCTTCTAATCTATCAGCATGAAAGATCTTTCCATTTTCTGAGATCTTCCTCGATTTCCTTCTTTAGAAATTTGAACTTCTTGTCATACAGATCTTTCACTTGCTTAGTTAGAGTCACACCAAGGTATTTCATATTGTTTGTGACTATTGTGAAGGGTATCTTTTCCCTAATTTCTTTCTCCCCATATTTGTCCTTTGAGTAGAGGAAGGCTACTGATTTATTTGAGTTAATTTTGTATCCAGCCACTGTGCTGAACTTGTTTATCAGCTGTAGGTGTTCTCTGGTGGAATTTTTTGGGTTCACGTAAGTATACTATCATGTTATCTGCAAATAGTGATGTTTTTACTTCTTCCTTTCCAATTTGTATCCCTTTGATTTCCTTTTGCTGTCTAATTGCTCTGGCCAGGACTTCCAGTGCTATGTTGAATAGGTAGGGGGAGAATAGGGAGCTTTGTGGAGTCCTTGATTTTAGTGGGATTGCTTCAAGTTTCCCACCATTAAGTTTGATGTTGGCTGTTGGTTTGCTGTATATTGCTTTTATTATGCTTAGATATGGGCCTTGGATTCCTTTTTTTTCCAAGACTTTTAACATGAAGGAGTGTGGAATTTTGTCAAATGCTTTCTCACCATCTAGTGAAATGACCATGTGGTTTTTTCCGTCAGATTCTCCAGCCTTGTTGAGTATAAGCTTTTGTAGTAGGATCTGATGATTTCTTGAATTTCCTCAGTTTCAGTTGTTATGTTTCCAATTTCATTTCTGATTTTGTTGATTTGGATACTCTCTCTTTGCCCTCTATTTAGTCTGTCTAAGAGTTTATCAATCTTGTTAATTTTCTCAGAGTACCAGCTCTTGGTTTTGTTGATTCTTTGAATGTTTCTTTTTCTTTCTATTTGGTCTCTTTCTGCCCTAAGTTTGATTTTTTTCTTGCTGTCTTCTTAGGTGTATCAGCTTCCTTTTGGTCTAGAGTTCTCAACTGTATTGTCAAGTTGCTAGTTTATGCTCTCTCCAGTATCTTTTTGGAAGCACTCAGAACTATGAGTTTTCCTCTCAGTAATGCTTTCATTGCATCCCATAGGTTTGTGTATGTTGTGTTTTCATTTTCATTGAGTTCTAGAAAATCCTTAATTTCTTTCTTTATATCTTCTTTAACACTGCTATCTTTAATAAAGCATTGTTTAGTTTCCATGTGTATATGGGTTTTTGCTGTCTTTTTTGTTATTAGAGACCAGCCTTAGACCATGGTGATCTGGAAAAATTCATGGAAGTATTTCAATCTTCTTATATCTATTGCGGCTCATTTCATGACCAATTATGTGGTCAATTTTCGAGAAGGTTCCATGAGGTGCTGAGAAGAAAGTGTATTCTTTAGTTTTAGGATGATATGTTCTGTAGATATCTATTAATTCCAGTTGGTTCATAACCTCTGCTAGTTTTACTGTGTCCTTGCTATGTTTCTGTTTCCATGATCTGTCTATTGGTGAGAGTGGGGTATTGATGTCTCCAACTATTATTGTGGGGTGTACAATGTATTTTTTGAACTTTTTAGGGTTTCTTCTATGATTATGGGTGCTTTTGTATTTGGAACATATATGTTAAAGATCCAGAGTTCCTTCTGACAAATTTCCTCTGTAATGAGTAAAAAGTGTTTTTCCTTATCTTTTTTGATAACTTTTAGTTGAAAATCTACTTTATTCGATGTTAGAATGGCCACTCCAGCTTGCTTCTTGGGGCCATTTGCATGGAAGGATTTTTCCCAACCTTTTACTCTGAGATAGTGTCTGTCTTTGTTTCTGAGATGAGTTTCCTGTATGCAGCAAAATGCTGGGTTTTTTATAGGTCTGATAGCCTATATCTTTTTATTGTGGAATTGTGTCCACTTATGTAGACAGATGTCAAAGAATAGTGGTTGCTGTTTCCTGCTATTTTTGCTTTTAGAGGTAGAATTTTGTCTGTGTGTCTTTCTTCTTTTGGTTTTCTTGCTTAGGTATTTTCTTGTTTTTAGTAGGATGTAGTTTCCCTCCTTGTTTTCAGTTTTCCACCTATAATTCGTTGTAGTGATGGGTTTGTGTTCAGATATTGTGTAAATTTAGTTTTGTCTTGAAATATCTTCATCTCTCCATCTATGGTGATTGAGAGTTTTGCTGGGTATAGCAGCTTGGGCTGACACTTGTGCTCTCTTAGGGTCTGAATGATATTCGTCCAAGATCTTCTAGCTTTCATAGTCTCTGTTGAGAAATTGGGCGTTATTCTGATTGGTCTGCCTTTCTATGTTACATGACCTTTTTCCCTTACTGCTTTTAGTATTCTTTCTCTGCTTTGGGCACTTGGAGTTTTGAATATTATTTGTCAGGAGGGATTTCTTTTCTGGTCCAACCTATTTGGAGTTCTGTAGGCTTCTTCTATGCTCGTGATCATCTCATTCTTAGGGGTAGGGAAGTTTTCTTCTACAATTTTGTTGAAGATATTTACTGTGCCTCTTAGTTGATACTCTTCTCCCTCTTCTATTCCTATTATCCTTAGGTTTGGTCTTCTCATGTGTCCTGGATCTACTGGCCATTTTGGGTTAGGAGCTTTTTGGTTTTTGCATCTTCTCTGACTGTTTTGTCTATGTTTTCAATGTTGTCTTCAACCCCCGAGATTCTCTCTTCCGTCTCTTGTAATCTGTTGGAAATGTTTGCATCTGTGACTACTGATTTTTTTTTTAGGGTTTCTACCTCTAGGGTTGTCTCTTTTAGCGTTTTCTTTATTATGTCAATTTCCGTTTTAAATTTCTTCTTCAATTCGTTTATCTCTTTGGTTTTGTTTTCCTCTAGTTCTTTGAGTTTTTTGAATGTTTTTCTTGTTTCCTCTTTAAAAGCTTCCAATTCTTTATGCTTTTCCTCCAGTCCTTGTTTAAGAATCTCTATCATCATCTTGAGGTATGATTTCAGGTCTGAGTCTTCTTTTTCTGAAGCGTTTGGCATTCTGCTATTTGCTGTGATGGGAGAGCTGGGTTCTGGTCTTGCCAGGTTGTCTTGGTTTCCCTGGGGTATGTTCTTTCTCTTTCCTCTTGCCAACTTGTTGTTTGTGTTTATATGTGGTCTTGTTGTCAGTGATTGGTTCTCACCTCTCCCTTGTACCTGGCCTGTGTCCCTGGGTCTCCACATGTTCCTGGTGGCCAATGGCCTAAGCGTCTTTTCTGTAAGCATGGGCCACTGCTTGATAACAGGCAGCCCAAAGCATGGTTCCTGCTTCTCTGAACCAAGAAATGGGTAAGGTATGGGGTGCACTTTCTGAGCACTCGGCACAGACCTCTGTTGCCCAGCTACTTGGATACTCGGAACACAATCTCACCAGGCCTCTGTCCCTGGATCTCCGCTGTTCTTGGTGGCATAGTGCCTGAGCGCCTGTTCTGCATGCATGGGTAGCTGGCTGGAAACACATAACTCCGAAGCAGGGTTTCTGCTCCTCTAAATCAGTCGGGAGGGGTGCACTTTTCACATGCTCGGCAGAGATCTCTCTGCTTTCTGGCTACTCGGAATGCCTTCTCACCTGGCCTGTGTCCCTCAGTACTGTTTTTATACATAAGTTTGAGTCCCGTAAGTTTGGGTCTGTAGTGGTGTAATTATCGTTAAATTCTATAGAATCCTGAATTTCTTTTTTTATTTCTTCCTTGAACAAGCTATCATTGAGCAAAACATTGTTCACCTTCCATGTGTACGTGGGCTTTTGTTGTTTTTGTTGTTATTAAAGACAAGCCTTACTCCATGGTGAGCTGTTAGGAAGCATGGGAGTATTTAAATCTTCTTGTATCTGTTGAGGCCTGTTTTGTGACTGACTATATGGTCAATTATGGATGAGGTACCGTGATGTGCTGAGAAGAAAGTATATTCTTTTGTTTTTGGATAAAATGTCCTGTAGATGTCTGTTAATTCCAGTTGGTTCACAGCCTCTGATAGATTTACTGTGTCTCTGTTCAGGTTCTGCCTCCACCATCTGTTCATTGATGAGAGCAGGGTGCTGAAGTCTCCCACTATCATTGTATTTGATATAATATATTCTTTGAACTTTAATAAGATTTTTCTTATAAATTTGGGTGCCCTCGTATTTGGAGCATAGATGTTCAAAATTGAGAGTTCATCTTGATAGATTTTTCCTGTGATGTGTAAAAAGCGTCCTTCCTTATCTTTCTTGATAACTTTTGGTTGAAAAATCTATGTTATTTGATATTAGAATAGCTACTTCAGCTTGTTTCTTGAAACCATTTGTTGGAAGGTTTTTTCCCAGCCTTTTACTCTGAGGTAGTGTCTGTTATTTGTCTCTGAGATGAATTTTCTGTAGACAGCAAAATGCTGAATCCTGTTTACATACCCAGTCTGATAGTCTATGTCTCTTTATTGAAGAATTGAGTCTATTAATGTTAAGAGAAATTATGAAATAGTGATTTTTTGTTTCCTGTTATTTTTGTTGTTAGAGATAGACTTATGTTTGTGTGCTTTTCTTCTTTTGGTTTCCTAGCATAATTATTTTTTGCTTTTCCTTGTGTGTAGTTTCTTTCCTTGTGTTAGATTTTTCCATTTGTCATCCTTTGTAGAGCTGGAGTTTTGGACAGATATTATGTAAAATTGGTTTGGTCATGGAATATCTTAGTTTCTCCATCTATGATGACTGAGAGTTTTACTGGCTATAGTAACCAGGCCTGGCATTTTTGTTCTCGTGATGGTCTTCATCCAGGATCTTCTAGCTTTCATAGTCTCTGTTGTGAAGTCTGGTGTAATTCTGATTGGTCCGCCTTTATATGTTACATATCCTTTAACCCTTACAGCTTTTAGGATTCTGTCTTTGTTTTGAATATTTGGTGTTTTGACTATTATGTGTCATGAGGAGTTTCTTTTCTGGTCCAAGTTATTTGAAGTTCTATAGGCTTCCTGTATGTTCGTGGTCTTCTCGTTCATAAGGGCAGAAAAAATTTCTTCTTTGATTTTGTTGAAGATATTTACTGTGCCTTTTAGTTGATATTCTTCACCCTCTTCTACACCTATTATCCTTAGGTTTGGTCTTCTCTTTCTGTCCTGGATCTTTTGGAATTTTGGGGTTAGGAGCTTTTTTTGTTTTTGCATCTTCTCTGACTATTTTTCTATGTTTTTTTATGTTGTCTTCTGCCTCTGAGATCCTCGTCCATCTCTTGTAGTCTGTTGGCGATGCTTGCATCTGTAACTCCTGATCCCTTTTTCTTTTCTTTTCTTTTTTTTTTTTTTGGTTTTCTATCTCCAGGGTTGTCCTTATTTTGTGTTTTCTTTATTGTTTCCATTTATGTTTTCAATTCCTTTAACTGTTTGGTTATGTTTTCCTGTATTTCTTTGAGTGATTTTTCCTGGTTCTCCTGTAATTGTTTAAGGGAGTTATTTATGACCTTCTCCAAGATCTCCATCATCATCAGAAGTATGATTTCAAGTCTGAGTTTTGGTTTTCTGGAGTGTTTGGCAATCCACTACTTGCTGTGGTAGGAGAGCTCGGTTCTGATGTTGCCAGGTTGTCTTGATTTCCATTGCTTAATTTCTTTTGCTTTCCTCTTGCCATTTTGTTACTTGTGATTATAGGAAATCTTGTTGTGTCTGTATGGAGCCTGTCTCTCCTGTGGATCCTTCCTCTTAGGGAGGAAAGCATTCCAGCTGCTCTTCCAAGCTCCCAGGAAACCTTTCGCATAGGATAGAAAGCAGTCCTACTGCTCTTCTGAGCTCCAAGGACCAGTGAGTGGGTGAGCTGCCATCCAGATTCAGCTGTGCAGGGTTTGGCCTTGGGCTGAATGTGTGCACTCCTGTTCAGTTCTGCTGCTTCAACTTCAAGAGAGTCACAAAAGAACAGACTTAATATGCAGTCACTAATAATTGGATATTCACCACAGAAAGCTCTGAATATCCAAGAAACAACTCACAGATCATATGAAGATAAAAAAGAAAGGCCAAAAAGTGGAAGTCTCATTCCTTCTTTAAAAAAAAATAAGTGTATAGAGCCCTCTCATAGTGGGGTACACCTAGGCCTTCAATCATTAATAATTCATGAGCTAAGAAGATAGCCTTGTGGAAATTTTTGGTATTTAAAAATCATTATGTTTAATCTGTACACACCAAGAAAACTTTGACTATTTACATGTTACATTTTATTTTACATATACTTTATGATCATTGTAAATAGTAAGATTTTAATGCATACTATCAAACCTTTAAAAAATCATGTACTGACAAAAACATATTCATATATTTTTATGCTAAAAAATAAATAAATGAGTGTCATACATCTGAAACCACCATCATTTTAGACAAAAAAATCAGTGAAAAATAGATCCCTTATAATTGAATTCACACAATCACTTTTAAATTAAGAAATATTTTATGAGAACTGATGTAAGGACTGAATTAATATTTGCTGCATAATTTTGCATTCTTATGACTGAAAAGTAGGTCAAGTATAAGACAAATATATGGTACAAAGAAACAAAAAGCATGAGAATAGGAAAAGACATGACAAAAATAATTGTGCTTTTGTATTATAGTATCCTGGATGTTTTGATTGTCAATTTGATACAATCTGCATTTATGTACCAAACATAAATCACACTTTAAAAATGCTTTCAAGAACTGGTGTGTATGCAAGCCTCTTGGTCATATATGTGGTTAGTGAGTCCTGTGGGCTGGATTACTGAATTATGTGTGGTACAACCACAGAGGGGATTCTGAGCTACATAAGAAACCAGGTTGAACATTGCAGTACAGGAAGATCATACAACATGTCATCCCATGGGCTCAGCTACAAATCTTGCCTCCATAACCTACCTTGAGTTCCTGCCTGGTTTCTTCAGTAATATATGTATAAGGTGAAAAATAGACTTTCCTTCATAGTTTGCTTTTGCTAATGTAGTTTTATTAAAGGAGTTTAAACCTCATCCCATGAATTAATTTACCTTACAATAATCATTTATTTATACTTAAAATGACAAGTGAACATAGTTGTAATAACCACCCAGTGCTTTGTAACTGTAAAATATATCAGGGTAAAGGAAAAGCTTGACTATGCATTCATTACCGAATTCCATTACCCCCAGATATGGATCAGTGTGTGAAGTGTCCACACACTCATTATGCAAACGCAGGAAAGAGACACTGCCTCAAGAAAACTGTAACATTTCTGTCCTATAAAGATCCCTTAGGGATGGGACTCACAATCGTGTGTCTGGGATTCTCTGCACTCACAGCTCTTATCATTGGGGTCTTTGTAAACTACAGAGACACTCCAATAGTGAAGGCCAATAACAGATCTCTCAGTTACATCCTGCTCATCACTCTAACCTTCTGTTTCCTCTGCCCTTTGTTCTTCATTGGCCGTCCTAACACAGTCACATGCATCCTGCAGGAGAACCTACTTAGATTTCTGTTCACAGTGGCACTATCTAGTGTGTTGGCCAAAACCATCACTGTTGTTATGGCCTTCAAGATTACTGCTCCAGGAAAAAAGACAAGATGGCTGCTGATATCAAAGGCCCCAAATTTGATCATTCCAGTTTGCACTTTGGTGCAAGTACTTTTCACTAGCATGTGGCTGGGTACATCTCCACCATTTGTTGACATGGATTCTCATTCAGAATATGGACATATCATTATTCTATGCAACAAGGGCTCAGCCCTTGCGTTCCATGGCACTCTGGCCTACTTGGGTATGATGGCCTTTAGTAGCTTCTTTATGGCTTTTTTGTCTAGAAATCTGCCTGACATATTTAATGAGGCCAAGTTCCTGTCTTTCAGCATGCTGGTGTTCTGTAGTGTCTGGGTCACCTTTCTCCCTGTCTACCACAGCACCACAGGGAAGACCATGATAGTTATAGAAATTTTTTCTATCTTAGCTTCCAGTGCAAGCATCCTAAGCCTAATCTTTTTTCCAAAGTGCTATGTTATTTTGTTCAGATCAGAGAAAAACAAACTCGATCAAATCAGGAATAAAAGACATCACAGAAATAAAAATTGATTTAAAACTTAGTTCATATGATTCTATGACTAAACAATATTACTAGTTTTCTGTGACTCCAGTTGTCATATATAAGGCTATAATATGGTACACAAAAATAGCTTTGTGGGTATGTCTTTCTTGCCAAATTTTATATTCTGAGCTTGATCCTTTGGAATCACATGGTGAAGTAAGAAATCAACTTTCTGAAGGTAAACTGCTGTTTATTCATGGCTTAAAATTAAAAAATAACCTGTGTAATAAATCTTATGTAATAAACATATAGTTGGAGCTATGCCTGCATGTACTTTCATTGTTTTTACTAACTTAATAAATATTTTTCTTGTTGCAATCTGTTATAATCTGGAATCATGATTCTCTATGCATAAAACCATATGATAATTCTGTGTCTTTTCCTCTAAATTTTTTACTCCCAATTTCATTAGTCAGTTTGACTATCATTTTGTTGTTATTGTTGTTTTTGTTTTGTTTGGGGATTTGGGTTTTTTTTTTTTTTCTTTTAGATACCATTTGCAATTCTCCCTGTCCTAATTATGGGGTGTTTTTCTGAAGGTGTTAACTTCTGATCTTTTCAGATGTGATGAATTGCATGCAGCATGGCTGCAAAATTAAGATTTCTATTACAGTATTAGCACTACAATTTACATTTTCAAATGCTTTTGTTTCATTTTTCTTCCATTTAAAAAGATATTTAATTTATCCATATCCCATATGTTGCTCCCCCTCCTGATTGCCTTTCCCGGTGTTCACTCCATCTCCTCTCAGTGTTGCCTTGAAGATGGTGCCCTCCTTGAGGGGTATGTCCCTTCTCTAGGTCATCAGGTCTTTATAGGATTATGAGTATCATCTCCCTCTGGGGCCAGCGAGGTATCCAATCCTCTGATATATATGCACCAATGTCCTCAGAACAGCCAGTGTATGATCTTTAGTTGGTGGCTTAGTCTCCATGAGATCTCAGGTCAGGGTACTTGACACTTTGGTCTGCATGTGCAGTTGCCATACCCTTCAGTTCCTTTAATCATTCTATTAACTCTTCCATAGGGGTCCCTGAACACAGTCTAATGTTTGGCTATAAGTATCTCTGTCTCAGTCAGCTGATGGTAGATGCTCTCAGAGGAAAGCCATCCTAGAATCCTATCTGCTAGAACACCATAGTGTCAGCAGTACGGTAAAGGCTGTGTTCCTGCCTATGCAATCAATTCTTAGTCTTGTCTGTCACTACTCAGCCTTTCCTTCAGTTTCTGGTCCATTATTGTCCCTGAAATTTTTTTTAGATGGGAACAATTCTGGGTCAAAAATTTTGAAGGTAGTTTGATGTCCCCACCTTTCCACTGTGGACCTTTCTTTTTAAAAAATAATTTATTCATTATTTTTCTTTTTACTGAATATTTTTATTTACATTTCAAATATTATCCCCTTTCCCATTTTCCCCTCCAGAAACACCCTATCTCAATCCCCCTCCTCCAACTATTATGAGGGTTCTCCCCCACCCACTCACTCCCTCCTGCCTCTCTGCCCTGACATTTACCTACACTGCTTTTTTCCTCCCATTGATGGCTAACAAAGCCATCCTCTGATACATGGGCAGATGGAGCCATTGGTCAGTCCATGTGTACTCTTTGGATGGTGGTTTAGTCCCTGGGAGCTCTGGGTGGGGGTCTGGTTGGTTGACATGGTTGTTCTTATAGGGATGCAAACCTTTTCAGATTCTTCAGTCCTTTCCCTAACTCCTCCACTGGGAACCCAGTTCTTAGTTCAATGGTTGGCTGAAAGCATCTGCCTCTGTATTTTTCAGGCTCTGGCAGAGCCTCTCAGGAGACAGCTATATCAGGTTCCTGTCAGCATACACTTTTTGGCATCCACAATATTGTTTGGGATTGATTGCTGTATATAGTATAGTTCCCCAGTTGGGGCAGACTTTGAATGGCATTTACTTCAGTCTCTGATCGAAACTTTCCTCCATATTTCCTGATGTGATTTTTTTTTTGTTCCCCTTTCTAAGAATGACTGTAGCATCCACACATGGGATCTCTCTGAGCCAGAAGCTGGCTCAGTGTCAGCTCCTGGCACAGATGGAAACTGGGAGGATCATGTCCCAGAGTGTTCCTTGGTCCCTGTGTCCTGAGGGCTATGAGAGAGTCCCTCTGAGCAGAAGTGGTTGTCTTACCTGTGCTATCAGGTGTGTCAGCACTTCTTGGGTACCAGCTCTCTCCTGGAGGAATCTGGGTACAGAGAGCTGTAGCAAAGGTCCAGCTCTGGGCACAAACAGAAACCAGAAGGACCCTCCATGGACCATTTCTAAATACTTCTCAGATTGCATCTCTACACTGTTCAGTGTTTTAACTAAAGTCACCCACACTAAATCCCAGGTGCCTCTTACATGCAGGTCTCAGACTCTCCATCACACTCACCCAGCTCCTTCATATTTCACTTCATTCTTGGCCTTTCTGGCTTATCGCTTGTCTCCTCCATTTATGATCCTGCCCCCTTTCCCCTTCCCTCTCTTCTCTCCCTTCAAGGTTCCTCCTTCTTTCTGTCTAATGTAATTACTTTACCTCTTTTAGGGTTAATTGAATCATCTTTACTTAACTTTCCTTCTTCTTAATCTTTTTACACTTTGTAAGTTGTATCATGGGAAGTCTGTGCCTTTAGTCTAATGTTACCTTGTCAGTAAGTGCATACCACACATCTCTTTATGTGTGGATTATCTCACTCAAAAACATATTTTATAGTCTCATACATTTTCCTGCAAATTTCATGTTGTCCTCATTTTTAATAGTTGAATGCTATCCCAGTGTGTCAATGAACCACACTTTCTGTATCCATTCTTTGGTTGAGGGACATCTCAGTTGTTTCCCGTTTCTGGGTATTCAAAAAGGGTTCCTTCATATAAGAACAACAATATCAAACAAACATCCAGGGACTAAACCACTACCGAAGAGCACACATGGATGAATCCATGGCTCCAGCTGCATATGTGGCAGAGGATGGCCTTGTTGGATATCAATGGGAAGAAAAGCCTTTGGTCCTGCTAAGGCTTGATACCCCAGTGTAGGGGAATGTCAGTGTGGGGAGACAGTAGCAGGTGGGTAGGGGCACCCTTATAGAAGCAGGTAGAGGGGCTATGGGATGTGGGGTTTATGGAAGGTAAACCCTACATATATATATATATATATATATGCTTCTATGAACTTAGTAGGCCTCATGTCCTTGTGGTGTGGTGTAACATCTTTTGTCTATATGCACAGTACCAGTGAGCTGGGTCTTCAGGTAAAACTATTTTCAATTGTGTGAGATGCTACCAGATTGATTTCAAGAATGATTGTATAATTTGCAATCCCAACAACAACAAAGGAGTGTCCCTCTTTCTTCACATCTTTGGCAGCATGTGCTGTCACTTGAGTATTTGAGCATAGCCATTCTTATTGGAATAACATGAAATTTCAGGGTCATCTTGAGTTGCATTTTCCTGATGACTAAAGATGTTGGACATTGCTTTAAGTGCTTCTTGGTCATTCAGGATTCTATGTTGAGAATTCTCCTTTTAACTCTGCACTGCATTTAAATTGTATTATTTGTCATTTTAGCCCTCTATCATATACTAGGTTAATGATGATTTTTTTTTATTCCACAGGTTGCTATTTTGTCCTACTGACAGTGTTCTTTGCCTTACATAGCCTTTTCAGTTTCAAGAGATTCCATTTACTAATTGCTGTCTTAGATCTTGAGCCACTGGTGTTCTGTTCAGAAAAGTTTCCTCTCTGCCAATGTATTTGAGGGTATTTCCTACTTTCTGTTCTATGAGATTCAGGGTATTTGGTTTTACATTGTGGTCTTTGATCCACTCGACCTTTACCTGTGTGTCTCTTTTCCAATACCATCCACACTAATTTACCTTAATATATAAAATGAAAGAAAAATAAATATTCTACACTGATTTTGTGGAGAACCAATAGCTTTAAAGTCAAGAGAGTAGAAAATAATCTCTGCAATATACCCCAAAAAGCATATGTTAATGGAGACATTTCTAAATTTAATTTTACTTTGTAGATATTCTCTTTACATCCCACTCAGTGGCCCCTCCCAGGTACCCCTTTCCACAAACCTTTGCCCTGCCCTCTTCCCTTCTCAGCTGGTAAGAATTCATACATATCTGGCTACCCTTGCGCTTCAAGTTTCTGTAAGACTATGTGCTTCCTCTCTTACTGAGGTCAGACAAGACAGCCCATCTAGAAGAACATGTTTCACTTACAGGCAACAGCTACCATAACCAGTACTTATCAAATTATTCCACAAAATAGAAAGAGGAGGAACACTACATAATTCATTTTCTGAAGCCACAGTTACTTTGATACTGTCTTATTTAGGGTTTTAGTGCTGTTAAAAGACACCATGAGAAAGCCAACTTTCATAAGGACAATGTTATTTTGGGCTGGCTTATAGGGTTTTGAGGTTCAATCCAGTACCATCAGGCAAGAGCATGGCAGCATTCGGGCAGGCATGGTGGAGGAGAAGCTGAGAGTCTTACATCTTCATCTGAAGGCCAGTAGCAGATTACTGACTTCCAGGCTGCTAGAATGAGGGTCTTAAAGCTCACACTCACAGTGACACACCTACTCCAATAGGACCACACCTTCTAATAGTGCCACTCCATATACAAAAGCTAAGCATATATGAACCATCACATTCCACTTCCTGGCTCCCATAGACTTGTTCAAAATTATGAATCTATGGGGGCCATACTTAAACATTGCATAATGCAAAAATACATTTAGTACAACCTCAAAAGTCCCCATAGTATATAGCAGTCTCAACAATGTTAAAAGTCCAATGTTTAAAGCCTCTTCTGAGATTCATTCAGTCACTTAACTATTCCTAAAACAGGACTGGAAGCCAGCTGGGCAAATTCAAAAATTTGCGTCTCCATGTCTGATGTCAAATTGGTCTTCATATCTCCAACTCCCTTTTCATCTTTGTTGACTGCAACAAACTTCTTTCTCCTGTGCTGCTTCCACTCCCTGTTAGAAGCTTTCCTCATCAGATAGACCATGGCTCTGGCATCTTAAACATCTTGGGATCTCCAAGACAAAATCAATGTTACAGCTTCTTGTTTCACACACAATCTTCTGGGTTTCTCCAAAGGGCTGGCATCACTTCTCCAGCTTTGCCCCCTGTAGCACTCTAAGCTCAGGTTAATCCACTGCTGCTCCTGTTCTTGGTGATCATCCCAATGGTACTTGCATTTCCACTACAGTCGGGTCTTCTGCTGCAACTATGCTTTCCCAATAATCTCTCATAGTTTATCTTCATGGTGACAAGCATCAACTCCTTTGCATAACATCTTTAGTCCTGTGCCATCAACTCTAACTGAAGCTGCACCTTCACCACTGGACTACCATTTAGTGCCAAGCTTCAGCTTCAATTCATGACCTCTTCATGCCTCCAAAACCAGTACCACTCGAGTGACTCCTACAGATTATAAAGTACAGCTTCAGCACAAAGTACAACATTGGTTGTCTCTGGAACACAGATTCTTTGTGCTCTCTGTAAACACTTCCCAGAAGATTTTCACTTCAGTAATCCTGGTCTCTTCTTAGTCACCAGTAATTTCTTATCTCCACTGAACCAGGATTAATTTTCTAGTAGTTTCTTCTAATCCTGACTCTAAAGCAAGAGCCACATTGTAAAGGCTGATGAGTTCTGCTGCTTGCTGCAGTTGGAACATGGATCCCTTGCTATAATATTATCACCAGCTTTCTGTTTTCTAACTCCTTCACTGCCTGAACTTGGCTAGCCTGGAACTTTCCCCATAAATGAACTTTGAACTCAGAAATCTACATTCCTGTATATTGAGAACTTATATTAAAGTTTGCTCCACCAAGCCTGTATTTAAGTTTTCCTCACCTAGAACATGTTTTGTTCTAGGCTGGCCTTGAACTCAGAGATCTGCTTGTCTTTGCCTCCTGGAATTAAAGGCTTATAATTTGTCCCTGTACCTAAAGTTAGCTGCTTGGAATCTTGGACAAAGATCAGTACTCCCTTAATTCAATTTAATATCCTTGAACAGATGACTCAGCTCAATTTGACTTCTTCATGCCCCTTTAATACTCAACCAATATATTTTATATTTTTTCCTTTCTCAGCTTACTATGGTCATTTAAAATGTTCTTCATGAGACTTCACCAGAGCACCATGTCTATTATGAACATTTCTGAGATTTTCTTTGTCAATGCAATTAGTCTGAGTCTCTTTACCTTAGTCTCAGGCAGACTCTTCAGACAAGGGACAAAGGTAGGCACATTTGTCACCAAAATACAACAAAACTAGACTCTAGCCCACGTCTTGAAATTCTCCACAGAAACTTCTTGGGCCAGGTCTGCATAATACACATCACTTTCAATAACAAAGTCTTCCACATTCCTCCTAGTACAGCACATTATGCCCCATTTAAAGCATTCCACTGCTTATCAACTCTGAAGTCCCAAAATCCACATTCTTCTAAACAAAAGCACTGTCAGGCCTAAGACAGCAATACCCAACATCACGCGCCAACTTCTGTTTTAGTTAGGTTTTACTGCTGTGAATAGACACCATGACCAAGACAACCATTGTAAAGACAATATTTAACTGGGGCTGGCTTATAGTTTCAGAGGTTCAATCCAGTATCATCAAGGCAGGAGCATAACAGCATCCATGCAGGCGTGGTACAAGAAAAGCTGAGTGTTCTATATCTTCATCTGAAGGTTGCTAGTGAAATACTCACTTCCCAATGAGGGTTTTAAAGCCTATACCCACAGTGACACACCTTTGCCAATAGGGTCTCACCTTCTAATAGTGTCACTCCCTGGGCTAACTATATACAAACCATTGCAGATACCTAAACCACACAAAGAATCAACAAAGAAAGAGAAGTTCAGAACATTTTTTTCTTATGAGCATTGATGCAAACATACTAAATAAAATACCTGCAAACTAAATCTTGGAGCAAATCAAAGACATAGTCCACTAGGATAAATCAGGCTTCATCCTAAAAATGGTGTAGTTCAATATACAAAAATCCATCAAGTAATCTACCATATTAACAAATTGAAAGAAAAAAACCCACAAGATTGCATTAGATGCTGAAAAAGCTTTTGATAATATTCAACACAACACCCCCATTAAGTTATAGGTACATGAGAAATCAGGAATACAAGGCAAATACATAAACAAAACAAAGCTGTATGCAACAAGCCAATAGCCAACATCAAACTAAATGGAGATAAACTTAGAGCAATTCCACTCAAATGGTAGACTAGACAAGGCTGCCCGCCTGCCCCCCTCTCTCTCTCTCACACACACACACACACACACACACACTTTCCACTTAATATAGTACTTAAAGTCCTATCTAGAGCAATAAGGCATTTAAAGGAGATCAAGGGAATACAAGTTAGAAAGGAAGATGATAATGTAATGTTATTTGCAGATTATATTATAGTATGCATACGAAACCCCAAAAATTATACCAGAAAACTCCACAACAGATAAACAACATCAGCAAATCATCTGGATACAAAATTAATCCTCTAAATCAATATTCTTTCCTAATACAAATGGTAAACTGCCTGAGAAATATATTAGGCAAACTACATCCTTTACAATATTATAAATAATATAGAATATCATTGTGTAACCCTAAACAAACAACTGAAAGACCTGTATAACAAGAACTTTGAGTCCCTTAAGAAAGAAGTTGAAGAAGATGGTTTTCAAGAATGGCATGGAGTATTTCTCTGTAGATGTACATAAGCCCAATTGGTTTGAAACTCTTTTGCTTTGTTGGGTCTTTGAGCTTTGCCAATAACTGTGATTTTACAGATAGTGTTAGGTAGTTTTCTTCTTGTTCGCATTGGGCAGAATAGATTGAGGAGTATTGTTATTAGCTCTTCTTCGAATTCGTGAAATATTTCTGCACTGAAACCTCTGGCCATGGGGGGTTTGTTTGTTTATTTGTTTGTTTTATGGAGGTTTTTATGACTGCTTCTATTTCCTTAGGTCATAAGGGACTCTTTAGATAGTGTTCCTGAAGTTTTGGTACCTTAAAACTGTCTAGAAAATCATTTGGCCACCTGAAAGAGCAGAGAGCCTGGTGTGACTGCACTGTGAGTAACCAAAGCGCAGAGAGGGCTAGGCAGAGCATGCGAAAAATGCACCCCTCTGGTCCTCAGTGGGGCCGAATTCTCTGGCATAGGGAATCAGGATCCACCAGGAAAGCCTGGGCTCAAAGTCTAGACACACAGGCCCAGAGTAAGGCTCAGGCCCTTGTCAGAGGACGCTGGGGTTTGCCCAGGAAAGGCAGTGATTGAAGTTCAACTCTACAGACACTCTTACACCTGGACCAGAGGGAAGCCTGACACACAGGCCCAGGGAGAGCAAACCGGGAGTTCTCAGAGAGCAGAAAGTACTGTGTTATCTGGAAAAGGGTCCCTTGTGGCCTAAAGAAAGAGCCAAGTTCCTGACAATAGTACTCAGAACCTGTGGGCACAGGACTGAGCTACCAGAACAGCCTCACAAGAGCTCTCACATCTAAGCCCAAAAAGACAGAGCTGAGTCACTGCTACCAGAACTTACTGCTTGCCCACTGAAAGCCGGACACTCACAAACAGTTTTGTTCCTGAACCCACAGAGCCTCAGGTCAATGAGAGAGATGGGTACCAATCACTGACAACAAGACCATGTATAATCACAGACAACAAGATGGCAAGAGGAAAACAAAAGAACTTAAGCAATGGAAACCAAGACAAACTGGCGCCACCAGAACCCAGCTCTCCCACCACAGCAAGCAGTGGATTGCGAAACACTCCAGAAAAAAGAAGACTCAGACCTGAAATCATACCTCAAGATGATAATGGAGATCTCGGAGAAGAGTGTGATTAACTCACTTAAACAAGTACAGGAGGAAAACTATAAACAAATAGAAGTTTTTAAAGAGGAAACATGAAAAACACTCAAAGAACTCAAGGAACTAGAGAAAAACACAACCAAAGAGATGAAGGATTTGAAAATGGAAATATAAACAATAAAGAAAACACAAAAAGAGACAACCCTGAATATGGAAAACCTAAAAAAGAAATCAGGAGTCACAGATGCAAGCATCTCCAACAGACTACAAGAGATGGAAGAGAGAATCACAGGGGCCAAAGACAACATTGAAAATATCAACAAAACATTTAGAGAAGATGTAAAAAACATAAAGCTCCTCACCCACAATGTCCATTCTTCATAAATTTGGAAAGAGCAATTTGAAAATTCATCTGGAATAACAAAAAACCTAGAATATAGAAATCCATCCTCATCAAAAAGAAAACATCTGCAGGAATCAACATTCCTGATCTCAAGCTATATTATAAGGCAATTGTGTTAAAAACCACATGGTACTGGTACAGAGATAGGCAGGTTGATCAATGGAACAGAATAGAAGATCCAGAAATGAGCCCTCACACATATGGTCACTTGATTTTTGACAAAGGAGCTGAAAACATTCAGTGGAAAAAGGACAGCCTCTTCAACAAATGGTGTTGGCTCAACTGGCACTCAGCATGCAGAAGAATGAAAATAGACCCTTTCTTATCTCCTTGTACAAAGCTCAAGTGTAAGTGGATCAAAGATCTTCACATTAAACCAGGGACACTGAAACTATTAGAAGGGAAAGTAGTGAAAACCTTAGAACACATAGGCACAAGGGAACACTTCCTGAACAGAATACCAATGGCTTGTGCTCTAAGACCAAGGATAGAGAAATGGAACTTAATGAGATTGCAAATTTTCTGTATGGCTAAGGACACTGCCAAGAAAACAAAATGGCACCCAACAGATTGAGAAAAGATCTTTACCAACCCCACATCTGATAGATGTCTAATATCCAAGGTATACAAAGAACTCAAATTCCTAAGAAAATGGATGCATCTAGAGAATATCATCCTGAGTGTGGTAACCCAGTCACAAAAGAATAGACATAATATTCAGTCACTGATGATTGGATACTAGCCCCAGAAAGCTCTGAATACCCCCAGAAACAACTCACAGGCCATATGAAGCTCAAAAATAAAATAAAATAAAATAAAATAAAATAAAATAAAATAAAATAAAATAAAGGCCAAAAAGTGAAAGCCTTAGTCTTTCTTAGAAAAAAATAAGTGTATAGCATCTTCTAAAAATGTGGTACACTTGGACCTTAAATCATTAATATTTCAAGAGCTAAGAATATAGCCATGTGACAATTTTGGTATTCAGAAATCATCATGCATTTGGAAAAACCTATTTTTAATATAAAGGATTTCAATAAGATTGAGGTAGACTTTGGACTTTGGAGTGACTCAAATTTACCAAAAAAAAAAAAAAAAAAAAAAAAAAAATGCATTTGAATGAAAAGCAGGCTCTTGAATTTTGAGTGTAAAATCAGTGGGCAATTTGTTAAGGATTTAGATTAGTGTTTATATTTTACAAGATTGAGGTTATCATAATAATACTTAATTTTGAGATATTTTACATTTCAATGGTTTTCACAAAGAGGAAATATAGGCCAGAATTGAATTGTAATTCTGTGGAAATAGTACATAGTTTTCCCTAAGATAATAGTGTAATAGTGGTTGTCTTTGAGTTCCTTTCTTTCTTTCTTTCCTTTTTTTAAGCACCTAGACCAGTTTATTTTGCTCTCTGACAGTCAAAGAAATGTGATCTTCAAAAACAAAACCTGGATTACAAAGACCCTTTACTTCTTTACAAACTACTGTTACTAATAAAAATTTATATGCTTCATGTTTTTATTCCCCTCCCCACTGTACACACAAAAAACTCAACAACAACAACAAAAACCACAAGAACTACAGTTTTAACACAGGGTAAATGATAAACCAGCTTTACAAATACACACACATTAATAACTAACAGGATTGGAAGGACAGGCAAACACCCAAGAGAAGTCTTCTGCAACAATGAATAGAGTGTCTTGATGAGGCTAGCTAACAGTTGAAGAAAAATTGTTTAACCTCTCTCTGATTCCTGGCTATTGTTGAAGTTACAGTCTTTAATCTCAATATTTGTAAAAAAAAAAAAAAGGGGGGGGGGAGAGGCATGGTAAGTACAACGAAGATATAAAAGTATCTGAAGTTTGGAAGCCAGCTCAAGAGTGCTGGACCTTCAACAGCTTATAATCTTGGGATATACTTAAAACCTACTTTTAACTTAGTAAAGTTAGAAGGCATGTATGCAAAAATCCCTGTCCACATGGTGGGTATTCCACAGAAGACAACTTTCTTTTTTGAAAAATGGGATAAATATTTATGTACTGGAGTGAATTTTAAGGTTAAGTAGGAGCATCTGAAAAACAGACAGCTAGCTACAGCAAGTGCTGAGTTATAGTGACAGCCTTTCATATACGTGGAAACCACAGCAGACAAGAATAAAAACAATTTACCCTAACTCAACAGCCACCCAAAACCACAGGGTCCTTTCTAACTTACTACACTTAAAACTCAGGAGCTATCAATTACTGTTATGGTATTTATAAAGGAACGGGGGTATTTTCCAGCTTTTGAAAACACTTGCCAAATAAAAGAATCCCAAAAGTAAACAGAAACAAGGTATTCAATTTTAAAAACTAAACAAAACCCGCATCTGAACACACAACTTAATTCTCTCCTCTGGAAGGTCTTAAGCTCAGTTTGAAAGGGAAGGAGGTGGGAACACAACAAGAACTGCACAGATACTGTTAATACACATCACCTCTACCTGAGACATAATCAACCACAATCATCAATGTTGATGATTATGTAAATGCCGCAAATAATTCTGTATTTATAATCTTGAAATCATACTAAATTCAGTATTTATCAATCTTTATTGTATCCTTGGAAATGCTTTTTTCCAACTTGAGTCAAAATAAAAACAGCAACAAAAATGAAACAAAAATTTACATTTCTTGTCTGGTACCTGTTACAAAATTTGGGCAGGCTGAAAAAAGTTTTTTTTTTTAAATTTCCCACAAATAACCTTCATTTTACCACTCCCTTCATTTATATGCAATCTTACTACAGTTTAAAAAGTGTTCAAGGCTTAAAACTGTTTCCAGAATTCAGATTTTGACAGTTTTAAATATATGGCAAAGATACAACAAAAATCCAAATGTGATGGAATTAAGGTTAGGATAAACAAGCTTTATAACCTGATAAGAAACTAAGTAATTCAAAACATTTGAGACACTATACAGTTACCTATTAACTATACACAGAATACGTCCCTTATAAAATATACAAGTAGATGACTAAAAAGTCTTATCCAGTAAACACTTTCTTTAATACAGAATATACCAAGTCCATTGAGATAACATCTGTCTGCCTCAAAGTAATCTAATTGTAGCACCCAGGGTCTGCTTTAATGTAAAGTTAAATACTTGTTATTTGGGGGATTTTAATCTTACTCTAGTGCATTAATCACTGCACAATAGATCAGCTGATCACAGCCTTTCTTCTTTATTTGTAGTCAGGAGATATAACAAAAACTAGATGCTGTTAAATGATAGACAACTATAAAATTGCTTTTCTTTGATGGTATATTGGGTTTTATAATTACACTTGGATATGAATTAAATAAAATATTATTATAATACACCTCGAGATAATGAGGTCATACTGTAATGATTCACTAGATTGTAATCAGTAGGTTTTACGGAAGACTCTGTTCTCCTCTCTAACTATCCAGTATGGGTTCAATAAATATCTGTTAAACACACTGTCTACACAGCAGGTGAGAAGAGATGGGTCCTTATGAATGGACATCAAGTATAAGTGGAATTAGTGTGGGAAGGAGTGGTTAGATATAAACTGTATGGAGTACACAAGAAAATACTGGCACTGGAATAAACAAAGGCAGATTTGCCAACATCGCATTAAGTGGACTGACTTTTAAGAGAAAACCAGGAAAAACTTTATATTGGACCACACCTTTACCATCCAATTTAATTTGAGACAGACCAAGAGAGGCACTGTTAGAGACTATGTCTGTCTTCCTTGATATTCAGATATCCTAGCTTCCAGTAACTTACCATAGATCGGATACCCATGAGTCAATAAAAACCTGTTCATATTTAGGGATTAGTTTCCACAAGTACAAATTTTTTCCACAAGTACAAAATGTTGAATTTTCTTTTATTTGTCCTAAAATGCTTACTTTCTGTCCGAGGCCAGCTCGGTCAGACAACAGGTTCCCCAGGGCAGGAGCAAGAATTGAAAGAAAAGAAAGAGTCAAAATTATAACGCTACTTCAGCCAGTTCTGAGGCTAATGTGAAGCCTTTTTAAATTCAGTCTTCAACCACTTTAATTACATGAAGAAAGACAACATAAGTTCTGAGTCAGGGAACGAGCAAGTTAATGATCAAAAAATTCTGTAAACATCTTTCTGGAGACTAGGTAGGGGAGATCAGGGAAAAGAGGGGCTCCCAAGAGACAAAGAGACTGCCACACCTACATCCGCTGAGCCTACCCTGGGCTACAAATGTAAAAGTTCTGTCCTGAGCTTCAATTGTATATGTTCTTAATCGGGACCAGTTTCCTGAGTTTAGGGCCAGAGTCAGATTTCTGCCTTGACTAGCTTCTGATTGTCCTGGTGATGTCAAAAATCCCCGCCGCCAACTGTCCAGTGGCGTCAAAAGGCTCTGCATAACTTCCAAATTATTCCGTGTAATTTTCAATAATTTGTACCAGAGTCCAAATATTTGTACAGTATTAATACTGCAGCACCTTCCACCCACCCTTTGGTCGCTTGAACTGCCCTTCTTCGGTTCCTTTTCCCACTTTGAGATCCTTCTTGAAGTGTAGTCAGCAGAACTGTACTGGGTGTTCCAGCTACAGTTTGGTCAATCATTGTCGGAATGGCTTCAGCTATGCCATGTAAAGCACCTTCAGCATCATGAACATCCTCAAATTTAACATATGTAAAGCCTCCTGGACGTCGAGTGTAGAAATCAAGTAGAACATAAACTTCTACTATTGGACCATAACAACCAAATTCCCGGCATAAATCTTCAAACTTGGTGTGGTCAGCTCCATTTCTGATGAAGAGAGACCTATTGGAAGCGCAGGTATCCGGGCATGACTGCCTCTAGACTCTGGGCCAACGGAGCTAATGGGCTCGGCAAACTGTCAGCAGCTCCTGCGGCAGCTCAATCCCCTTGAGTACCTTTTTGCTTTAGTGATTAATGCCTACGTCATGCAATAAAAGAATCTAAAATATTGATATGTATCAAACACTAACGCCCTCCGACTCAGGAAGAATTCTATTTGCCAATTTTCTTCTAGGCTAGAATTTTTGTGCTCAGTGATTTGTAGAAAGTGAATCATTTCTCAGGGCTGGCCTGAGAACACATTGGCCAACCCTCATAGGAAAAGTAATGGCTCAGGAATTACTTTACTCATAAAGAAAGATTCAAATGTATATTGGAGGTGTTTGTCTCCCACACAGTACAGTTGAAGAAAATAATTATGAACTCTCTATTTTTAGGATACAGTAACTAAGAGCTTATTTCTCTGGGCTAATATAGTTTTGACAACTTAATTTAAATGTTCTGAATTTCTTGGGCAGGAGGTACGTAATAGACTTGGGAAAGTAGGATACTGAACGTGGGTAGCATGGAAGAGAACTTTCACTGCCTGCTTAAGCTATCATTATGCCCAGTTCTTTGCATAGGATATTAGACTAATGGAATCTATTACATCTAATCCATCTCAATATATAGTGGTCACCTGAATTAGAAGCCAGGTCACTTCCAGTAGTGGAGAAAATGACAGGATCGTGTTTCACTAAAGGATTTTAGTCATGACCGATCCTCCTTTCTCCACATCTTTTGATGACCACGGGCTACAAATAGAACATGGGCCCAAGGTTTTGAAATATACCTCAGTGGATCATGCCACTTATCAGTTTTAGGGTTTGTAACACTGTTTCTTGTGTCTCAAAGCCCCATGGACATATATGTTACACACACATATATTCAGAGAAAACATTAATTCACCAAAAATACAAATAAATTGTTGTAATAAAGAAAGGAAAAGAGAAAGCATCAGAATATCTGTGATGATGTCTCATTTCTACCCCCAGACGGAGAACATTAGGGGACGACATAGATGTCCTTCTACATGGCTCATAACTTTGCAACTGCTTCCTATTACCCTGAATGCTATGCTTTCTCTGAAAATATACTGCTGCCATCTTCAGGGCATGTTGTGTATTGCAGTGGAACTGCGTAATGGGGATCTATTTCAAAAATAGAAGTAATTCAATTGTTTCTGCAGAGGAATACTGGATTGGAACCCAGGGTTAGGATCTAGCAGACAGGTACCAAGTGTGGCATATTTTATAGTATGATCCGCGTGTCTTTAAAAGGGTACTTGGTACTTGCTGATTGTGTTGAATTACTATGGAAAATGCATTAGCTGAGGGTATTTGGAACTTGGTTTGAGACATGGACCATCTTACTCTGCATCAGTAATATTTAGAGGCCTAACTTATAATGAGTCACAGATGCCAGTGGTCGCTCAATAGAAGAAAAACAATGCCTACATGTCAGAAGAGAGGAGAGGAGCAGTAAGTGCCCAGAAATCCAAATCTTTTGGTAACACACCCAGGCAACTCTTTACTACTGTACTTACAAAGGAAGTAATTTTATGAGACTAAGAGGAGCGAATGGGGATGTTGGAGTAAATGTTTGTGAAGATTATTAGTACATATCAGTTTAGAAATTAAAACTAAGAAGATGTTCTCTAGATCTCTCAGCCCCATATGCCAAATATGGTGAATCCATGCTCTGTAAAATAATAGTAAGCAGTAGATGTTGTTCTCTGTGATTCGTTTCCCCCAAGTTAATATGAAATTCTCATGCTGATTAGAGAGGCTTTCAGTGTTGTGTTATTGATGCAATATTTGGGAACTGGACCTTTGGTCAGCTGATTTGGGATGTGGAGTGAAAAATGATTTTCATAGCCCTTTAATTCTTTAAGGCAGTATTTGAATCTATATACTGGACATGACTGATTGATAGGTTAATAAATATTTTATGTATTGAAGATTAATCCCAGGAGGAAACTTAATAGATATAGGTCATTGACAGAGTCGACATACACAGGTAGAACCTATTCTAAATCCCTGAGTCCCTTAAGCTGCTTAGGACAATGAGCAGTCCTGTTTTAATACAAATAGAATTTGTTAGTCTGGGTGGATGGGAGTACCAAATAAACATTAAACTATTGAATCTTGTGGTTTTTGGAAGACTTTTTTTACAACTATGAGGCAAAGATTGAACACTAAGAATTCCTCAAAAATAAAGGCCATTGTGGCCATCATCCTTGTGGTATTTTGTAAGACAAATCTTTTTTCTTTACTGTAAAAACAATGGTGTCTCATGATAAATTACATGAGTTCAATCACCCAACATTTAGTGAGAATTTACATTTCAAGTTTTAAGAGACACTGGGTGCATCACCATTAGCATATGGTTTTTTTTGCCCTCATTTGGGCCATGTTGAAGAGGTCATGTCAGTGAGATTTCATTAGTATACCTTCTGGCGCTTTTAGGAGACCCAAGCGCATAGCAGGCTCCATGATTTCCCAGGCCTTGTATTCTTCATGCCACTTCTTTTTTTAGGGAATTAGGAAATTCCGACGAAAGGAGAAAAATGTCTTACTAGTAGAAACATGCACCAATGAGTTAGTCGATATCAAATGGTCAGTAATATAATCATACTCAAAATTGTTAAGACTGATCAAATTGAGTTTCTATTTATTTTTTGTTGTTACAATTTTTTATTGAACAACTTTATTTTAAAAAACAAAAACAAAGATAAATGTATAAATGTTAAGCATCTTTGCATAAACGTATACAAATACACTTTTGTCAGTGCTTGGCTTTTTTTTGAAGGTTTGATAGTTTGCATTAAGACCTTACTAGTTACAATGAACATAAAGTACATGTAAAACAGGATGTAACCCAGAATTAGTCAATGTTTTCTTGGTGTGTAAGGATTAAGCATAATGGTTTTTTCTTTTCTTTTCTTTTTTCCTTTTCTTGAACTTCACAGAGTCTGTGAGTTGTTTCTGGGGTTAGTATCCAATTATCAGTGACTGCATATTTTGTCTATTCTTTTGTGACTGGGTTATCTCACTCAGGATGATATTCTGTAGATGCAGCCATTTTATTAAAAATTTGATTAAGTCATTGTTTCTGGTGGCTGAGTAGTACTCCATTGTGTAAATGTACCACAATTTTTGTATCCATTCATCTTCTGAAGGACATCTGGGTTCTTTCCAGCTTCTGGCTATTATAAATAGAGCTGCTATGAGCATAGTGGTGCATATATCTTTGTTGTGTATTAAAGTGTCTCTGGGGTATATGCCCAGAAGTGGAATAGCTGGGTCTTCTGGTAGTACTATGTCCAATATTCTGAGGAATCGACAGACTGATTTTCAGAGTGGTTGTATTACTTTGTAACCACACCAACAGTAGACAAGTGTTCCTCTTTCTCCGAAACCTCGCCAGCATCTGTTCTCATCTGAGTTTTGGATCTTGGCCAATCTGACTGGTGTGAGGTGGAATCTCAGGGTTGTTTTGATTTGCATTTCCCTGATGGCTAAGTATGTCGAGAACTTCCTCAGATGTTTCTCAGCCATTCGATACTCCTAAACTGAGAATGTTTTGTTTAGCTCTGTACCCCATATTTAATAGGGTTGTTTGATTCTCTGGTGTCTAGCTTTTTGAGTTCCTTGTATACCTTGGATATTAGGCCTCTATCTAATGTAGAGTTGGTAAAGAACTTTTCACATTCTGTTGGCTGCCATTTTGTTTTCTTGACAATGTCCTTAACCTTACAGAAACTTTGCAATCTCATTAAGTCCCATTTGTTAATTTTTGACCTTAGAGCTTGAGCCATTAGTGTTTTGTTCAGAAAATTTTCTCCTGTGCCTATGTGTTCTAAGGTTTTCCCTACTTTCTCATCTAATGGTTTCAGTGTATCTGGTTTAATGTGGAGATCTTTGATCCACTTACTCTTGAGCTTTGTACAAGGAGATAAGAAGAGGTCTATTTTCATTCTTTTGCTTGCTGAGTGCCAGTTGGACCAGCACCATTTGTTGAATAGGCTGTCCTTTTTCCATTGAATGTTTATGACACCTTTGTCAAAAATCAGGTGACCATTTACGTGAGAGCTCATTTCTGGATCTTCTATTCTATTCCATTGATCCACATGCCGATTTCTGTACCAGTACCATGCAGTTTTCAGCACAATTGCCTTGTTGTATAGCTTGAGGTCAGGGATAGTGATTCCCGCAGATGTTTTCTTGTTGTTGAGGATGGATTTCGCTATTCTAGGTCTTTAGTTGTTCCATATGAAATTGCACATTGATCTTTCGCATTCCATGAAGAACTGGGTTGAAATTTTGATGGGGATAGCGTTGAATCTGTAGATTGCTTTTGGTAGGATGGCCATTTTTAAAATGCTGATCTTTCCAATCCATGAGCAAGGGAGATCTTTTCATTTTCTGAGATCCTCCTCAATTTCCTTCTTTAGAGGTTTGAAGTTCTTGTCTTACAGGTCCCTCACTTGCTTAGTTAGAGTCACACCAAGGTATTTCATAGTTTTTGTGACGATTGTGAAGGGTACCTTTTCCCTAATTTCTTTCTCCACATGTTTGTCCCTTGAGTATAGAAAGGCTACTAATTTGTTTGAGTTGATTTTGTATTCAGCCACTTTGCTGAACTTGTTTATCAGCTGTAGGAGTTCTCTGGTGGAGTTTTTGGGGTCACTTAATTATACTATCATGTCATCGGCAAAGAGTGATGTTTTTATCTCTTCCTTTCCAATTTTTATCCCCTTGATCACCTTTTGCTGTCTAATTGCTCCAGCCAGGACTTCCAGTACTATGTTGAATAGGTAGGGGGAGAATGGGCAGCCTTGTCCAGTCCCTGATTTTAGTGGGATTGCTTCAAGTTTCCCGCCATTAAGTTTGATGTTGGCTGTTGGTTTGATGTATATTGCTTTTACTATGTTTAAGTATGGACCTTGGATTCCTGTTCTTTCTAGGACCTTTAACATGAAGGGGTGTTGAATTTTGTCAAATGCTTTCTCAGCATCTAGTGAGATGACCATGTGATTTTGTTCTTTGAGTTTGTTTATATGGTGGATTACATTGATGGATTTCCTTATATTAAACCATCCCTGCATCCCAGGGATGAAGCCTACTTGGTCATGATGAATGATCGTTTTAATGTGTTCTTGGATTCGGTGTGCAAGGATTTTGTTGAGTATTTTCGCATCAATGTTCATAAGTGAGATTGGTCTGAAGTTCTCTTTCCTTGTAGGGTCTTTGTGTAGTTTAGGCACGAGGGTTATTGTAGCCTCAAAAAATGAGTTGGGTAGTATTCCATCTGATTCTATCTTTTGGAGTAGTTTGGAGGGTATTGGTGTTATATCCACAATAAATATCTGATAATATTCTGCACTGAACCCGTCTGGACCTGGGCTTTTATTGGTTGCAAGGCTTTTGATGACTTCTTTTATTTCTTTAGGTGTTATAGGGTTATTTAGGTGGTTTACTTGGTCCTGGTTTAACTTTGGGATCTTGTGTCTGTCTAGGAATTTGTCCATTTCCTCCAGATTTTCCAATTTTCTGGAGTATAAGTTTTTGTAGTAGGATCTGATGATTTCTTGAATTTCCTCAGTTTTAGTTGTTATGTGTCCACTTTCCTTTCTGATTTTGTTAATTTGTATACTCTCTCTTTGCCCTCTAGTTAGTCTGGCTAGGGGTTTATCAATCTTGTTGATTTTCTCAAAGAACCAACTCTTGGTTGTTGATTTTTTTCAATAGTTCTTTTTGTTTCTATTTGGTCTAATTCTGCCCTAATTTTGATTATTTCTTGCCGTCTACTCTTTTTGGGTATATCTGCTTCCTTTTATTCTAGGGCTTTTAGCTGTGCTGTCAGGTTGCTGATGTAAGCTCTCTCCAGTTCCTTTTTGGAAGCACTTAGTGCTATGAGTTTTTCTCTCAGTACTGCTTTCATTGCATCCCATAGGTTTGTTTATGTTTTGGTTTTTTTTTTTTTGAATTCTAGAAAGTCCTTAATTTTTTTCTTTATTTCTTCTTTGACCCTGCTATCATTTAACAGAGCATTGTTTAGTTTCCGTGTGTACATAGGCTTTTTGTTGTCTTTGTTGTTTTTAAAGACTAGCTGTAGACCATGGTGATCTGAGAGGATGCATGGGAGTATTTCAATCCTCTTATATCGATTGAGGCTCGTTCTGTGTCCAATTATGGGGTCAATTTTCTAGAAGGTGCCATGGGGTGCTGAGAAGAAGGTGTATTCTTTTACTTTAGGATGATATGTTCTGTATATATCTATTAATTCTAGTTGTTTCAAGGTCTCTGCTAGCTTTGCCTGTGTTTATTGAGAGGTAAATAAACATTTCTCCCAAATACTCCAGGGATTATATAAATTGCCAAGGCTCCAGCTTCTGCTAAAACTAATTTCTCCATAGAAGAATAGAAAACTCATGGGATTATTGATGAAAATGTTTTCTGTGGAGTCTTCATTATCTGATTATGATGATTTCATGCTTGAATAACTTCATATAACACTGACTAGACAAATGATTATGAAACATGGGGAGAATTCATATACTTTCATAGTAAATGGAGTCAACATATTTTGGATCATCAAGAGTAATTCTTCACTATCTACAAACAGCCACAGGTGAGTGTGTAAAGTTTGTGAAGTTCTTGGCACATATAGGCATAAATGAGATAGTATGAGTGAATTCCACGGTGGTTCTTCTAACTGATGCTTTCCACAGAATAGTGAGTTAGTCCATGTAGGCTTTTGAATGGAAAGATGGACTTTTGTTTATTACAATATTTTCTAATTGACTAATGCTATGGTAATAATTTGATGATAATAGCCATGGGTCAACAACCAGAAAAATCTGCTTAGCATGAATGGCAGTCATCTTCTATTGCTTTCTGAGTGCTAGAAAAATGAGAATTACCAAGATGAACTCTCAGTTACAACTTCATGGCAGAGCAACTGATTACCAAACTCAGTAAAGAAGTGATATCTTTAGAGAGTGCAGGACTTGAAACCAATCGGACACCAGCTCAAATCTTTATTATTTTTGTAGCTGTAGGAATAAACAAATTCTTTTCCTCATTACACATTTAGCCTACTTATCCAAAACATTACCTCTAAGAAAAATATTTCAGTTATAGAATTCTTTCATTCAACACATACCTGCTGAACAAGTTGTACTTTGAATCCTTGATCTATGGCAATTAAATGACATAATTAAATGCTCAATATGTGTCAGTATTCAGAAAATTCTCATGCAATAATATGACTATTGAAATTAAGAAGATTTTATACTCTTCCCAGTCACAGTGTAGATGTGTGGGACTTTGGCTGAGAGCAGTAGTATGATCTCATACCTTTAACATGCTCAGAGAGCACATACAGACCCACATGTTGTCTTCTTGAGAAAACTGGGAAAAGATTCAGAGGAAAGTACAACTGCAGTACTTGCCAGAGGAAATTTCACTTGCCCTAAGCTTCCATCCCACACAACAGACATTAATGGCTATTTTTCTATATGTGCTTGTTTTTGTCTTACCAGGTCAATTTATTTTGAGAGTGATAAACCTTTTGGTAAAGTTAGATGATTACATTCTATTCTAAACAGTTTGTGGGTTTAATGTTTAAAAACAGTATATACATCAAATAAAGCATTGAAATAACAGCACTACAATAAAAAAAGCAAAGTTATTTTTTTAAACTGAGGGTTTTTTTTCATTTAAGAACAATGGAAGGTAAGTGTGGTTTTGGTTTGTTTGTTTTAGGTTACATTGTTCGTGGGGTGTGTGTGTGTGTGTGTGTGTGTGTGTGTGTGTGTGTTTCTCTAACGTTACTCGTTTCTCTAGCATTACTTGATGTATTTCTTGGATGTTTGCTGTATACTGAGGAAATAGAAATGCTTTGATTTTTTTACCTTTATATAATAATTGTTAACATGTGTGAATTGAATGTAATAAATAAGTCTTGATCATAACTACGTATTCTTCCATCCTCAATTACTTTCCCCTATTCTTGTTCCTGTACTCTAGTAACCACCCTCCCTTTTCTTACTTTCAGACATATTTTTAGCTTATAATGATAAAAGAAAATATATATTCTGTGACATAATATATTTAGGTTAATTTTTTATTGAGTTCTACAACTACATTGGTTTTCCTCTAAAAACCAGTATTTGACTATTTTTATTTCTGAAAAATACATGTATTTTATAACAACACATATTTATTTATTAACTCACTGTAGACATCTTATTAATTTATATTTTAGCCTTTGTGAAAAATACATTGATGAACAAAAACATGACATATACTTACTTCATTGTTAGATTTGTATATTTTAAGAATGGGTATATCATATGACAGTTATATTTTGAGGTTTTGTAAATTGTTTTCAAAAAGCACCACAGTAGGAAAACTGCCATACTTCTAACAACAGTTTGTATGCTTTTTTCTATATCTTATCTATTATAGCAAACATGTGTTTTTGGAAGCAGATTTCTGTCTTCCAAATCTAGATCTTGTTGCTTTATGTAGATTAGCACTTAAAAAATCACTATTATTCTTGAATCCAAACCATGTTATGCAAAAATACTTAAACAATTTTATCTATAGGTACTGTTTGCAAAACTGTTAAAAGTGTTTAATATTTTAACCATTTCAATCTGTAAATTTCCGTGACATAAAGAACACCCACAAGACTTTGAAACAATTTGTGCTATTAATTTTGATAACTTCAGAATTAAAAATATTAAAGTTATAACTGTTAGTCATATGCCTTTTAGACATATGCTATGCAAACACCGCTCATTTTTGTTTGGAGAATTATAGGTTAGTGAAAGATCATATTAATTTGTGCAATTTAATACTCAAGAAAGATATTTGAATTAAAAATTATTTTTATTCTCATTTGGAATAATTAGTAACTAGGAATATCTATTTTGATCTAAAGCATCATGAAATTGTAAGAGCTCATTGTTGTTGTTGTTATTATTATTATTATTATTATTATTAATTATTTTCAGGAAATTGGAATCAATTCTCATGATTTATGTTCAGTTTGTACTTAATATTATTAAAATCATACTTCTAAAAGATAATTTATAACTGAGACATTTCTAGGTCATATTAACCCTATCCCTGTTAGAACACTAAAGCAAGGTTATTCAATTGGGACATTTTTATCTTAGGAATTTTTGATTCTTGAATTTTTAGTATATCAAGATTTTAAATTTCGAATCCTACTGATAACTGATGGTTTAGAAATAGGGATATCTGTTACACAACCAACCACTGTGAAAGGTCCATTTGTCCACCAAAAGGATTCATAAACTACAGGTCAATAGCTAATATTCTAAGAGATAGAATGATTATTAAAATTTCTGTACTTCATACTCTGCCTATTCATGCCAAATTTCTAAGGTAATATATCCCAACCAGAGACATTTTTATCCCAGAATGCTCTTGCTTTTGGAATTTAAAGGTTTCCAGAATGTTCTACTAACATCTCACAGATAACAAGAGTCCAGGATACTGGTAAACATTTTACAATATATGATTTCCAGGGGCTTGACTGGGCAAAATACAGCACTGGACATTGGCTTTGTAACTTTCTCTTACTATTTTGTGCTAATAAGTGCTGGCTTCCTTTCTCTTACTATTTTGTCCTTAAAAGCACTGGTTTCCTTTCTCTCTGTACTCAAGAATCTTTTGCTGGCCATAGGCAAGGCTTGAAACTTATTAACAACAAGAGAGAGAAAAGGGAAAAACAAAGTAAATAATTTAAACATACAATGCACACAAATATACAGACACTCATATGTGCACTCTCATTGGGCCCAACCAACAGTCTCATCCACAAGTGTTCACATATACTTACATACATACACATATGCACACATATATACATATATGTATAATATATATACAAGCAGACATATTCATATTACATTTGGTGGATGGGTCTGAGTCCCACATACCACACACATATATTTAGATGAATGGGCTAGAGCCTCCCAAGTCACACATATACATTTGAATGGATACGGTAGATCCCACCAAACTACAACTTTTTTCTTATCTCTGGCCTTTTTATACCTTTTTAGATAAAAGTTCTCTAGAAAATTGCCTCATAGATAAAATGTTACATAAAAGGGGAGTTACAGAGTATGTTACTATTAAATTAAAAGCATGCTTCATTCTATAATTTCATTATAAGTTCAAAGAAAGATTTTCATGACCTTGTTGCTGGGGTAAATAGTAAAAAGTGTAAACCATTTTATCAAGTATTAGTGCCAGCACCCAGGGAACCATATAGCACTGTGGAGATCTCTAACTTGGTGGCTCCATGCCTCCTCTAAGAACTCAGGCATGGTTCACTCCACCGCCCCTGCATTTGTTTTTCACTCGACTTTCCTCCACTGCCTGGTATATACATGATTTCACAATGGTTAATTTATCAAACAGGTTTATATGTTAAATTCTAAATCCACAAATGATAGAAAACCTTAGAAATAATTATAACAATCTCATCATGCTAGAGATACAATGAGAAAAACATACATGTCAGCTTCCATTTTCTTCCTTCTTTCTCTCCACCTAGTCTCCCTCTCTTTCACTCCTCCAGACTCTTTTCCCACCTACCTCTCTACTGTTCAATCATGTATCACCTTGATATCAGTCTACACCTCACTTTATCAAAGTGCTTACTTCATTCTTGGACCTGACCTAAAATGAATGTTTTCCTTTATCATAAATTTGCCTCAAGCCTGTCTCTCTTCTTAGTGTAACTGAAAACTCATTCTATGCCTTATTAAGCAGACCTGGGCACATTCTATTCTTGGTTCTAACTTTATTACTTATTTCTGGTAAAACCATCTCCTTAAGTTTTCTTTGTAAGATTTTGAATCAGAACAGGAATTCTATAGAATTATTTTTATTTTCTTAATTATTTTATTTATTCACATTTTAAATATCATGTTCCTTCCCAATTAAACTCCTATCCCCTCCTCTTCACCCCTGCTTATATAAGGGTGTTCCCCCACCCATCTATCCCCTCCCACTCAGCACCCTAGCATTCCCTTACAGTGGAACATAAAGCCTTCACAGAACCAAGGGGCTCCTCTTCCATTGATGCCAGAAAAGGTAATCCTCTGCTACATATGCAACTGGAGACATGGGTCCCACCATGCGTACAGATTGGTTGGTGATTTAGTCCCTGGTAACTTTGGCAGGGTCTAAACAGCATTAATTCATGTAAGTTCATGTTGACTTGCAGGAATTTTTCTCCATAGGGCTGGTTGATGCCAATGAATTATTACACTATGTAATCATGACAGGAAAGTCATATTAACAGTAAGAAGCAATCGTGGAATGACATTTCGAGAAACCCTAAATTCTTAGAGCTCGCCTACCACAGGTCAAAAATAAATGGTGAGCCATCTCCAAAAAACTTACTTGCTTGGTTTTTGCCTTTCTTATATGGCTTCTGATGCCCAGGAGAGTACCCTGGGGCAAATTTTTTCTTTCTTCCATAATGCCAAATTATAAAATTCCTGATGTTACTGAACTGGAAAAAGTAACGAATTATTTCAATGGTTTGTAAGCAAGAGCTATCAGAGTCTAGCAAAAGGGAATTTAACATCTTACCCTGTAATCAAGATTAGATAGCTATATAAGTGTCATGTTTTTAAATTTTTTTAAATTTTGAGTTTACATGTAGTAATTGTTTACATAAGTATTTATGTTATAGTATATACTGTATTTCAATACATGTATATAATATTTATATATCAAATCACTGTAATTTTTATTTAGGTGGCATGAGACATATCATTTGATCATGTTGTGCATAGTCAAACCATTTCTCAGTTACTTTATTCAATCAATTATTATTAACAACTCTAATACTGCTATAGAACATGTGAAAGTTTTTGCTCTCATCCAACTGACAACTCATATATATGCATTAATTATGTCATCTCAATAATATTATACATTTTATGCCTACTTTTAACTTAAACATGTTTTCTTTTTTGCCAAATTTATATCCCTTGATATAATACTCTTCATCTCTGTATATGTGGTTAGAAATGTAGAGATTTCATTCATGTATACTGTGTAAACTTGGATGCATACATAACTTGTGTGTGTGTGTGTGTGTGTGTGTGTGTGTGTAAAATAAATAGAGGAAAATGTTGTGTGTCTATTTGTCTATTTTTATCTGCCATGTTGCTTAAAAGATGGTCTGTTCTTTATTCTGTAGAATAGGCTCCCTGATCTGTGAGACTCTTGGAAATTTTTTTCTATCACTGTCTCCCCAAACGAGCCTGAGAATTCAGAATTCTGTAGTAAGTATACATTGGCACAGGTGTTGGCAGAATCCTGTAGTAAGTATACATTGGCACAGGTGTTGACAGAATCCTGTAGTAAGGATACATTGGCACAGGTGTTGGCAGTTCAACTCAAGCCATCATGTTCTCCATGAGCCTCTTCTGCAGCCCCAGTTTTATTTTCTTTAATAAGTGGTTGAATCACACACATGCACACACACACACACACACACACACACACTTTATACATTTATTCATGTGTTAGCATGTTATATTCATTTTTCAAATACTCTAAACAAGGTTATAAAAATAAAAGTAGTTCTATTTTTAATATATTAACTTCAATTGATTTATACAAAGGCTACAGCTTGCACAGCTTGTGATTTTAAGGTATTTTGCCACTAGGGGGTTAGTGGCATTTACAGTTCATTGAGCATTGCCACATGATATCATCCTTTGATTTCATTTTAACAGCAGTGCTAGTGATCATGGACTTTACCAAATATTTTCTGGAAGAAGAAGATTGTCAATTAATTATCTAAGATTACTCTGTTGCCACTTAGATAAAGGTATTGAAGCCCAGCTTCATTCTTTTATCCCAAGCTCATGCAAAGTATATGCATTATTACCTTTGTCTGCTACAGCATTTCATATTTTCCTGATTTAAGTGTGTGAACACTGCTGGTTCTTCAATTTCATACCTGATTATTCTAGTCATCCTGTAAATATATAGTAGATATTTTAAATCTACAACTTCTGTATCATGGTATTCTTGTACCTAAATAATACTTTAGGTATTCTTTAAGACTACCTAAAGTAAAGCACACTACTTAAAATAAAATTAAGCCATAAATAATTACTTGTTTATTTATAACTCTCTCCATGATAACTCACATAATAAAATCTAAGCCTACTTTCATTAAGACTATTTTTATGGTATCTACATATTTTGTACTCCTTAGACTGGTAAGATCAATTTTACCCTGTAGTGACTGATGGTAGATTTGTTTCCAAACATTTGTACATAATCTCTTGAATCTGCTGTATTGATTGCCTAGATGCCGCAAAAAGTTTCTGTTTCCAGATTAACAATTCTTACCACAGCATCCCAGGGATGAAAGTTCCATTAAAGTCTAAGAGTAAAATAGTATTTGTAATTTTTACCCCAGACATTTCCACAAGAATCAATAACAATTGTTTTTAATGTTATGTCTTTACTTTTATGTAATACACATTTGTGTGTGCATGTACAACCATAAGCAGAAGGGGTTGTTATCTTAGCTGACTGTACATAAATATACATGGAGGCATCTTTTTTTCAGTATTTTATTCAAGTTTTATTTTAAGTGGTGTTAATTACAGCATTTGAAGGGGAGGAGCTAATTCCATACAAAATGGAAGACTTTATAATGTACCCATTAAAATGCTAAAAAAATAGTGGTGAGGCTACAGGAGGAGTCAGTTGAGATCCCTAGTGTTGTCAGGGTGTGACCACCATCACCCGCCCAGCTCAGGCCAGAGAATCCCGGAGCAATTTCATCCCCTCCGTGTGCAAAAACCACACCACAACACAAAGAAGAATTAAGTCCTGAATGACTGGCTCCACCATCCCCAACCTCTCCACCCTAAAATAGCACAAAAGAAATAGCTAAATACCCTAAAGACTACTTTTGGTGTAAAACGGGTAAGTGATCGGCTAGGATGGGAACAGGGCATGATGGGAACAGGGTGTGACGATCAGTCTAGAAGCGTCCCTTTCACGTAGGTGAGCACGTGCTTCCGAGCAGATAGCATGGGGACACCAGAGTTCGATGCTCAGGAAGTCACAATTTCATCTGGGGACTGGATACAGGTTTACAAAGGGTCCACAGGTTCCCAGCTTGCACTTGTAGCCTGGCATCTCTAGAGGGGCTCCTCCCCCACCCATGCCTGCATCTAAAAGGGCCCTTCCTGGAATGGGAGTTCTGCATTACCTCTGAAATAGTAAACACCTTAAAGCCGAGCCCTCCTTTGCCTGGAGGTCTAACGTAGTATTTATCAACTCTCGCATCCCCAACATATAACATTAAAAGGTGCACTAAATTCTGCAGGTAATAGCTTAAAATTAACGATTGTACAATATTCATTTATGCTTGAAATTCCAGTCCTAAACCAAGCTTGTGGCTGTCCGCATTGACATTCTTGCCATCCAGCAGGGGTGACATCAGTTTGATGCCTGGTTTTAGGGTCTGAATGTACCCTAAGCCAATCAGGCTGGGGTTGTTCACTTTGGACGAAAAGCAGGCATCAGGGTCGACCTGGTACTTGGCTGCTATTTCAAAACGAGTGTTACTCTTTCCTGCAGTCTCCAACTTCTTGTTCACCATCTGGTAAATGGAGCCACCAAACTCTGTCCCATCGTTCACATTAGTATGAAGCTGGAATTCATCCATCTTGTAACCAACTGCGAAGTTGCTCTTGGTCACTCGGGACTTCGAGGTCTAAAAATTCATCTGCTAGCCAGTCATCCAGTCCTCATAGCCAAGTAGCAGAGCGCCCTGGATGGAGGGCCCAGCGATGTCAAAGTCCATGTCACAGCCCATGTTGATGTGCTCTCTCTTGCACCCTGTCTTGATTTTAGCATTTTTTCCCAGTGTTAGGTGACAAAGATGAATCAAAGATCAGCTTCAGCCCACGAGCAAGCTGGTCCTCCGCAGTGATCTCAGTATCCAGGGTGTCATTTGTGTTCCACTTCTCTGTAAATGTCAGCCCGTACTCAGTGCATCTGGTTTCCAGACTCCCGTTCACTTTGGTGGTGTCCGTGTTGGCAGAACCTGAGCTGGTAAATTCCAATCCATTCTCGGACTTCGTTTTCAAATCAAGTTTTATTATGCCGAAACCATAGCCCTTGGTGAACTATGAACATCCCTGGCAGACTTGCCAAGATCAGCATATGTGGGAGGCACAGCCATAATCTCGGAGGCGGTGACAGCAGCAGCCCCTATGGCAGGGGGTGCGGCGAGACTGGGAGAGCAGCTAACGCCTGAGGTAACATTTTAATACATGGAAGATTCACTGTTTCTCAGTGTGATATACTTAATGCCTAATCTCTCAGTTAAACCCAATATGCCAAAATGGCTAGTGTAGATATCCAGCTTATTCAGTTATTCCAACGAATCCACCTTGCAAACAATGGAATCATAACCGAGCTGCTATGCCCACTTGGAATTTACCTGGGTTCTGGGTACCTGAACTTTACCAATCACACTTGTTGACTGTGCCACTTGCATTTGGCCCTCTGACCCATCTCTCTAGATTCAGTTGGTATCGTTCGAATTGACGGTTCTCAAGAGTGTCCTTGAGATGTTCAAGTTTCTTACTTTCTGCTCTGTGCCGGGCAAACATTATTAAATGAACAAGGCCCCATTCTCTTCCCTACTCATTTTGCCTGTGGGTGTGCACACTTTCTCAGGGTGGCTTCCTACAACAACGTTAAAGACATTTTCATGAGAGATACAGTGACTTGGCACATTGTGCTTCTTTATACATCTCTTGTTCCTTGAGTTAAGCGCTGTACATTAGACATGAAGCCTGTGAACCAATCAGAGTTCTCCAACTTTATTCTGGTGAGTCTCTTCAGCAGATCAGATTCACCTGAACTCCTTTTCTCTCTAGTGGCTGCCATATTTATCATTGGCCTTATTGGAAACACTATTCTACTCTTATTGATCCGGTTGGACTCTAGGTTACATACACCCATGTACTTCCTGCTCAGTCAGCTTTCCCTCTTAGATGTTTGTTTCCCCCTGATCACCATACCCAAAATGGTATCAGACTTCCCCAAGGAAAAAAGTTTTATTTCCTTTGGAGGTTGTGCAGCACAAATATTTTTCCTGACCATGATGGGTGTAGCTGAGGGAGTCCTACTGGCCCTCATGTCATATGACCGATATGTGGCAGTGTGCCATCCCCTGCAGTACCCTGTGCTCATGAGGCATCAGGTGTGCCTGGTTATGGTGGCCTCTTCCTGGTTATCAGGTGTTCTCAATGCCCTCATCCAGACTTCCATAACTCTGACCTTTGCCTACTGTGCCTCTCGAATTGTAGACCACTTTTTCTGTGAGGTGCCAGCCCTGCTAAAGCTTTCCTGTTCAGATACCTCCACATATGAGTTGACGCTGTCCATCTCTGGGGTGCTGATTCTTATGTTCCCCCTTTTACTCATCATTGCTTCATATGGCCATGTTTTGAGGGCAGTTCTCCACATGCACTCACAGGAAGCACGGAATAAGGCCTTCACGACCTGCTCTTCACATATCACAGTAGTTGGACTTTTTTATGGCGCGGCAGTGTTTATGTACATGGTTCCTGGTTCATACCACAGCCCACACCAAGACAACATGGTCTCCCTTTTCTACAGCCTTGTTACCCCTACTCTCAACCCTCTCATCTACAGTCTGAGAAACCGAGAAGTGCGCATTGCATTGTTAAAAGTTGTCAACAGACTTGGACACAAACAAAAGTGACAGCTATATGAAACTGATGATACAATTCAAATGGCATATCACCCCACTAGACTTCTAAAGTTTTCTATCTGTGGTTCAGCTAAAAAGGACTTTTTGTCAAACCTAAGAGTCCTTTTTCCAAGTAATATAACCCGTTGAGTAACTGTTTCCTCCAGAAGCTTATGTGAAGTAAAGATGAGAGTGTCAGTCACTTTTCATTTATAATCTCTCTGGTATTAAAGTGTCTTCATATATAAAAGGCACTGCTTGGTAAAGTTTAGCTATTTCAATTGTTGAATTGATGCCTTGGATGTTTAAAAATTATATCTACTGACTCAGGTTTCTACTAAGCATGTTACTTTGTATTAGTTGTCATTAGTTAGCTAATGACAGCTTTGATATTTAGAAGAAAATAAAAGTTAAAGTGAAAAATGAGACACAACTGTATAAAGTAGTTCATGAGGGGTAAGAAACATGGCATAGTTACAGCCTGAACAATTCATATTTATGAAAAAGTGCAGCCTACATTGACACATAGAAAAGTGATCAATATAACAATTCAATGTGTTTAGGTGAAAATTCACATGTACATGGAAGGGCAGTATATGTTGTGTACCTTGATTTGGCATTGTTTGGTTTACAGTAGATTTTTAAAGATACAGATAATTGCTTTATGATGGGTTCATACCAATTTAATAATCCTTGTAAAGTACTGTTTGAAGGGTTGAGGTTTGTTGAGTTGGTTACACTCTTTCTACTTTGTCAATACAATTTAATATTTATACAAGAGATTGCTATTAAATTATGCTTTTTAGCAAACAAGCATCTAACATTTGGACAAAGATCATTTTTATTTACTTTATATTCTGATCAGAGGCACCATTCCTCCTCTCCACCCAGTCCCATACTTATAAATGCTACCCCCATCCATTGCCCATTCTCATATCCTCAGAGAAGAGAGAGCCCTCCCTTGAATACCAACCCACCCTGAGACACTTAGTCCCAGCAGGACTAGGCACATCCTTTCTCACTGCAGTCCAACCATGCAATCCAGGTAGGGGCAAGAGGATTCAGTTGCAGTGATCAGATACTGATACAGCCCCCACTCCTCTTGTTATGGTTCACACATGAAGGCCAAGTTGCACAGTTACCTCAAATGTGTAGGGAGCCAGTTGCAACAAATGTGTGTGGGGCCTGGATATGCAGGACTGTGAACAATGAGAGAAAGCTTACTAAGGTCAAACTAAAGGTTTGAAGTCCCATAGACCCTGAAAGAATAGTAGGAAGCTTCAACTACTCCTGGCACCAGGTTCCTGTCACATAGCTGAAGCCCTCCATCAATTTGTGGCCATCATTTACATAAGGACAATGGAAAAAGCCCTTCTACATGTGGATGAGGCATCCCTAACATCTCAGACCAAGACAATAGGAAAAAAAAATATTACCACAGTCAAGTAAGCTCAAAACAGAGTTTGCCATGTTAATAAAGTACATAGAAGCCTAGGGAATACGCCAATAAGATTTCCTTACCAGACATTTATTCCTGCAAAAGGTATTTAATCTCAAGGTCAACCTCATAAGTGGGATATGGTTGTATGCATCTAATTTCCATCATGACAACAAACTGTTTATATCCATGGACAAACTCTTTTCATTAAGATCAGTTGTGAGGAGCTATGGAGAAGACCTTTGCCTATAGGGCTGCAGTCTAGTCTGTAGAAGGCCTCTCTCCACTCCCAGCAACAACACATGGTATGCACTAACTGATAAGTAAATATTACCCCAAAAGCTCTGAATACTCAAGATACAATTCCTAGACCACATGAAGCTTAAGAAAAATGAAGACCAAAATGTGGACACTTCATTCCTTCTTACAAGGGAGAACAAAATACTCACAAGAGGAAATACAGAGACAGTGGAGCAGAGACTGAAGGAAAGGTCACCCAGAGAGTGCCCCAATCATCAAACCCAAACAATACTGCAGACGCCAAATTTAGATCAGATAAACCAACAAGACAGTGCTATAACTTCTAAGGAAGTGGAAGCATTCCTTAAGGAGCTTCCAAACAAACAAAAATTAAAAAACAGAAAATAAACAGGGCCAGATGGTTTTACTGCAAAATTCTTTAAGATATTCAAAGAAAACCTAATACCAATGCTTCTTAAACTATTCCACTAAATAAAATAGAAGGAACACTACCTATTTCATTCTTTGAAGCCACAGTTATGCTGATACCTAAACCACACAGAGACCCAATTGCTCTTATAAATATTGATGCAAAATTACTCACTACGAGCCAAGTCCAAAAATGCATCAAAACAATTATTTACCATCACCAAGTAGGCTTCCTCACAGTGATGCAGAGATGGTTCAAAATGGAAATCCATCACCATAATCAACTCTATAAATAAACTCAAAATAAACCATGATCATCTATTAGATGCAAAGAAATACATTGACAAAAATAAACACCACATCATGATGAAAGTCCTGAAAAGATCAGGAATTCAAGGCACATATCTAAATATAATTAAAGCAATATACAGCCAACATCAAATAAACTGGAAAAAAAAACTTGAAGCAATACCACAAAAATCAGGGGTAACACAAGGTTGCATACTCTCATCCTATCTTCTCAATATAGTACTCAAAGTTCTGACCAAAGCAACTAAACAGCAAAGGAGATCAAATAGATGAAAACTGGAAAGCAAAAAGTAAAGGTATCACTAATTGTGGATGATATAATAGTGTACATGAGGGACCCAAAAAGTTCTACCAGAATACTGCTATAGCTGATAAATAACTTCAGCAAACTGGCTGTATATAAAATTAGTTCTAAAAACAGCAGTACCTTTTCTCTACTCAAAAAAACAAATGAGCTAAGAAAGAAATTATGGAAATGACACCCTTCACAATAGTCACAAATAATAAAAGAAATCTTGGTATGTCTCTAAAAAAATCAAGTGGAAGATCTTTATGACAAGAACTTTAAGTCTCTGAAGAAAGAAATTAAAGAAGACCTTTGAAGATGTAAAGAGCTCCTATGCTCATAGATCAGCAGGCATAATGAGGTAAAAATGGTCAACTTACTGAAAGCAATCTACAGAGTCATTGCAATCCCCATAAAATCAATTCTACACAGATTTTAAGAGCAATTCTCAAATTCATGTGGAATGAACAAAAAAACAGGATAGTTTTAACAATAAAAGAACGTCTGGTGAATCACCATTCCTGGCCTCAACTTATATAATATAGCAATAGCGATTTTAAAAACACAATGTACAGAGACAGGCAGGGAAGTCAATGATGTTAAATAAAGATCCACAAATAAACCCAGACACCTATGGTCAATGTGAAAACATTGAGTAGGAAAAGACACCATTTTCAACAAATGGTACTGGTTTAACTGGCAATCTAGCAGAAGGTAAAATGATTAATTTTTATCTCCTTTTACAAAGGTCAAATCCAAGTGGTTCAATGACCTCCATATAAAACCATATAAACAAAATCTAATAGAAGAGAAAGTGGGAAGAAACTCAAACACATTGGAACAGGGATAAATTTCCTGAACAGAAGACCAATGGCTCAAGCTCTAAGATAAAAAAAAAAATCAATAAATGGGACCTCATAAAATTGTAAAGCAACAATAAGGTAAAGGAAAATATCAATAAGACAAAATGGAAGACCACATATTGGGAAATAACATTTACTAGCCCTATATCCAATAGAAAGCTAATATCCAAAAGTACAAAGAACTCAAGAAGTTAGAGTCCAGAAAACCAAATAACCCGATTAAAATAAGGTATAAACCTAAACAGAGAATTCTCAACTGGGAAATCATAAATGGTTGTTATGCACTTAAAGAAATGTTCAACATTCTTAGTCATAGGCACTAAAATGTCCCAGATGTCAAGGAAGCCAGAGGCTCTCAGGACCCAATGGCAATTATTTTAGCTGAAATAGGCAACAAAGGGAGATGCAATCTGTATAGAATACCTCCAGTAAGTAAGCACAGTGCCCCCATGAAGGTATGTGGCCATGCACACATCTCAAATTGTTAACCCAACAATGTTCTGGTCCAAAGGAAAGAAAGACAAAAATTGAGCAGAGACTAAATGAAAGACCAGCCAGAGACCACCCCACATAAATATCCATCCCATCTTCAGATCCTACAACCAAAACAGAAACTTAGTATGGCTGCTCCATGAGAAGTCCTACCAGAACATGACCAATACTGATGAAGATTCTCACAAACATTGGACTGAACCCAGGGATCACAAATGGAAAGCCAGGAGTAGGATTGAAAGAACTGAAAAGGATTGTAACCCAGTATGAACAATATCATCTAACCAGACCACCAAGTGCTCCCGGAAAATAAAACACCAATGAAGGGAGGGACCCAAGACTCCATGTACAGATGCAGCACAGAATGGCCTTATCTGACATCAATTGAAAAGAAGGCCCTTGGTCATATGGAAGCTTGATGACCCAGTGTAGAATGATGCTAGAGTAGTTAGGTAAGAATGAGCGAGTGTATGCAGGAGCACCCTCATAGAGGCAAAAAGGAATGGGGAGAGAAGGTATGGGATGAAATTTTTGTGAAGGGATCACCAGAAAGTGGGATATGATATGAAATGTAAATCAGGGGAGATCAAGGGACACAGGCCTGGTGAGAAGGCCTTCTGAGTAGCCGGGAAGCAGAGAGATCTCTGTCAAGTGCACTGAAAGTGTGACAACCCCCAATTGGTTCAAGGAAACAGGAACGTGCATTGGGCTATCTATGTCCAGCTGGTGACCGTTGGGTGCAGAACAGGTGCTCAGGCCATCAGACACCAGGAAAAGCAGAGATCCAGGGACACAGGGCTAGTAAGACTACGCTACGAATATCCAAGTAACCAAGTAACAGAGAGGTATGTGCAAACACGCATAAAGTGTGCCCCCTATCCGCCCCCTCCTTGGTTCAGGGAAGCAGGAACCTTGCTTTGGGCTGTCTGTTATCAGCCGGTGGCCCGTGCTTACAGAATAGATGCTCAGGCCATCTGCCAACAGGAACACGCAAAGACCCAGGGACACAGGCCAGGTACAAAGGAGAGGTGAGAACCAATCACTGACAACAAAACCACATATAAACACAGACAACAAGATGGCAAGGGGAAAACGAAAGAACATACCCCAGGGAAACCAAGACAACCTGGTAATACCAGAACCCATCTCTCCCATCACAGCAAACAGTGGAATGCCAAACACTCCAGAAAAAGAAGACTCAGACCCAAATCATACCTCAAGATGATGATAGAGATCCTTAAACAAGAATGGGAGGAAAAGTATTTAAAAAATGGATACTTTTAAAGAGGAAACAAGAAAAACACTCAAAGAACTAGAGGAAAACAGAACCAACGAGATGAAGGAATGGAAGAAGGAATTGAAAATGGAAATGGACACAATAAAGAAAACACTAAAAGAGAAAATCCTAGGAGGTAGAAAAATTTAAAAAGTAATCAGAAGTCACAGATGCAATCATTTCCAACAGACTACAAGACATGGAAGAGAGAATCTCAGGGGCCGAAGACAACCTTGAAAACATAGACAAAACAGTCAGAAAAGATGGAAAAACCAAAAAGCTCCTAACCCAAAACTTGGAGAAGATCCAGGACACAGTGAGAAGACCAAACCTAAAGATAATAGGAATAGAAGAAGGTGAAGAATATCAACCAAGAGGCACAGTAAATATCTTCAACTAAATCATAGAAGAAAACTTCCCTACCCTTAAGAATGAGATGACCATGAGCATAAAAGAAGCCTACAGAACTTCAAATAGGTTAGAACAAAAAAGAAATTCCTCCCGACACATAATAGTCAAAACACCAAGTGTCCAAAGCAAAGAAAGAATACTAAAAGCAATAAGGGAAAAAGGTCATGTAACATATAAAGGCAGACCAATCAGAATCACACCCGGTTTCTCAACAGACACTATGAAAGCTAAAAGAGCCTGGACAGACATCATGCAGACCATAAAAGGGGACAAGTGCCAGCCCAAGCTGCTATACCAAGCAAAACTATCAATCACCATAGATGGAGAGACTAAGATATTCCAAGACAAAACTAAATTTACACAATATCTGACCCAAAACACAGCACTACAATGAATTATACATGGAAAATGCAATACAATGAAGGGAACTACATCCTAGTAAAAACAAGAAAACTCCTAAGCAGGAAAATCAAAAGAAGAAAGACACTGAGGCACAATTATACCTCCAAAAGGAAAATTAGCATGAAACAGCAACCACTATTCCTTGATATCTGTTAACATGAATGGATTCAATTCCCCAATAAAAAGATATAGGCTATCAGACTGGATGCATAAATAAAACCCAGCATTTTGCTGTATACAGAAAACTCATCTGAGAGACAAAGACAGACACTATCTCAGAGTAAAAGGTTGGGAAAAAAGCTTCCAAGCAAATGGCCCCAAGGTGCAAGCTGGAGTGGCCATTCTAATATCAAATAAAGTAAATTTTCAACCAAAAGTTATCAAAAAAGATAAGGAAAGACACTTTTACTCATTACAGGGGAAATCTGTCAGGAGGAACTCTCAATCCTTAACATATATGCTCCAAATAAAAAAGCACCCATATTCATAAAAGAAACCCTACTAAAGCTCAAAAAATACATTGAACCCATATAATAATAGTGCGAGACCTCAGTACCTGACTCTCACCAATGGACAGATCATGGAAGCAGAAACTGAACAAGGACACAGTAAAGCTAACAGAGGTTATGAACCAACTGGAATTAATAGATATCTACAGAACATATCATCCTAAAACAAAAGAATACACCTACTTCTCAAAACAAAACAAAAACAAAAGAATGCACCTTCTTGAAAATTGACCACATAATTGGTCACAAAATGAGCTTCAATAGATATAAGAAGATTGAAATACTCCCATGCATCCTTTCAGATCACCATGGTCATACACTAGCAACTTGACAGCACAGTTGAAAGCTCTAAAACAAAAGGAAGCAGATACACCCAAGGGGAATAGACAACAAGAAATAATCAAACTTAGGACAGAAATAGACTGAAGAGAAACAAAAAGAGCCATTCAACTAATCAAGTAAACCAAGAGCTGGTTCTTTGAGAAAATTAACAAAATTGATACACCCTTAGTCAGACTAACTAGAGGGCAAAGAGAGAGTATCCAAATTAACAAAAGCAGAAATGAAAGTGGAGACATAATAACTGAAACTGAAGAAATTCAAGAAATCATCAGATCCTACTATAAAAGCCTATACTCAACAAAGCTGGAAAACCTCAAAGAAATGGATGAATTCCTAGACAGATACCAGATATTAAAGTTAAATCAGGACCAGGTAAACCATCTAAATAATCCCACAATACCTAAAGTAATAAAAACACTCATAAAAGCCTCCCAACCAAAAAAAGCAAGGTTCAAACGGGTTCAGTGCAGAATTGTATCAGACATTTATTGCGACCTAATTCCAATATTCTCCAAACTATTCCACAAAATAGAATCCAAGGGAACACTACCTACCTCATTTTTTGAGGCTACAATGACCTTTGTTTCTAAACCTCACAAAGACCCTACAGGGAAAGAGAACTTCAGACCAATCTCACTTATGAACTTTGATGCAAAAATACTCAACAAAATCCTTGCAAACTGAATCCCAGAACACAACAAAATGATCATTCACCATGATCAAGTAGGCTTCATCCCTGGGATGCAGGGATGGTTTAATATACGGAAATCCATCAATGTAATCCACCATATAAACAAACTCAAAGAAAAAAACCACATGGTTATCTCACTAGATGCTGAGAAAGCATTTGACAAAATTCAACAACCCTTCATGTTAAAAGTCTTGGAAAGAACAGGAATCCAAGGCCCATACCTAAACACAATAAAAGCAATATACAGCAAACCAACAGCCGACATCAAACTTAACACTGAGAAACTTGAAGCAATCCCACTAAAATCTGAGAACAGACAAGGTTGCCCATTCTCCCCTTACCTATAGTATTGGAAGTCCTTGCCAGAACAATAGGAGAACAAATGGAAATCAAAAAGATAGAAGTCGGCAAAAAGGAATGGAGAGAGATGGAATGGGATGAAATTTTTGTGGAGGGATCACCAGAAAGTAGGATATCATATGAGATATAAATGAGTAAAATGATTAATAAAATAATTAAATTAATAACATTAAAGAATATAATTAATTTGTACATACATCAATGAATAACATATTAAATCTATTGTTTGAGATTTGTTATAAAACATACTTTTCAACTAGAAAAGAGGATAACATTTGAAATGTAGAATAAAACAATATGCAGTTTTAAGAAACATAGTTTTCTTCAAGCTATACAATAACTTTATGAATGATTTAAATTTTAAGATATATTAAATGATTCAAGTGTGTGTGTTATCTCTGAACTTTTTAATTGAGTTCATCTCTGGCCTTAACAAAATAATGTAGCATTTTGGGATGAAGATACACCCTAGCAGGCCCACACTAGAGGCCAGAATAGAAAACACTTCAACTGCTACCATGACTTTGCCCTTGGAACTATGGTAGACAGGAAGAAAGGTGACCCAGACACTGCAGAACACCAGCATGCTGAATGTCAGATATTTGGCTTCATTAAATGTGTCAGGTAGATTCCTAGCCAAGAAAGCAACTGTGAAGCTCACTAAGGCTAGAGATCCCAGGTATCCAAGAACACAATAGAATGCTATGACAGAGCCTTTGCCACACGTGACAGTAATGTAGCCATGTTCAGAGTGTGTATCAATGTCAACAAAGGGAGGGGACATCCACAGCCATATTCCGTAGAGAAGTACTTGGACAAGAGTACAGATGGGAATGATGTATTTAGGAATCCTTGATATCAGCAATCCCCTCATTCTTCCTGGAACAGTGATCCTGAAGGCCAGAACCACAGTAAGAGTTTTGGCCAAGACTGTGGACACTGACACGGTGAACAGAATTCCGAATGTAGTCTGCTGTAGGATACATGTCGTAGTATTGGGATTTCCAATGAAGAGCAAGGAGCAGAGAAAGCAACATGTCAGGGACGTTAGCAGAATGTAGCTGAGAGAACGGTTATTAGCCTTCACAATGGGAGTCTCTCTGTGCTTCACAAAGATCCCAAGGACAAGAACAGTAAGTGCAGAGAAGCACAGGGCGAGGCAGACAAGAGCCATCCCCAAAGGATCTTCATAAGCCAGGAACGCCATAGCTTTGGGCAGGCAGTAGGTTTGCTCCTTGTTTGCATACCAATCATCTGGACACTTTACACACTCTTCTGTGTCTATTGGAAAAGCAAACAATCACCAGCATAGTTCTGTATTGTCTCTTATTCATAGGATACCTCTGCCAAAGATTTTGAAGCACAGTCTTCCTTCTTTGTTTCTATAGTTAACCATTTATATGTATAGCTCTAAAGCAGCATCTTATATTTTATAATATCTTTCATATATGTAGTAAAGGAAAACCTTTGATATTTGTGTTATAAATAAAACTTTTGATTTGCCTTGCATATTTATGAGATTTTTATTACCTTGAGAGTAAGCAAAATTATATTGTGTCTTAGTAATTTGGTATATTATATAAGAACATAGCTTATAGTTGGTTATTTGTAGTTGTTTAAACTTTATACATAGTGTTTATGAGAATGTGACAGTTGGATTCTCAGAGAAAGTTGGATTTCTGATAGGTAATCTGTCTGAGTAAATAAACTATTGGATCTGTTTTCCTATGGTTACAGGGGAATAGGAATCTCTTGCTCAAGGTTGAGATCTTCTGAAATTATTGCCTTACAAAGTCATACTTCCTGATCCCACCACTTTGGGTTTCTGTTAACATATATTCATTTACAAATAATATCTTTCGATTCTACAACTATGAACATTGATCTGTATTCACATGTAAAAGAAAGAATTTCCTGGAAAAACAGCATCAAAGAAATCATTTTCTAAATTCTACCTAATTGAAATGACACATAATAAAAGAAATGGGATAAATTTTCCCACCTAGGAGTTATATATTCCACTGTGATATGTGCTGTTACTTTTATTGTAATTTGTACATGTTACAAAAAATTGAAGCATGATATATTTTCAATATTGATGCTTGCCACTAATAAATATATTTTTTGCTTAGTCTTCTCTCATTTTTCTCAATAATATTGACTAAAATAATGAGCATATGCATTACATTTTTGTTTATGCATATTATAATTTAACAACTTATAAGTGCCAGAATTCCAATTCTATTAGTCACATACAATATTAAAAGTAAATGTAAATAAGAAAAAATCTATCCAATAATTCTATATTTGTCAACAGTGAGCTCATAAGTAATTAATTAACATTAGCTGTATATTTTTGGGATAGGGTGGTTTGTAATAATTTTATAACATCTTTCATATACTATGTTAATCTTAGCTCTTTTTCTTCTGACATTATACACAAGTAATTTCATGAAAAGTGATTCATGATATTGATAATCTATTTCCATATGATATCTCTACATCAACATCACCTTCTTTGACTATAAAATACATTCATTTTTAATATATTTCTGGACACAATATTATTTTATCATAGTTAATTATTGTAATGAAATTAATAAAAAATACTTAAATCACTTAATATATAATAAATTATATTAATCTAGAAACTGCCCTTGCCTAACAAGCATGTAACCACAACTATTTATGTCATATGATAACTAATTTGTGTATGTTTACTTCAGTTTTATAGATTAATCAAGAATTTTATCTCCATTTGTTACCTTCAACAGTGACTTGTGCACAAATGACACCATATCCATTGACAGGATAGTTGAACTCCAAATGAATGTATAATTCTTAAAATGCACATAAAATCTTTGAGAACTTAGTCATTTCCAGTAACCTATCTGGAAACTAGTATAATAATAGGGCTATGATTTTCAGTATGATATGTATGTAGTAGAAACAATAACAAGTAACAAAATGTGTGACATTTTGGAGAAAAGTAACACTTGACATAATATTTAGCTTTCAATCTTGTTTATCTGAGAAAATACACTCTCATGGGGCTTATAATAGACAAGAAATGTGACTGAAAAAATAGTGTGACTGTCTTATCTAGGGGCAATACTACTTATGATATAAATTGATTAAAATGAAAGGAGATTTTTTTCTTTAAAGTTCCATTTCAGGGTTTTTTATGTACATAAAGAATACGGAACAAAAAAATCAGTCTGAAGAATTGTCTCACAAGACATGCAATGACCTGTAGTGTTGGAAATCTCATTGTCAGGACATCGGGAACAATCAAAACAACAGTCTGCTTTTCCTTCTTGATGATATTTCTTGAAACCGGGATAGCAAGGCACACTGCACACAGAAGTGGGAAACTGTAAAAAAAAAAAAAATCAGATTTGTCTTAATAACAAAAATTTCTCTCTCCTTCCATATTTAACATCGTTCAAAATATTGACATAGAAATAAATTTATTTTTAGAATACTTTAAATAAAATAGAGTGTTACCAATAAATAAACATGGATTCTACTACATAATGGCATGGATATGGGAATTAATTCATGAAAATATATAATCCTTAAAAATGGAAAAGAAAATAAATAAGGGCCAAAAAGTGCCACTTGGGAGTTTGATTAAAAACAAAACTTGATGCAACCCACCTGTCTCCTTCCTGTGGCCCACTCTATCATATCCTCAGATAAGAACAGTTGTTGATCATGTGGAAAATAAGGAGAAAACTGTCCTATTTCAACCTTTAGTACATGACCTTGTGGAAAATTCAAAATACTGAGAATGTCATACATCGCATCTAAATTTGCTTCATGATTAATATTCACTGGGTCTCCTATAGGATTAATAAATCGTATGTTCTTCAGAAAGGCATTTACCTAAAAAATGGATAACGGTATTATTAAATATACTCACACATTAAGAAACAAATGTTCTGTGGAGGAATTTGTTTTTACTTTTTAATCTCTCATTCTAAATTCAACATTAAACATTAGGTAACAAACAAACATGTTACAATGACTCCGTGTGTGTGTGTGTGTGTGTGTGTGTGTGTGTGTGTGTTTCATTTATGTTTATTGGGTCTCTCACTAAATATAAACCTTACTGATTTTTGGTTTGCTCATTAGCAATTGCTCATTATATATGTGCCAGGAGGTTTTTGTTTTTTTTTTTTTCATTTCCAATACTGGGATTACAGGCTGATACATCCATGCCCAGTTTGTAACTAAATTGTTGATATTCAATTTAAGTCCTAATTGATGTACACTATGTTAATTTTATATGTCAAATTGCCACAACCTAGAGCCATATTTACCTGCATGCACCTAGGTATTAGCCCTTTCCAACTTTCCATTACTTGAATATCTTGGAGATCCATGTTGTGAAAGGCGTGTGCCACAGCATACACAGCATTATATATGTTGTAACGCTCATCATTCATGGCCATGTCAAAACTGTGCCACGGCAACCATTCCAATGTGGTATTAGATGAGCAATGATTCAGTGTTTTACAGTCAGATACAGATAAAGAACAATTAAAGTAAATCCATCCCAATCTCACCAGAGAAAAATCTTCTGGGTAAGCTGAAAAGTTTATTTTCTGAATAAAATGTTTAAAAGTAGAAATCTCGTGATAATGGTGTGACAAGGACAAAGTCCCATAGAAAGAGTCAATGGTGAAATCTCTTGACCTTGAGATGACATCCCATTGTGAGGATGTGACCCATAACCTCCGTATACCTAAAGTTTCCCATCGCCTGAAGCTCACTTCTAGAGTGGAGTTCACATTACCATAAATGATGACAACATTTGCTGATGATGTCATTATTTGATAATAATAATTCTCAGCCCTTTCTATGTATAACTGCATGTTTACTGGGATCATATTCACAAAAGCTAAACAGAGTTCATGGATCTTCATTTCTTCTTTCACATCTGAAAGAAACTGAACACCCTGGTCATCATCTAAGAGGACCAGCCCCACCCATTTCCAGCTGAAATGAATCATCAAGGATACCATGGCAGGAACTAGGCTTGTGTCCTTTGGGGCGATCTGATATAGGTGAGGAAACAGATCACGGTCACTCAGACGATCATGAAATGGTCCGTACGTAACCTAAATAAGACAAAACACCAAAGCAGCATGAGAAACCTGAGATCTGAAATTAAGAAGCATGATTGGCAGATAGAAGGGAGGACTGTGTGTTCACCAAATTGAAATAATGCTTTTCTTCCTTAAGTTGGAAAACTACTGACATCTCCCCATAGTCTAAAAAATTTTTATTTCAAAATTCCTTTCTTTCTACAAAAATTAAAGCATTAATGTTACATGAGATGAGTTTTGTTTTTCTATTTACTTACATTTTAAATGATAGACTGATATTAGGTACCAAACTTAAATAGGCATCAGATAAACATTCTAAACAGTCCCATAAACCCTAAATAAGTAGTAATAATCATTAAAAGTCTCCCAGCCCCCCCACCCTAAAAAAAGCCCAGGACAAAATGGCTTTAGTACAGAGATGAGTTTTATTTTCTTTGTGAACCATCATGGTTATACATATCAGCACAGACACTATCTCAGGATTCGTAAAATAACCACAGGCAGCATATACTAAGTTCCATCTGCCTCTGGTCAACACTGGCACCAGAAAGACACAAAGTAGCACACAGCACACCAACACACAGGTATAGCTGCCTCCTAAAAGGTAGGCACAAACATGAAACACACAGATGAGACCCGACCACCCTCACACACAGAAAACTAAGTCTAGCAGCCAGTCAGTATTCCATCTTCCTTCCAGTCCATACCTTTAGCAGCAATTAACAAGGAGCATCACACTATACCCGACCAATAGCTCTGCCCACCTCCCAGGAGTCTGGCTCTAACCTGACACATAAAGCATTCACAGATCACCACACAATTTTCCAGTCCAGATCTCTTCCTGGATGACAGGAGGCCTCAAACCCAAGACATTACAGCTCCAACTGCCTAGAAGGAGGCCTGCTTCAATGCAGAACAGTCATACCAACCAACAATAGAGAAAACGAGAGCCAGGGAGCAGAGAGATCTCTGCAAAGCGCGCAGAAAGTGCGCCTCCCCTGCTTGGTTCAGGGAACCAGGAAACCTGCATCGGGCTGTGTTTCCAGCCAGCGGCCTTTGGGTGCAGAACAGGAGACAACCGCCACCAGGAACAGTGGAGATCCAAAAACACAGGCCTGGTTAGAAGGCATTCTGAGTAGCCAGGGAGCAGAGAGATCTCTGCCAAGCACTTGGAAAGTGCGCCCCTCCCATTGCTTGGTTCAGAGAACCAGGAAACCTAAATTGGGCTGTCTGTTTCAAGCCAGCGGCTTTTCGGTGCAGAACGGGCACCAACAGCCACCAGGAACAGCAGAGACCCAGAGACACAGACCTGGTGAGAAGGCATTCCAAGTAGCCAGGGAGTAGAGAAATACCTCGCGAGCATGCAGAAAGTGCGCAACCTCCAACCCCCTGATAGGTTCAGGGAAGCAGGAACCCTGCTTTGGGCTGACTGTTATCAGCCATCAACTCGTGCATACAAAATAGACGCTCAGGACATCTGTCACTAGGAACACTCGGAGATTCAGGGACACAGGCCAGGTACAAAAGAGAGGCGATAACTAATCACGGACAACAAGACGAGATATAAACACAGACAACAGATGGCAAGAAGAGAGAGAAATAACGTACCCCAGGGAAACCAAGACAACCTGGCAACACCAGAACTCAGCTCCCCCATCACAGCAAAGAGGAGAATGACAAACACTACAGAAAAAGAAGACTCAGACCCAAAATCATACCTCAAGATGATGATAGAGATTCTTAAATAAGAACGGGAGGAGAAGCATAAAGAATAAGAAGCTTTTAAAGAAGAAACAAGAAAAGCACTCAAAGAACTCAAAGAACTGGAGAAAAACAAAACCAAAGAGATGAAGGAATGGAAGAAGGAATTTAAAACCGAAATGGATACAACAAAGAAAACACTAAAAGAGACAACCACAGAGGTAGAAAACCTAAAAAAGAAATCAAGAGTCACAGATGCAAGCATTTCCAACAGACTCCAAGAGATGGAAGAGAGAATCTTGGGGGCCGAAGACAACTTTGAACACATACAAAAAACAGTCAGAGAAGATGGAAAAACCAAAAAGCTCCTTACCCAAAATGTCCAGGAGATCCAGGACACAATGAAAAGACCAAACCTAAGGATAATAGGAATAGAAGAGGTGATGAATATCAACTAAGAGGCACAGTAAATATCTTCAACTAAATCCTAAAAGAAAACTTCCCTACCCTTAAGAATGAGATGACCATGAGCATAAAAGAAGCCTACAGAATTCCAAATAGGTTGGACCAGAAAAGAAATTCCTCCTGACATATAATAGTCAAAACACCAACTGCCCAAAGCAAAGAAAGAATACTAAAAGCAGTAAAGGAAAAGGTCATGTAACATATAAAGGCAGACCAATCAGAATCACACCCGATTTCTCAACAGAGACTATGAAAGCTAGAAGAGCCCGGACAGACATCATGCACTCCTTATGAAAGCACAAGTGCCAGCCCAAGCTGCTATACCCAGCAAAACTATGAATCACCATAGATGGAGAGATGAAGATATTTCAAGACAAACCTAAATTTACACAATATCTGACTACAAACCCAGCACTACAACGAATTATAGGTGGAAAACCCAATACAATGAGGGTAACTACATCCTAGTAAAATCAAGAAAACTCCTAAGCAAGAAAACTAAAAGAAGAAAGACACGCAGGCTCAATTCAACCTATAAAAGCAATAATAGCCGGAAACAGTAAAACACTATTCCTTGATATCTATTAACATAAATGGACTCAACTCCCCAATAAAAAGATATAGGCTATCAGACTGGATACATAAACAAAACCCAGCAGTTTGCTGCATACAGGAAACTCATCTCAGAGACAAAGACAGACACTATCTCAGAGTAAAAGATTGGAAAAAAAAAAACTTCCAAGCAAATGGCCCCAAGAATCAAGCTGGAGTAGTCATTCAAATATCAAATAAAGTAAATTTTCAACAAAAAGATATCAAAAAAGATAAGAAAGGACACTTTTTACACATTACAGGGAAAATTTGTCAGGAGGAACTCTCATTCCTCAACATATATGCTCCAAATACAAAAGCACCCATATTCATAAAAGAAACCCTACTAAAGCTCAAAAGATACATTGCAGCCACACAATAATGGCGAGACCTCAATATCCCAATCTCACCAATGTACAGATCATGGAAGCAGAAACTGAACAAGGACACAGGAAAGCTAACAATGATTATGAACCAACTGGAATTAATAGATATCTACAGAACATATCATCCTAAAACAAAAGAATACACCTTCTCAGCACCTCACTACACCTTCTTGAAAACTGACCACATAATTGGTCACAAAACAAGCCTCAATAGATATAAGATGATTGAAATATTCCCATACATCCTTGCAGATCACCAAGGTCTAAGGCTGGCCTTCAATAACAACAAAGACAAGAAAAAGCCCATATGCACATGGAAACTAAACAATGTTTTGTTAAACGACGGCAGGGTCAAAGAAGAAATAAAGAAACAAATAAAGCATTTTCTAGAATTCAACAAAAACAAAAACACGATCATGTCATCGGCAAAGAGTGATGTTTTTACCTCTTCCTTTCCGATTTGTATCCCCTTGATCTCCTTTTGCTGTCTAATTGCTCCAGCCAGGACTTCCGGTACTATGTTGAATAGGTAGGGGGAGAGTGGGCAGCCTTGTCGAGTCCCTGATTTTAGTGGGATTGCTTCAAGTTTCTCGCCATTAAGTTTGATGTTGGCTGTTGGTTTGCTGTATATTGCTTTTATTATGTTTAAGTATGGGCCTTGGATTCCTGTTCTTTCCAGGACTTTTAACATGAAGGGGTGTTGGATTTTGTCAAATGCTTTCTCAGCGTCTAGTGAGATGACCATGTGATTTTGGTCTTTGAGTTTGTTTATATGGTGGATTACGTTGATGGATTTCCTTATGTTAAACCATCCCTGTATCCCAGGGATGAAGCCTACTTGGTCATGATGAATGATCGTTTTGATATGTTCTTGGATTCGGTTTGCAAGGATTTTGTTGAGTATTTTTGCATCAATGTTCATAAGTGAGATTGGTCTGAAGTTCTCTTTCCTTGTAGGGTCTTTGTGTGGTTTAGGTACGAGGGTTATTGTAGCCTCAAAAAAATGAGTTGGGTAATATTCCATCTGGTTCTATCTTTTGGATTAGTTTGGCGAGTATTGGTGTTATATCTCCAATAAATGTCTGATAAAATTCGGCACTAAACCCGTCTGGACCTGGGCTTTTATTGGTTGGGAGGCTTTTGATGACTTCTTCTATTTCTTTAGTTGTTATAGGTTTATTTAGATGGTTTACTTGGTCCTGGTTTAACTTTGGGACCTTGTATCTGTCTATGAATTCGTACATTTCCTCCAGATTTTCCAATTTTGTGGAGTATAAGTTTTTGTAGTAGGATCTGATGATTTCTTGAATTTCCTCAGTTTCAGTTGTTATGTCGCCACTTTCCTTTCTGATTTTGTTGATTTGTATACTCTCTCTTTGCCCTCTAGTTAGTCTGGCTAGGGGTTTATCAATCTTGTTGATTTTCTCAAAGAACCAACTCTTTGTTTTGTTGATTTTTTCAATGGTTCTTTTTGTTTCTATTTGGTCTATTTCTGCCCTAATTTTGATTATTTCTTGCCGTCTACTCTTTTTGGGTGTATCTGCTTCCTTTTGTTCTAGGGCTTTTAGCTGTGCTGTCAGGTTGCTGATGTGAGCTCTCTCCAGTTTCTTTTTGCAAGCACTTAGGGCTATGAGTTTTCCTCTCAATACTGCTTTCATTGCATCCCATAGGTTTGGGTATGTTGTGTTTTCGTTTTCGTTGAATTCTAGAAAATCCTTAATTTCTTTCTTTATTTCTTCTTTGACCATGCTATCCTTTAACAGAGCGTTGTTTAGTTTCCATGTCTATGTGGGCTTTTGTTGTCTTTGTTGTTGTTAAAGACCAGCCGTAGACCATTGTGATCTGAGAGGATGCATGGGAGTATTTCAATCTTCTTATATCGATGGAGGCTCATTCTGTGTCCAATTATGTGGTCAATTTTCGAGAAGGTGCCATGGGGTGGTGAGAAGAAGGTGTATTCTTTTACTTTAGGATAGTATGTTCTGTATATATCTATTAATTCTAGTTGGTTCAAAGTCTCTGCTAGTTTTGCAGTGTCCTTGTTCAGTTTCTGTTTCCCTGATCTGTCCATTGGTGAGAGTGGGGTATTAAAGTCTTCCACTATTATTGTATGGGGTGAAATGTATTTTTTGAGCTTTAGTAGGGTTTCTTTTATGAATGTGGATGATTTTTTATTTGGAGCATATATGTTAAGGATAGAGAGTTCCTCCTGACAGATTTCCTCGGTAATGAGTAAAAAGTGTCCTTCCTTATCTTTTTTGATAACTTTTGGTTGGAAATTTACTTTATTCAATATTAGAATAGCCACTCCAGCTTGCTTCTTGAAGCTGTTTGCTTGGAAGATTGTTTCCCACCCTTTTACTCTGAGATAGTGTCTGTCTCTGTCTCTGAGATGAGTTTCCTGTATGCAGCAAAAGGCTGGATTTTGTTTATGTATCCAGTCTGATAGTCTATGTCTCTTTATTGGAGAGTTGAGACCATTTATGTTAATAGCGAAATTCATCCTCAACAACAAGAAAACATCTGCGGGAATCACTATCCCTGACCTCAAGCTATATTACAAGGCAATTGTTCTGAAAACTGCATGGTACTGGTACAGAAATAGGCATGTGGATCAATGGAATAGAATAGAAAATCCAGAAATGAGCCCTCATGAATATGGTCACCTGATTTTTGACAAAGGAGCAGTAAACATTCAATGGAAAAAGGACAGCCTATTCAACAAATGGTGCTGGCCCAACTGGCACTCAGCATGCAAAAGAATGAAAATAGACCCGTTCTTATCTCCTTGTACAAAGCTCAAGTGTAAGTGGATCAAAGATCTCCACATTAAACCAGATACAATGAAACTACTAGATGAGAAAGTAGGGAAAACCTTAGAACACATAGGCACAGGAGAAAATTTCCTGAACAAAACACCAATGGCTCAAGCTCTAAGGTCAAAGATTAACAAATGGGACTTAATGAGATTGCAAAGTTTCTGTAAGGCTAAGGACATCGTCAAGTAAACAAAACGAAAACCAACAGAATAGGAAAAGATCTTTACCAACACCACATCAGATAGAGGCCTAATATCCAAGGTGTACAAGGAACTCAAAAAGCTAGACATCAGAGAATCAAATAACCCTATTAAAAAATGGGGTACAGAGCTAAACAAAACGTTTTCATTTGAGGAATACCGAATGGCCGAGAAACATCTGACAAAGTGCTCGACATCCTTAGCCATCAGGGAAATGCAAATCAAAACAACCCTGATATTCCACCTCACACCAGTCAGATTGGCCAAGATCCAAAACTCAGATGACAGCAGATGCTGGCGAGGCTGTGGAGAAAGAGGCACACTTCTCCACTGTTTGTGGGGTTGCAAGCTAATACAACCACTCTGGAAATCTGTCTGGCAATACCTCAGAAAATTGGATATAGTACTTCCTGAAGACCCAGCTATTCCACTTCTGGGCATATACCCCAGAGACACTTAACACACAACAAAGATATATGCACCACAATGTTCATAGCAGCTCTATTTATAATAGCCAGAAGCTGGAAGGAACCCAGATGTCCCTCAGAAGATGAATGGATACAAAAATTGTGGTACATATACACAATGGAATACTACTCAGCCACCAGAAACAATGACTTAACCAAATTCTTAATAAAATGGCAGCATCTAGAGAATATCATCCTGAGTGAGATAACCCAGTCACAAAAGAACAGACATAATATGCAGTCACTGAAAGTGGAATGCTAACCCCAGAGGCTTGCACTCCCCCAGAAACAACTCACAGACTGTATGAAGTCCAAGAAATAAAGAAAGCAAAAGAAAACAAAAAAATATTTACAAAACAAGAAAACTTTATTTCAATGTTACATTTTGTTTTACATGTACTTTAGCTCAATGTAACTATTAAGTTTTCAAGGCATACAATCAAACCTTGAAAAAAATCAAGTACTGACTAAAAAATATATTCATATAGTTTTATGTAAAAATTATGTTAAAATCTGAAAAAAGTACTGACAAAAAATGTATAATTTTAATCAAAAAATGTTTAAAATCTGTACATTTATCTTTGTTTTGTAAAATAAAGTTGTTTTATATATAAAAAAAAAAACGAAAACACGATATACCCAAACCTATGGGATGCAATAAAAGCAGTACTGAGAGGAAAACTCATAGCTCTGAGTGCTTCCAAAAAGAAACTGGAGAGAGTATACATTAGCAACTTGACAGAACAGTTGAAAGCTCTAGAACAAAAGGAAGCAGACACCCAAGAGGAGTAGACATCAAGAAATAATCAAACTTAGGACAGAAAAATACTGAATAGAAACAAAAAAAAAACATTCAACGAATCAAGAAAACCAAGAGCTGGTTCTTTGAGAAAATTAAAAGATTGATAAACCCTTAGCCAGACTAACTAGAGGGAAAAGAGAAAGTATCCAAATTTACAAAATCAGAAAAGAAAGTGGAGACATAATAACTGAAACTTAAGAAATTCAAGAAATCATCAGAACCTACTGTAAAAGCGTATGCTCAACAAAGCTGAAAAATCTTGAAGAAATGGATGAATTCCTAGACAGATACCAGATACTAAAGTTAAACCAGGACCAGGTAAACCATCTAAATAATCCCATAAAACCTAAAGAATTAGAAGCAGTCATCAAAAGCCTCCAAAGTAAAAAAAAAAAAAAAAAAAAGCCCAGGTCCAGATGGGTTAAGTGCAGAATTTTATCGGACATTTATTGACGACCTATTACCAATACTCTCCAAATTACTTCACAAAATAGAATCCGATGGAACACAACCTAACTCATTTTTTGAGGCTACAATAACCATTGTTGCTAAACCACACAAAGACCCTACAAGGAAAGAGAACTTCAGACCAATCTCACTTATGAACATTGATGCAAAAATACTCAACAAAATCCTTGCAAACCGAATCCAAGAACACATCAAAATGATCATTCACCATGATCAAGTAGGCTTCATCCCCTAGATGCAGGGATGGTTTAATATAAGGAAATCCATCAATGGAATCCACCATATGAACAAACTCAAAGAAAAATTACCACATGGTCATCTCACTAGATGCTGAGAATGCATTTTCAACTCCCATTCATGTTAAAAGTCTTGAAAAGAACATGAATCCAAGGCCCATACCTAAACTTAATGAAAGCAATGTACAGCAAACCAACAGCCATCATCAAACTTAATGGTGGGAAACTTGAAACAATCCCACTAAAATCAGGGACTCGACAAGGCTGCCAACACTCTCCCCCTACCTATTCAACATAGTACTGGACGTCCTTGCCAGAGGAATTAAACAGCAATAGGAAATCAAACGGATACAAATTTGAAAGGAAGAAGTAAAAACATCCCTGTTTGCAGATGATATGATAGTGTACTTAAGTGACCCCAAAAACTCCAACAGAGAATTCCTACAGCTGATAAACAAGTTCAGCAAAGTGACTGGATATAAAACTAACTCATACAAATCAGAAGCATTCCTCTACTCAAGGGATATGAGTAGAAAGAAACATGTGGAGAAAGAAATTAGGGGAAAGATACCCTTCACAATAGTTACAAAAACTATGAAATACCTTGGTGTGACTCTAACTAAGCAAGTGAAGGACCTGTATGACAAAAACTTCAAACCTCTAAAGAAGGAAATCAAGGAAAATCTCAGAAAATGGAAAGATCTCCCATGCTCATGAAATGGAAGGATCAACATTGTAAAAATGCCAATCCTAGCAAAAGCAATCTATGGATTCAATGTAATCCTCATCAAAATACCAACCCAGTTCTTCATAGAGTTGGAAAGAGCAATGTGCAATTTCATCTGGAATTACTAAAGATCTAGAATAGCAAAATTCATCCTCATCAACAAGATAACATCTGCAGGAATCACTATCCCTGTGCTCAAGCTATATTACAAGGCAATTGTGCTAAAAACTGCTATGTACTGGTACAGTGGATCAATGGAATAGAATAGAATAGAAGATCCAGAAATGAGCCCTCACATATATGGTCACCTGATTTTTGACAAAGGAGTTGTAAATGTTCAATGCAAAAAGGACAGTCTATTCAACAAATGGTGTTGGTCCAACTGGCACTCACCATGAAGAATGAAAATAGACCCTTTCTTATCTCCTTGTACAAAACTCAAGTGCAAGTGGATCAAAGATCTCCACATTAAACCAGGTACAGTGAAACTGCTAGATGAGAAAGTAGGAAAACCTTAGAACACATAGGCACGGGAGAAAATTTCCTGAACAAAACACCAATGGCTTGTGTTCTAAGTTCAACAATTGACAAATGAGACTTAATGAGAATGCAAAGTTTCTGTAAGGCTAAGGTCACTCTCAAGAAAACAAAATGGCAACCAACAGAGTGAGAGAAGATCTTTACCAACCCCACATCAGATAGAAGCCTAATATCTAAGGTATACAAACAACTCATGAAGCTAGACACCAGAGAACCAAACAACCCTATTAAAAATGCGGTACAGAGCTAAACAAAATGTTCTCAATTGAGGAATATTGAATGTCTGAGAAGCATCTAAGGAAGTGCTGGACATCATTAGCCATCAGGGAAATGCAAATCAAAACAACACTGAGATTCCACCTCACACCAGTCAGATTAGCCAAAATAAAATATTCAGATGACAGAAGATGCTGGCAAGGATGTGGAGAAAGAGGAACACTTCTCCACTGTTGGTGGAGTTGTAAACTGGTACAACCACTCTTGAAATCAGTCTGGCGATTCCTCCGAAAATTGGACATAATACTACCTAAAGACCCAGTTATTCCACTTTGGGCATATACCCCAGAGAAGCTCCAATATACAACAAACACACATGCACCACAATGTTCATAATAGCTCTATTTATATTAGCCAGAAGCTGGAAAGAACCCAAATGTCCTTCAGTAGATGAATGGATACAAAAATTGTGGTACATTTACACAATGGAGTACTACTCAACTACCAGAAACAATGACTTTGCGAAATTCTTAAGAAAATGGATGCATCTAGAGAATATCATCCAGAGTGAGATAACCCAATCAAAAAGAACAGACATAATATGCAGTCACTGATAACTGGATACTAATTCCAGAAAGCTCTGAACACCCCAAAAACAACTCACAGACTATATTAAATTCAAGAAAAAAGAAAAGAAATGAAAAAAACCATTAAGCTTAATCCTTACACACCAAGAAAACTTTGACTAATTCCAGGTTACATCCTGTTTTACATGTACTTTATGCTCATTATAACAAGTAAGATCTTAATGCACACTATCAAACTTTTAAAACCAAAAAGCACTCTCAAAAATGTATTTGTATACTTTTATGTAAAAATACTTAAAATTTGTACATTTGTCTTTGATTTTTAAAATAAAGTGGTTAAAATAAAAAACAAAAAAGAAAAAGAAAGGAAAAAGTGTTCAAAATGATAGAAAAATGAGGAAATTTAACAAAATATTATGAAGACTATGTATAAAGAGTCAGATATTATGAAACTTCAAATTCAGCGCTTGAAGATAAAGGCACTTTGAAACCTGAGTTTAGTTCCTAGCGACTACATGGTAGGAGAGAACCAATATCTGCAAGTTTTCCACTAAATTTTAACATGGATCCTGTGTCATTTGTGTGTGCATATATATACAAAATGAGTTAATTAATGCAATGAATACAAAGAAAAAGAAAAGGAAATTTACACAAAGAGATTTTTATCCAATAATGAGTAAGTTAGGATCATAGTTAAATAGTTATGAAGGAAAATTAAAAATAAAACCATCATGCTAGTTTTGTTCCTTTTAAAAATTAAGATTTCATCAAAATACTACTGAAAGTACCATAAAACTATTGAAAAGGGAAACCAAGAATAAAGAAGTATAGTGCATAAAGGAAAGAAATGAAAAATATTATGCAATGCTGAAAAACTGGGTAAACAAATTGGATAAATGTGTAAGGGGGTATTAAAAATTAAAACATGAAAATGTAAAATGTGATGACATGAAAATAGTACTGAAATTAAGTTGGTGAAGAACATTCATGGAACGTTCCAAAGCTCCAGGCACAGATGTTGCCGAGGTCTACCTTGTCTGGCCTCAGTGAGAGAGAATGCACCTAATCCTGTAGAGACGTGATGCCCCAGGAAGAGAGGGGTGGGAAGTGACAGGTTGGGTGAGGGAACACCCTTTCAGAGTCAAAGGAGTGGAGGGGGGGGTGTGGAGAACTCTTGGATTGGGGACCAGAAAGAGGGCAACATTTGAAATATAAATAAATAAATCAATACATTGGTCTTGAAAATACTACTAAATGGGTATTAAAAAGAAAATATGGGGAAAACAAAGAACGAATAAAAAGACGTAATTTTGGTTCTAAAAAAAAGGAAAATAAAAATATAGAAAAAACTAGAAGATGAAAGTAAAGTCAAGAACATAATCAACAGAAGCCAAAACAATATGACACCATCAGAACCAAGCTCTCCTACTGCAGCAAGCCTTAGATGTCACAGCACATCTGAAGAGCAGGATAATAACCTTTAAAAAAAAATCTCATGAAGATGATAGAAGCCTTTAAAGAGGATAGAAATAATCCCCTTTAAAAACACAATTAAACATACAAAAACCATTAAAGAGCAAGCAAATAAGTCCCTCAAAGAAATACAGGAAAATGCAAACAGGGAAGAACATTGATAACACATTCAAAGACCTAAAATTGGAAATAGACACAATAAAGAAAACACAAATGGAGAAAGCCCTGAAGACATAAAACCTAAGAAAGAGAGCAAGAACTACAAACTTAAGCATTAACAACAGAATACAGGAGAAGGGAGAATCTCAGAAATAGAAGATACCATAAAAGAAATTTATACACTTCTCAAAGAAAATGCCAATTGTAAATTTTTCTAACCCAAAACATTCAGAAAATTTGGGAAATAAAGAATAGACCAAATCTAAAAATAACAAGAACAGAAGAGGGTGAAAATTTCTAGTGCAAAGTGCCAAAAAACATCTTTGACAAAATCATAATAGAAAGCTTCCCTAACCTACAGAAAGAGATAGCCACACACATTCAAAAAGTCTACAGAACACTAAGTAGATTGTAGAAGAAATAAGATCCTCATGACACATAAAAATCAAAATACTAAATAAAAGAAAAAAGAAATAATATAAAATGCTGTGAGAGAAAAGTACTAAGGAACATATAAAAGCAGACCTGTCAAAATTATACCAGATTTCTCAACAGAGACTCTAAAATCCAGAAGATCCCGGACAGATTTCATGCAGACTGTAAGAGAACACAATTCCCAGGCTTGGCTATGATACCCAACAAAACTCTCAATCACCATAGCTGGAGAAACCTAGACAGCTCATAACAAAGCCAAATTTAAACAATATCTTTCCAAGAATTCACTCAGTGTACTAGAAAAAAACAACAAAGGGATAAAAGAGGTGACCAGAAGTTATTATGGCTCACCTTAGCTTAGATGACTAACAAACAGTACAGGCATGAAACCTGTAGAGACCAACAGTTTAGCCAGCAAGACCACCAATGGCAGGTTATGGACACTAACCCACCCACTATACTTTCAAACTAAAATTTTTCCTGTCTAAAACAAACAGGAGGATGGAAGAGAGGCAGAAGGAAAGACCAATCAAAAACCAGCCCAACTTAAAACTCATCCCATGGGCAAACATTAATCTCAGACACTATTAATAATACTCTGTTATACTTGCAGACAAAAGCCTAGCATAACTATCCTCTGAGTGACTGTACCTAGCAGTGGATGGAAACCAAAGCATTTACCCACAACTAAATATTAGACAGAGATAGTGGATACATATAGAAGTGTTGATGAATGCATTGAAGGCCCAGTACAAGTTGAAACTTCACATGAAGACCAAGAAAGTCAACAAATCTGGACCCCTGGCAGCTCTCAGAATCTGAGCCACCAACCAAAGAACATATACTGGCTGGAATGAGGACCCAAGCATATATGTAACTGAAAGGCAGTTCAGTCTTCATGGATCTTCTATCTGGCCTCAGTGGAAGAGGAAGCACTGACAGAAACTTGACATGCCAGCATGGAGAAATATCCAGGGGGTTCCCAGCCTATCATAGGAAAAGGAGAAAGGAGGAGAAGGGACTCAGTGGGGGAGGGAGCCAAAGGAGGAGCAGCATTTGGAATATAAACAAGCAAATAAAATATCAAAAAGCAAAGAAAGAAGGAAGAAAGAGAGAATATATGTTTTAAACTCTACCCATAACACTTAACATTACCTGTGAAAATTTGAAGAGCTGCAGGAGTGCTCCCACTCTGGCAGAAACTGTCCATGTTGGTCCTGTAAGTGCCACATCACAGTAACTATATTCACAGATATAATTAAGAATCATATCACCAGACTTTGAGAACATGTTTAGGTTATTGAGGTTTGTTGATGTAATATCACACTGGTCACCAAGAAAGGTAAATCCCAAGGTCCTGTTGGGTAAAAGATTAGAGTTCTTGTTGATCTCTTCTATGGCAAAAAGCATTACCAGAACATATTGGTATGCTTTCACTGGCAAACTGAAAACAAGATACAGTAATTATTATTGATATGGTTCCAAACATAATAATCTTCAAATCAAACACAAAGAATATTTGATAGGGATATTTATCCCCTAATTTCCCATGTTAATACAATATCTTTTAAGGAAAAATTAATGTACAGTATGATTTTAGCAACTAATAGTGCATTATGGGAACCACTCGTAATTTTTGTCGTTATGAAACTCTATAAGCTTTTCTACCCTGATTCACATTAGAATCTTGTGAAATGACCTTATTCCATTCATGAATTAGAAGCAGGCTCTTGAAATACAGTGAAACATCTAATGTCTTCACCGTAGAAGTATCAAAACCAAGAGTATTTTTATTACTGCTTCTATCTCAGTGCTAGTTATAAGTATTTAAATTATCTCATTTAAATTATCTCATTTTAGTTCAACACTTGTAAGTCATATAAACCAAGAGATGTTTTATTTTTTTCAGAATCTGTAATCCATCACAGAGCAAATTTTCTGCTGTTTGTGTTGTTTCTATATTTCGTTGGTATTTATTTTAACAGGTCTAACTTGCTCTCTTACTCTACCTATCTTTCCTATTACTGACTGATTCTTCTCTTTTTATTCACTTAATCTTAATGGTTAATCAAAAGGGTTAATTTTTAAAGATCATTTCAAAGAACTTTCTCTTTATTTGTTTCATTTCTGTTAAATTCCTTAATTTATATTCCATTCACTTATTCCTTGAGCTTAAGTAAAATATTCTATCTACAGTTTGTGATCAAGACAAGAGTATGAGAATGACTTTTCTTCTTGGTGAAATAAAGCTTTTTGTGCCATATGTTATTTCATAAAGGTAAGTATTTTGTGAACTTCATGTTTGTGACAATTTCACTCTATTGGCAGTAAGTATATTCACAGGCTGAATGCACCATCTTAAATTTAATTTTTAGAAGACTCATGATACCCTTTACACTGCTATATGTGAAGTTTAAAAAAAAAAGGCAGGCAGAAACTGGAAGCAAACCAAGTGTCCCTCAACTGAAGAAAGGAAAAAATGAGGTTCATTTACACAATGAAATACTACTCATCTATTAAAAACAATGGCATAATGAAATTTGGAGGAAAATGGCTAGACCCAGAAAATATCACTCTAAATGTGGTAACCCTAAGCCAAAAAGACACGCATGATATGTACTCACTTATAAGTAGACATTATCACTACTGCTCTCTAGTAGAGCCTGAGGCCGAGGATGGTGGCTTCCCCAGAAGTTTTCTTATTATCTAGAATTGTTATCACTATCCTGGGTTTTTTTTTTTTTTTTTGTTGTTGTGCCAGACAAAGTTAAGAATTGCTCTTCTATCTCTATGAAGAGTTGATTTGGAATATTTATGGGTATTACATTGAATCTGTATATTGGTTTTGGTAAGATGGTCATTTTTACTACATTAATCCTGCTGATCCATGAGCATGGAAGATCTTTCCATCTCCTGAGGTCTTTTATTTTTTCAGAGACTAGAAGTTTTTGTCATACAAATCTTCACTTGCTGGGTTACACCAAGATATATTACATTATTTGTGAGTATTGCAAAAGGTATGGTCTACCTAATGTCTTCTTCACCCCATTTATCCTTTGTGTGGAGAAAGGCTGCTGATTTGTATAGTACAGAGGAAGACCTGTAGATCAATAGAATATAATTAAAGACACAGAAATAAACCCACACATCTATGGTCACTTGATCTTGAACAAAGAAACCAAATCCATGAAGTGGGAAAAGGACAGCATTTTCAACAAATGGTGCTGGTTCAACTGGCAGTCTGAATGTAGAAGACTTGCCATGGAAAATAATTGCTCCTTGAACAAAGCTCAAGTCCAAGTGGATCAAAAACCTCAATATAAAACCAGATATACTGAATCTAATAAAAGAGAAAATGGGAAAGAACCTCAAACATATTGGAGCGGGGGGGGGGGGAATTTTCTGAGTAGAACACCAATGGCTAAGGCTTCAAAATCAACAATCAACAAATGGGACCTCATGAAATAGGAAAGCTACTGTAAAGGAAAGGACACAGTCAGTGGGGTAAAATGACAACCTATAGGTTGAGAAGAAATCTTCTCTAACCCAACATCCAATAAACAGATAATATCAAAAATACAAAAAGAACTCAAGGAGTTAGACTCCAGAGAACAAAGTACCCTATTAAAAATGGGGTACAGAGCTGAACAAAGAATTCACAACTGAAGAATCTTGAATTGCTGAGAAGCACCTAAAAAAATGTTCAACATCCTAAGTTATCAGGGAAATGCAAATTAAAAAAAAAAACATGAGAGATTCCATTTCACATCAACCAGAATGGCTAAGAACAAAAACTCAGGTGATGGCAAATGCTAGTGAGGATGTGAAGAAAATCCTCCATTGCTGGTGGAGTTTCAAGCTTGTACAACCACACTGGAAATCAATCCACTGGTTCCTCAAAAATTGGAAATAGTTCTGCTTGAAGACACAGCTATACCACTACTTGGCTTATTCCCAAAAGATTCTCCAACATATAACAAAGACATATGCTTTCCTATGTTTGTAACAGCCTTATTTATAAATGTCAGAACCTGGAGACAACCCTGATGTCCCTAAAAGAAAAAATGGAATCAGAAAATGGGGTACATTTACACAATGAAGTACTATTTAGCTATCAACAATTAAGACACTATGAGTTTTGTTGGCAGATGGACAAAACTAGAAAATATCATCCTGAGTTGAGATACTCCAGATCAAAAAGACATGTATTATATGTGCTCACTGATAAATGGATCTTAACTAAAAATATTAAGGATAATCGTGGTATAACCCACAGAAACTAACAAGTTTAACAAGAAGGAAGACACAAGAGAGAATGCTTCATTTCCACTTAGAAGAGAGAACCAAATATGAGGCAGAGGGATGAAGAGACCTGGATAAGAGAGGGGAGGAGGAATGGGAAAGGGGGAAAAATTAGTTATGAGGCAAGGTAGAGAACAATAAAAAAGCCCAGAGGGCCAGGAGAATAAATGGAAATATGCAGCTTCTCTGGTGGGATTAATGACCCTCCATATAATACCAGAGGCCTGTGGTGTGAGAGATCTTCAGAACTCAGTAGGGCTAAACTTAGCCAAGATGGCCAACAGTGAGAGAAGGAACATGAAGGGAGCACCTTCAGTAGATAGACAGAGTCTCAATTAGAGTGACCAAACTATCATCAAAGGTTTTAACTTGAATTGTTTCTTTATAAAAAAAAATGCTGAGACAAAACTGAAGAAGACTGAAGAAAAGCATGTCCAATAACTGGCAAAACTGGGGATTCATCTCATGTTAGCAGGGAGCACCAAAACCTTATACAATTACTGATGTTAGGATGTGCTTACAGACAGCACCCTAACATGGCTGTCCTCTGAAAGGCCCTACCAGCAGCTGACTGAGACAGATACAGATGTTTACACTGAAACACTAAGCTGAAATAATGGACCCCTATGGAGAAAGTAGGGGAAGAGTTGAAAGAGCTAAAGGGATGGTGACCCCATAAGAAACCACCATTCTAAATTAACCTTGAACCCTGGTCACTCCCAGAGTCTGAGACACTAACCAAAGAACATACATGGGCTTGTCTGAGGCCCCTCGCATATATAAAGCAGAGGACTGCCTGCCTAACCTGGCCTCAGTGGGAGAGGATGCTCCTAATCCTGGAGATAATTGAGTCCCTGTGGAAGATCGATACAAAAGGGAAGGGTTGAGGAAAGGAGGAGCACTCTCTCAGAAGTGAAGAAGAGGGGGAATAGGATGAGAAACTAAGAGAGGGTTGGGTCACTGTCCTGAAAGCAAATAAATAAAATAATTAATAAATAAAAGAAACTGTAAATCAAAGCAGCATTGAAATTATAGCCAATCAAGATAAAGCCATTGCTATGTTGTAAGAGTTGCTACTGCAAGGGTACCCAGAGCACAGAGAGTGCGTGGCGGCAGTGCTTGTGGCAAAGATTCCTTTCCGGCCTTCAGTGAGATGGTATCAGGATCTGCCCAAAAAGGCTGTGCTTGCACGCCAGATGCCAAGGCGCTTTCCCACCTGGACCAGCAGATAACCTGGGGCACAGGCTGGTGAGGCTGCACCGTGAGCACCCAGGGCTCAGAGAGTGCTTGGCAGTGCTTGAGGCAAAGATTCCTGTCCGACCCACAGTAAAAGAGTATTGAGATCTGCCCGGAAAGGCTGTGCCTGTGAACCAGATGCCCAGGTGCTCATCCACCTGGACCAGCAGATAACCTGGGGCACAGGCCTGGTATAGCTTCCCAGTGATTACCCAGAGCACAAAGAGTGCTTGGAGGCTGTGCTTGTGGCAAAGATTCCTTTCTGGCCCACAGAGAGAGGGTATCAGGATCTGCCCAAAAAGGTTGTGCTTGCACACCAGACGCCAAGGCACTTTCCCACCTGGACCAGCAGATAACCTGGGGCACAGCCAGGTGAGTAGCCAGAGCACAGAGAATATTTGGTGGTGGTGCCTGGGCCGGTGTCAGAGAGAATCCTGGTCTTCCTGGGAGAGGTGGTACTGGAAGATCGCCTGCACAGTCACGTTTACAGCTGGACCAGAAGTGACCCTGACACATAAACCCAGGGAGAGCACACCTGTAGTTCTCAGTGATCAGAGAGTGCTGTGCTCTCTGAAAAAGGGTCCTTTTTGGCCTAGAGAAAGAGCCTGGTCCATGCCACTAATACTCAGGAGCAATGGGCAAAGGACTGACCTCCCATAACAGCCTCACAAGAACTCCCACACCTAAGACCACAAAGACAACTGAGCCATTGTCACCAGAACTTAGTGCTCACCCTCAAAAAGCCAAACACTCAAAAACAACTTTCTTCCTGAGCCCAAGGGCCCTCAGATCCATGGGAGAGACAGACCCCAGTCAGTGACAACAAGACCACATGTAATAACAGATAACAAGATAGTAAGATAGAAGGAAACAAAAGCAATGGAAACCAAGATAACCTGGCAACATCAGAACCCAGCTCTCCCACCACAGCAAGTCGTGGATTGCCAAACATTCCAGAAAAACAAAACTCAGACTTGAAATGATATTTCATGACACAGATGGAGACCTAGGAGAAGAGCATGAATAAATCCTTTAAACAAGCACAGGAGAACACACATAAACAAATAGAAGCTCTTAAGGAGGAAACAAAAAAAATCACTCAAAGAACTACAGGAAAACATGACCAAATTGAAAATAGAAATAGAAACAATAAAGAAAACAAAAAAGAGACCACCCTGAAGATAAAAACATAAAAAAGAAATCAAGAGTCACAGATGTAAGCATTACCAAGAGACTATAAGAGATAGAAGAGAAAATCTCAAGGGCCGAAGACAACATAGAAAACGTAGATAACAGGCATAAAACAAAAAGCTCCTAACACAAAATGACCAGGAAATCCAGGACACAATGAAAAGACCAAACCTAAGGATAATAGAAATAGAAGACAGCAAAGAATATCAACTAAGGGTCACAGTAAATATGTTCAACAAAATTGTAGAAGAAAACTTCCTTACCCTTAAAATGACATGACCATGAGCATAAAAGAAGCCTACAGAACTTCAAATAGAGTGGCCCAGAAAAGAAGTTCTTACATAATAGCCAAAATACCAAGTGTTCAAAACAAAGAATACTAAAAGGAGTAAGAAAAAAAGGTCATGTAACATATAAAGGCAGACCACTCAGAATTACACCCGACTTCTCAACAGAGAATATGAAAGCTAGATCCTGGACAGACATCATACTGACTCTAAGTAAACACATGAAATTTCAAAGAAAATTGATCCATCTAGAGAAAAATCATCCTTAGTGAGGCAACCCAGTTATTAAATTGCAGTCACTGATAATTGGATACTAAGCCCAGAAAGCTCTTAACACCCCAGAAACAACTCACAGGCCATATGAAGCACAAGAAAAACAAAGGCCAAAACTGAAAGCCTAAGTCATTCTTAGGGAAAAAAATAAATGTAGCCACTCTAATATCAAATAAAGTAGACTTTCAACCAAAGGTTATCAAAAAATAAGGAAGGACACTTTTTACTCATTAAAGGAAAATTTTATCAGGATAAATTCTCAATCATAAACATATAAGCTCCAAATACAAGAGCACCAATATTCATAAATGAAGCCCTACTAAAGCTCAAAAAATACATTGCATACCACGCAATAATAGTGGGAGACTTCCCCACCCCACTCTCATCAATGGACAGATCATGGAAGCAGAAACTGAACAGAAATGCAGTGAAACTAGCCGAGTTAATGAACCAATTGGAATAAACAGACATCAACAGAACATTTCATCCTACAACAAAAGAATACACCTTTTCAGCACCTCACGGCACAGTTTTCAAAATTGACCATATAGTCAGTCACAAAGCAAGCCTCAATAGATGAGAAGATTTAAATACTTTCAATGCATTCTATCAGATCTCCATGGACTAAGGCTAGTCTTTAATAACAACAAAGACAACAAAAAGCCCATATATGCATGGAAAATGAACAATGCTCTATTAAACGATAGTATGGCTAAAGAAGAAAGAAAGAAAAAAAAGAAAGAAAGAAAGAAAGAAATTAAGAATTTTCTAGAATTTAATGAAAATGAAAGCACAACATACCCAAACCTATGGGATACAATTAAAGCAGTAATAGGAAGAAAACTCATAACTCTGAGTGCCTCCAAAAGGAAACTGGAGAGAACATACACTAGCAACTTGACAGCACAGCTGAAGGCTCTAGAACAAAAAGAAGCAGATACACCCAAGAGAAGTAGATGGCAGGAAATAAACTCAGAGCAGAATTAAACCAAGTAGAAACAAAAGGAACCATACAAAGAATCAACAAAACAAGGAGCTGGTTCTTTGAGAAAATTAACACGATCAATAAACACTTAGCCAGACTAACTAGAGGGCAAAGAGAGAGTATCCAAATTAACAAAATCAGAAATGAAAGGGACATAACAATAGAAACAGAGAAAATTGAAAAAATCATCAGATTCAACTACAAAAGCCTATATGCAACAAAACTGAAAATCTGGAGGAAATGGATAAATTTCTAGATGGATAGCAGATACCAAAGTTAAACAGGACCAGATAAACCATCAAAACAACCCAAAAACACCTAAAGAAATAGAAGCAGTCATCAAAAGTCTCCCAAACAAAAAAGCCCAGAACCAGATAGGTTCAGGGCAGAATTGTATCAGATATTTATTGATGAAATAATACTGATACTCTATAAACTATTACACAAAATAGAGTCAGATGGAACACTACCCAACTCATTCTTCTAAGCCACAATTACTATCATACCTAAACCACACAAAGACTGTGCAAGAAAAGAAAAATTTAGACTAATCTCTTTTATGGACAATGATGCAAATATACTTACTAAAATTTTTTAATCCAAGAACATATCAAAACAATCATTCACCATAATCAAGTAGGCTTCATGCCTGGGATTCAGGGATGGTTTAATATATGGAAATCCATCAACATATTCCACCACATAAACAAACTCAAAGAAAAAAAACACATGATCATGTCACTTTATGTTGAGAATGCATTTGAAAAATTCAACACCCCTTCATGTTAAAACTCTTGGAAAGAGCAGGAATCCAAAGCCCATACATAAACAAAATAAAGACAATATACAGAAAACCAATTGCCAACATCAAAATAAACACTGAGAAACTTGAAGCAATCCCACTAATATCAGAGAACAGACAAGGCTGCCCACTCTCCCCCTACCTATAGCATTGGAAGTCCTGGCCAGAACAATGGGAGAGCAAAAGGAGATCAAAGAGATAGAAGTCCTAAAGAAAGAAGTAAAAATATAACTATTTGCAGATGGTGTGAAAGTATACTTATGTGACCCCAAAAATTCCACCAGAGAATGTTTACAGCTGATAAACAACCTGACCAAGTGGCTGGAAAAAAATTAACTCAAACAAATCAGTAGTCCTCCTCTACTCAAAGAATAAATATTCTGGGAAAGAAATTAGGCAAAAGATACATTTCACAATAGTCACAAACAATAAGAAATACCTTGGTGTGACCCTAACTTAGCAAGTGAGAGACCTGTATGACAAGAAATTCCAATCTCTGAAGAGGGAAATTGAAGATCTCAGAAAATGGAAAGATCTCCCTTGCACATGGATTGGCAGGATCAACATTGTAAAAATGGTCATCTTACGTAAAAGTAATCTACAGATTCAATGCAATCCTCATCAAACTTCCAAGTCAATTCTTCATAGAGTTAGAAAGAGCAATTTGCAAATTCATCTGTAATAACAAAAAATTTAGAATATCAAAATCTATTTTCAACAACAAGAAAACATCTGTGGGAATCATCATCCGTAACCTAAAGTTATATTTCAAGGCAACTGCATTTAAAAGCACATGGAACTGTAACAGAGATTGGCAGGTAGATCAATGGAACAGAATAGAAGATTCAGAAATGCTGGCGAGGATGTGGACAAAGAAGAACACTTCTCCACTGTTGGTGGAGTTGTAAACTGTTACAACCACTCTGGAAATAAGTCTGGCAGTTCCTCAGAAAATTGAAGACCCAATTATTCCACTTCTGGGCATATATTCCAAAGATGCTCCAACATACAATAAGAACACATGCTCCATTATGTTCATAGCAGCCTTATTTATAATAGCCAGAAGCTGGAAAGAACCCAGATGTCCTTCAGTAGATGAATAGATAGAGATATTGTGGTACACAATGGAGTACTACTCAGCTATTAGAAACAATTCGTTTAGGAAATTCCTAGAAAAATGGATATATATATAGAGAATATCATCCTGAGTGACATAACCCAGTCAGAAAAGAACAGACATAATATGCAGTCACTGATAATTTAATACTAACCCCAGAAAGATCTGAATACCCAAGAAACAACTCATAGACTATATGAAGCTCAAAAAAAGAAAGGCAAAAATGTGGAAACCTCAGTCATTCTTAGAAAAAAGAACAATAAATGTATAGCACCCTCTCAGAGTGGGGTACACCTAGACCTTAAATCATTAATAACTCAAGAGCTGAGAAGATAGCCTTATAGCAATTTTTGGTATTTAAAAATTATTATGTTTAATATATACACACCACAAAATCTTTGACTATTTCCATGTTACATTTTGTTTTAAATGTACCTTATGCTTATTGTAACTAGTAAGATTTCAATGCATATTATCAAACATCTTAAAAAATCAACTACTGACTAAAATATATTTATATAGTTTTATGCAAAAATGCTTTTAAAATTGTACATGTATCTCTTTTTTAATTAAGTTGTAAGGAAAAAACTTCTGAGATATTTGATTTTGAAACTTTAAAAAAGAGTTACAAATGATAGTAATGACATTCAGCAAAGTGAATCTTTTCTTGACTTGTTTGAATATACTGTCAATTATTTCTGGTTCCTTTACTGATTTATATTGATTTTTCTAAGAAAACTAAATGAGAAACAGTGGACAGTAAACCAGCTTCATTACAAGTAGTACTCCAAAGATCACAAAGAGGAATGCATAACAAATACCCACATATTCATTTTTACTGTTACATTCTTCACTCTACACAATACAATCCACCTGAACACCTCTCAACAATGCATGAATAAAGATATTCATCAAAATGCAATATTCCATCTCTAAATATGACAATAAAATCCATAATTGGGAGCCAAATCATGAACTAAATAAATGATCTAGAATCATTAAAACAAGTACCACAGGGTTTCTCCTCATATAAGGTATCTAAAATAGAAAAAAAAAAACTACAATGTGCAAATAAATGTTATGGAGTCTGCTTAGAGGGAGAAAGAAGTAATGTAAGAAGGGACAATTAAGGGGCACATGTATTGTACATATATACAAACACTCGATGAAATCTATTAATGTGAGTAAACAATGTGTTAGACAAAGTCAAGAAATAAAAACAAACCAGGCCTTTAACTCAGCACTTGGGAGGCAGACGCAAGCAGATCAATGTGAGTATTAAGCTACATTGCAAGTTCTGAGTATGCCAGGGCTATATAGTAAGACCCCATCTCAAACAAATTAGAAATAAAAGTAATAGTAATGATAGAAATACACATGCCTTATTCAGAGAAGCCACGTTTGAAAGTAGGTTTGCACTGAATGCTAAACCCTAGTTTATACCACATCCTGTAAGACTCAGGGAACATAACAGAAAATGGGGTTGTGAAAATTGAAGATTGAGAAGACAGGAGAAATGTGAGGGTTTCTTTCTGTCATGAGAAGCATCACAAACACATTCTCATAAATGCTGTGGTTCTCTATAGAGAGATTATACAGGGATAGACAGACCTGTGGGCAATTGTCAAGAGTAGAGAGGGAGCTCACAATGTTCAGTGACTCCATCTTGAAACCTTGCCTACAAATGAGGAAAGAACAGTAATTCCTATCAGTTATATACCCTCTGGTGATCTCACAAATTCCTAATGGATAGTTCCCTCAAGAAAATGGTTTAACATTTGGCCCTGGTAAAATAGAGTAGAAAAAAAAGAAAAATTAATATGAAAGAGTAATTTTTGGAGAGAGAGTTGGAGTGACAGAAATGAAAGTAGGATAAGTTCATAATAAATTAAAGTAACTGGAATCAAATATATGAAGCATAAAGTTGAAAAGTGACAGATTTTTTTTGCAGATTATTAGAACACACCCTGAACTTGGAGAATGGTTTGTTTACTACAAAAACCAATTTTAGTTGTGGTATGGATCAGTCTTGGAACACACTGTCAATCACAAAGTCTGGAATACAGACAAACCCTCAGTATACACCTTCAATCCCAATGAGAGTAATTTAGTTTGCAGAGGGAAGCACTCATATTGAAAGTGATTGCTGATTGAACGGTAGACAATGTGCTGCATTAGAGAAATCTGACAGAAAAGAATACGTTCAACTCTAATGAAAACGGTGAGAACGAGGAGCTACATAACAAAGAAGTGCAGAATAAAGAAGAAAAGATAGTTTACAGGGACAGTTGTACAGAGACAGGCTGAAGACAGAGGGAAAAATAGACACACGTAAGACAGAATGTTCTATAGAATGAAAAGGATCCAGAAAATTATAACAGTTAAATTGAAGCCAAACAGAGCAAAAAGTCGGGGGCTAAGAGAGAAGCCAGAAAGAATCATTCAGTTTGGAGAAGAGTTTGAGCCAGAACAACTAAGTTAACAAACCAGCTAGAGTTCAAAAAGATGAGAAAGGGTAAAGTTACACAGCAGCAAATCTCAGAGGCTGAAAATATTGTACACGTGGACTAAATTATACAGAGCCCAGAAGCTTCCAAGACCAAGACTAGGTTAGCAAACAGAGATATTAAGCCACTGAGACAAAATTTACAACAGGAAAATAAAAATACTTTTACAAAATGTAAGTTAATATCTTTCAAACACTATGCCTACCACGTTATAGTATGTACCTGATTCAAATGAATAATTAAAGTAAATATGTTCTGTATCCTTGCAGAGAGGAATTGAGATTGAATACAGGAAGCAGAAACATGGGAATTATCAAAGCTTCTCTACATGATTGCTTCCAAAGACATAGCTACAAAAAATAAAAACTTTTCCAATCTAAATATAACTTCAATTATCATTTGCTATCAATTAAATGATGGCTAATTTGGCTGAACATTTATTAGCCAATGAATTTATCAGTCCTAACTCACCGCACAATCTTATTCCCTCTCTATTGCTTCATTGTGTGATTTATTAGCTGACCAAGACATTTCAAATCTGCTCTTGCTCTGTATATATTGCCCATGGTGCATTTAGAGATGAACAGAAAAAAAGTAAAAACTAAATTTCAAGTGTTTCCTGAAGTGGTATGAGAGGGAAAAGAGGAGAGTCACATAATGCCTGTCTTTCCAGCTACATTTCAGTAACAGAAACATGAACACACAGGTGAAGCACTCACGGAAAATCCAGCAGCACCCTGAAGTAATCTTCCGCTAGATGTCCAGGTATTGTGAAAAGGATGAAACCACAGTCCTTCCTCATGTTGCCTTCGAGATTTTCATTGTGATTTATTCTCCAAAAGCAACTGGCTTTTGGTAAACTGCACAAGATGAAAGAAAGTTTCAGCAGCAGAAAAAAAACAATCAAAGTGTATACCTTTGTCATGTCTGCCATTCAGTAAGCCTGAACACAGGTGACATGTACAATCCCATGAACACACTCCAGTCATTTACTCATGTACACATGTGTCTGGTTTTTATTATCATTGCTCACTGCAGAGGTGACTCAAATTGACCATAAACCCTGTCAATTTTATCTTACCACCAACTCCCACAGTTTCTTTCTTCTGACTCTGTCCAATTATCCTTAGAGGAATGCAGAGCAATTGGCCCAAGGGTTTTACATTTGAAGTGAACGTGAACAATAAGATGGAAACTATGTTTTTAAGATCATCCATTCTTGCCTTAGGGTAGTGATTCAATAATGTTCATGGCATAGATGTTCTATGGGGATATGTGGTCTCAAGCCTGTGTCAGAAAGTCATTTGAAATCTCACATGTGGATTTCATCATGTGAGACAAAGTAATAAATGAGGTTTAAGAAATCATACATATCTATTCCACTCAGAGCCCATGCAAATACATGGCCCATTGTGTCTTCACCATCAATTATAGACAGAGTAGTTTTACACACTGACCTTTCTTCTATCAAGAAAGTAATCTGTAAAGATATACTATTTCACACTACTCGCACTTCTGAATTCTTCCTAAAATTAATGTGATTTTGTAATCCAGATAACCAAACACAAATAAAATTCAAAAGTTAATTGAATCATCCTTGGTCTAGAAACTTCTAGTTTGTGCATCAATGTCAATGCAGACATAAAACTTCATTCATATAGAACTTATAAAACGTTACAAACATTTCTGATTATTACCTTCTAAAAACAAAGATCTCATAGCGAAACACATATCACTGAACCCACTGTCCACTTGGCCTCAGAAGCAGGTCGGCTAAATTTTGATCTTCATTATTTCCTTGTTTCCTTCAAATTCATCCCAGTCACACCCAGATTTGTAGCAGACTATATACTGCAGCCTCCCCCATTCCTTATCCACTACCCATCTCCAGTGTATTATACATATCTTTCCTATCGAACTTTCTTCCCCTCATGTCCACATCATGTAGCAATGACTTCCAGAGGAGGATATCAATCCACCAAAAAACTTTTCAACACAAAATTTGTGTTGCATTCAAGATATCCATGGATAAATCGAAGCAAAGACAGAGAGAACAGCCAACCAATGACTGTCCTAACTTAAGTCCCATCACATGTGAAAGAGCCAAATCTGACACTATTAATGACATTTTGCTATATTTTCAGAATGGAACATAGCACAACAGTCTCCTGAGAGGCTTCATCCATATGTGGATGAAGGCAAATACAGAGACCCACAGCCAAATACCAGGTAGAAGTCAGCGAGTCTTATTTAAAAAGTGGGTGGTAGGATTCAGTAAAACAGAGTGGTCAAGGACACCACAGACTTACAAATTCAACTAACCTAGGCCCTCAATACAGAAGGGGCCACAAGGATCAGGGTAATTATAGAAGTCAAAAGTAGAAAGAAGGACTAGGCTTGACAAGCCTCCAGTGCCAACGCCTGTTGCTATGTTGACAGTGTGTGAACAAACCTTACAAGAATATGCTCAAGTGTTACAATTTGTAAACATGCAAAATGAAATGTCCCTTAATAGAGAACTACATAAAGAAGTTTGAGCAGAAGATTAGGCTGTGCTGTGTCGCAGTGAGATTTGAAAGCTGTACCTAGGTATCCCAGTAAGAAGGACCCTCCTGAAATTCCTGAAGGCCTAAGAGAACTGAGGAAGAAAAAACAGCCATCTACCTAGTCATGGTTCAGATTCACAGTGTCTAGAGGAAAGAAGCAGTTCTACACAGGCCTCAAGTGGCAGTGAAGGCAGAGACCTGCTTTGGCTCCACACAACCCAGGACCAACTCGAGGGTGACTGAGCAGTTTACAGAACTGTCAATACTTCCATTCTGCTGAGTGATGTCAGAGGAATGGTACCATTGCATCTGATCACACAAGGAGACAGAACTAATGGCAGCTGGGTAGGTGAATGTAGTGTGCGAAATGGTTGGAGTCAGATCTGCAGTGTAGAAAGTGTAAGGGGCCCAGGCTTCTTGGGAGACAAGAATCAGAGCAGCCTCTGTCAGGTCATAAGGGATTTAATGCGCCTGTTAATTTGCTCTTTGCCATCTTAGTGTTGGCTTTGGCAAACTCTAGGCTCAAGGTCTGTGGGTTCCTGAAACCAAGATAGGCAGGGTCACGATATGTCCTGTGCCCCTGAGGAGAGTGATGTCTCCATGGGAAGATGGTCTGCTGCAGTGTCAGGTTAAGTAGAAAAGATGGGGCACATTAAATTTGGCCAGTGTGGGAGGCAGCCAAAGGGGTAGGCACTACCAGTGCATCTGCTGCCTCAGGTTTTTCACTGAGGCACGAGAGTGAGACCAAGACAGCTGGGGGCTTTTTTCACTCATTTTTCCTAAAGGGCAGGGGTGCTTAAATAGGGTGTAGGGCTGGATATCTTGTATCTCAAGTCATCAGCATCCAGTGAGGTCACTACCAAGGGTAAGGGGCCAGGACTCTGCATAGTGTCCTCCTGGAACATGGTCTAGCCTAAGCAACCATGTGGAGTAGTTGTACAGAAAAAGCCTGAATGCTGTAGCTTTGTGGTGAGGAGTTAGAAACAGAGTAGAATTGATGGCTCTCAGTACAGAAGGAAACATTTACCACCATGACCACAGTGATAGGGTGGAGGTAAGCAAAAAAATCAGTATGAGTAGACTTGAAAAATTTAAGAGTGTGGCATAGGCAGGGTCATGGCCATGATGTTCTTTAATTGAAGGCATAGTGGGAGGGGGCAGAGAAAATTTGTTGGGTTGCTGAAACCAGGGAAATATCACCAGGTCCAAATGGAACCCTTGTAGCAAGAGTGAACAGCCAAAGGAGACAAGGCCCCAGATTGGATGTAAAAACACACCCACCCCAGTCACAGGAATTATATTGGGCTTAAAGCAAAACCCATTCAAGTCAAAGAATCACTGTGGTTGAAACCACTGACCCAGGGTCCTGGAATATCTCAGGTCATTGCAGCAGCAAGACCAGGAAAAAAAGGACCAATATGTTATCAGCTTACTGTATAATAAAGAAACCAGTTTGAAAAACTGCTAATAATTTATCCTATGTGTAAAATTTTGATAATGTCAACTAGAACATCCTAATTTTTATTATTTATTATGTTTGCGCAAATAGTCACATAATAATAACAGCAAAAAAATATTTTTTGTAAAATTAGAAGAATAGAAATACTACAAATAAATTGTTCTTTTCCTTGAATTGAAGTAAAAAAAAAGTGTTAACAAATTTAAATCCATTGCTGAATTATAACACCATGTTATCTCAATCAGATATCTAAAATAATAACATTTGGGCCTGGCACGATACTCAAGAAAGTATATTACTTTACCCATCCAGTAGAAAAGACTTCAATTTTATTTGAATCAGTATAAATATTTGAGTGAAGCCTGGTTATAGTTGTAAATATAAATATTTAATAAGTAAACATTTAAATCACTACTAATGCTTAGTCTTAAGATAAATATTGTTGTATTTTATATTAAAAATAGGAAAAGTGGGAATCCAGGGATACAGGCCTGGTGTGACTGAGACGTGAGTGGCCAGAAAACAGAGAGGTCTGGACCCAGCACACAGAAAGCGCCTCCCCCCTGTTTGGTGAAGGGGAGCAGGAACCCTGGAATATGGACTTCATATTTGCCTGGAAAACCATCAGAAAGGAAAGTGTAGACATAACACTGAAACTGAGGAAATTGACAAAATCATCAGATCCTACTACAAAAGCCTATGGTCAACAAAGCTGGAAAATCTGGAGGTAATGAATGAATTCCTATACAGATACCAGATATTAAAATTAAACAAGGACTAGGTAAACCATCTAAATAATCCAATAACACCTAAAGAAATAAAAGTAGTTATCAAAAGTCTCCCAACCAAACAAAGCCCAGGTCCAGATGGGTTCAGTGCAGAATTCTATCAGAAATTTACTGATGACCTAATAGCAATACTCTCCAAACTATTCCACAAATAGAGTCAGATGGAACATAATAAAAGCAATATACAGCAAACCAACAGCCAACATCAAACTTAACAGTGGGAAACTTGAAGCAATCCCACTAAAATCAGGAACTCGACAAAGCTGCCCACTCTCCCCCCTACCTATTCAACATAGTACTGGAAGTCCCGGCTGGAGAAATTAGACAGCAAAAGGAGATCAAGGGGATACAAATGGGAAAGGAAGAAGTAAAAACATCACTGTTTGCAGATGACATGATAGTGTACTTAAGTGACCCCAAAAATTACACCAGAGAACTCCTACAGCTGATAAACAGGTTCATCAAAGTGGCTGAATATAAAATTAACTCAAATAAATCAGTAGCCTTCCTCTACTCAAAGGACAAACATGTGGAGAAAGAAATTAGGGAAAAGGTACCCTTCACAATCGTCACAAAAACTATGAAATACCTTGGTGTGACTCTAACTAAGCAAGTGAAGGACCTGTATGACAAGAACTTCAAACCTCTAAAGAAGGAAATTGAGGAGGATCTCAGAAAATGGAAAGATCTCCCATGATCATGGATTGTAAGGATCAACATTTTAAAAATGGCCATCTTACAAAAAGCAATCTACAGATTCAATGCAATCCCCATCAAAATTCCAACCCAGTTATTCATTGAGTTGGAAAGATCAATGTGCAATTTCATCTGGAATAACAAAAGACCTAGAATTGCGAAATCCATCCTCAACAACAAGAAAACATCTGCAGGAATCAGTACCCCTGTCCTCAAGCTATATTACAAGGCAATTGTGCTGAAAACTGCATGGTACTGGTACAGAAATAGGCACGTGCATCAATGGAATAGAATAGAAGGTCCAGAAATGAGCCCTCATGTATATGCTCACCTGATTTTTGACAAAGGAGCTGTAAACATTCAATAGAAAAAGGATAGCCTATTCAACAAGTGATGCTGGTCCATCCAGCACTCAGCATGCAGAAGAATGAAAATAGACCCTTTCTTATCTCCTGGTACAAAGCTTAAGTGTAAGTGGATCAAAGATCTCCACATTAAACCAGATACACTGAAACTATTAGATGAGAAATTAGGGAAAACCTTAGAACACATAGGCACAGGAGAAAATTTTCTGAACAAAACACCAATGGCTCAAGCTCTAAGGTCAAAGATTAACAAATGGGACTTAATGAGATTGCAAAGTTTCTGTAAGGCTAAAGACACTGTCAAGAAAACAAAATGGCAGGCAACAGAATGGGAAAAGATCTTTACCAACTCCACATCAGATAGAGGCCTAATATGCAAGGTATACAAAGAACTCAAAAAGCTAGACACCAGATAATCAAACAACCCTATTAAAAAACGGGGTACAGAGCTAAACAAAAGGTTCTCAATTGAGGAATATCGAATGGCTTAGAAACAGCTAAGGAAGTGCTCAACATCCTTAGTCATCAGGGAAATGCAAATCTAAACAACCCTGAGTTTCCACCTTACACCAGTTAGAATGGCTAAGATCAAAAATTCAGATGACAGCAGTTTCTAGAGAGAATGAGGAGAAAGATGAACACTTCTCCACTGTTGGTGGGGTTGTAAACTGATACAACCACTCTGGAAATCAGTCTGCCGATTCTTCAGAAAATTGGACATAGTACTACCTGAAGATCCAGCTATTCCACTTCTGGACATATACCCCAGAGACACTCCAATATACAACAAAGGTACATGCACCACAATGTTCATAGCGGCTCTATTTAAAATAGCCAGAAGCTGGAAGGAACCCAGATGTCTTTCAGAAGATGAATGGATACAAAAATTGTGGTACATTTACACAATGGAATACTACTCAGCTATCAGAAACAATGACTTAACCAAATTCTTAAGAAAATGGTTGCATCTAGAGAATATTATCCTGAGTGAGATAACCTAGTCACAAAAGAACAGACATATGCAGTCACTGACAGTGGGATGCTAACACCAGAGGCTCGGACTGCCCCAGAGACAACTCACAGACTGTGTGAAGATCAAGAAAATAATAAAAAAAAGTCATGCTCAATCCTTACACACCAAGGAAAAGTTGATTAATTCCGGGTTACATCCTGTTTTACATGTACTTTTTGCTCATTGTAACTAGTAAGACCTTAATGGAGAGTATCAAACCTTAAAAAAAAAAAAAATAAGCCAAGCACTGACACAATTTTATTTGTATACATTCATGCAAGAATGTTTAAAATTTTCTTTCTTTTATCTTTGTTTTTTAAAATAAAGTTTAAAAAATAAAAAAAAAAAGATTCATTAGACTATTTATCTGATCCTGATTTGACTTTAGTACCTGGCATCTGTCTAGAAAATTATCTATTTCATCAATATTTTACAGTTTTGTTGAATATAGGTTTTTGAGTACAGTCTGATTGTATTTTGCACTTCCTCAATTTTGGTTGTTATGTCTCCAATTTCATTCCTAAATTTAGTAATTTGTATACTATCTCTTTGCTCTCTAGTTAATTTTCTAAAGGTTTATCTGTCTTGTTGATTTTCTCAAAGACCCAGCTCCCACTTTTGTTCGTTATTTGCTTGCTTCTTTTTTTTATATTTAGTTAATTTCAACCATGAGTTTGATAATTTTCTACCATCAACTCCACTAGGTTATATTTGGTTCTTTTTATTCTAGAGGTTTCAGATGTACTTTAAGCTGCAAGTGTACTATCTCTGGGACTTCTTTATGAAGGCATTCAAGGTTATGAATTTTCATCTTTGCACTTTTTCCATAAGTTTATATATGTTGTGCCTTCGTTTCCATTAAATTCTAAGAAGTCTTTAATTGTTTCTTTATTTCTTGCCTGGCCAAGTTATCACTGAGTAGATAGTTGTTCAGCTTCCATGTGTATATGTGCATTCGTCTGTTTCTGTTGTTATTGAAGACAAGCCTTAGTACATGGTGATCACATAAGATAAATTGAATTAATTCAATGTTCTTGAATTTGTTGAGGTTTGATTTGTGTCTGATTATATGGTTGATTTTTTTATAAGTTGCCATGAGGTGTTGAGAAGAAGGTATATTCTTTTGTTTTATGATGAAATGTTCTGTGGATGTCTGTTAAACCATTTGGTTTATAACTTCTGTTAGTATCACTGTGTCTCTGTTTTGTTTCTGTTTCCATGATCTGACCATTGATGAGAATGAAGTATTGAACCCTGCTAGTATAATTGTGTGAGGTTCAATCTGTGTTTGGATCTTCAGTAATGTTTCTGTTACAAATGAGGATACACTTGCATTTGGCGCATAGCTATTCAGAATTGAAAGTTCAACTTGGTTGACTTTTAATTGAAGAATATGTGGTATTCTGCCCCATCTGTTTTGATAACTTCTGGTTGAAAGTATATGTTATTGGATACTAGAATTGCTACTCCTGCTTGTTTCTTGAAATAATTTGCTTGGAAAATGTTTAGCAGCATTTTACTCTGAGGTAGTGTCTGTCTTTGTCACTGGGGTGTGTTTCCTGTATGCAGCAATGTACTGGCTCCTCCTTACATATCCAGTCATTTACCCTATGTCTTTTTATTGTGGAATTGAGTTCATTGATAATGAGAGATATTCAAGACCAAGGATTGATGCCTCTTGTTAATTTTATTGTTAGAGGTGGAATTATGTTTGTGTTTCTCTTCTTTTGGGTTTGCTGTAAAAAGAATAATTTCATGCTTCTTCATAGGTATAGTTTCTATTCTTGTGTTGGACTTTTCTTCCATAATCCTCTATAGGGCTGGATTAGTGAAAAAATAATGTTTAAATTTTGTTTTGTCTTAAAATGTTTGGTTTCTCCATCTATAGGAATTGAGAGTTTTGCTGGCTAGAGTAGCTGGCGCTGTCATTTTTGTTCTCTTGGCATCTGTATGACATCTGCCCATGATCTTCTGGCTTTAGAGTCTCTGGTGAGAAGTCTGGTGAACTCTGACAAGTTTGCCTTTATATGTTACTTGATTTTTTTCCCTTACTGCTTTAAATAACCCTGTTTTGTTCTGTACATTTGGTGTTTTAGTTATGTGGTGAAAGGAATTTATTTCTTTCCTATCTGCATGGTATTCTGTAGGCTTTTTGTATGTTTATGAGAATCACTTTCCTTAGGTTAAGGTACTTTTTTCTATACTGTTGTTGAAAATATTTTCTGGTATTTGAGTTGGGAATTTCACTCTCTTCTAAACCTATTATTCTTAGGGTTGTTTGATCTTTTTATTTTGTCCTGGATTTCTTGAATATTTTGAGTTAGAAGCTTTTTACATTATGTGTTTTTCTTGATTGTTCTGTCAATGTTTTCTATGGTATCTTCTACACCTGAGATTCTCTCTTCTGTTTGCATCTGTGACTTTTCTCCTTCCAAGGATTTCCATCTCCAGGGTTGTCTCCTTTAATGTTTCTATTTCCATTTTTAGATCCTGGACATGTTTATTCAGTCCTTTCACTTTTTATTGTGTTTTTCTGTATTTCTTTAAAGGAGTTATTTATGTCCTGTGTTTCCTTTTTAAGGACTTCTATTCATTTACCTGTATTCATTCTCCTGTATTTCTTTGGGGGAATTATTTATGTCCTTCTTAGAGTCCTCTATCATCTTAATGACATGCTGATATACATCTGAATATTGTTTCCCTGGTGTGCTGAGGCATCCAGGGTTTGCTGTGTTGAGAGAATTGAGTTCTGATGCTGACAAGTTGTATTGTTTTTCATTGCTTGTGTTTTTGCACTTGCCTCTAACCATCTGGATATCTCCTGGGTTAACTAGAATCATTGTCTCTACCCAGAGCTTGTCTCACCTGTGAGCCTGTGAGTCTGTAATTCTATAATACTGGGTGTGTCAAAACACCTGTGTAGTTGAAGTGCAACTGGGGGTGAGCCAAGTGGGTTGGGATTCATATCAGAAGCTTTGTTCCCTGTATGGGTGCAAACTGGAAGGAGCACAGGTCTCTGGCTGGACAGGACATCTGTGTCCTGGGGTCTCAGGGTCCCAGGTGTCCAAGGTATTGGGGCAGAGTTTTGGGTCTCACCTGTGACACGTGAATGATTCAGGACACCTGAGGAGTTAAGCTGCAACTGGAGTGTGTGCTGAGTGAATGGGAATTCAAAGCAGAAGCTCTGCTTCAGTAACAGGTGCAAACCAGAAGGAAGTTAACTACTCTCTTAAGAAGTAAAGAAAAATACAATCAGTTAGACACCTTTTTTAAAGAAACAAATAAATTACTCAAAAAACTATACTACAATAAAATTAACCAGGTAAAACAAGTAAATAAAACTATTCAAGACCTGAAAATAAAAATAGAAGCAATAAAAAAATACAAAGTGAGAAAATTGTTGAGATGGAAAACCTGGAGAAGAGAACAGGAAGAACAGATGCAAACATAACCAACAGAATATAAGAGGTAGAAGAAATAATCTGAGACATAGAAGGTATGATAGAAGAAATTCATGCATCAGTTAAAGAAAATATTAAATCTAAAGAATTCCAGACGCAAAAGTCCAAGAAGTTCACCACAGGGCTCAGAAACCATGGAGCAACTGGGGACAAGATCCTTCTGGTTTCCACTTTGCCCTGGAGTTAAGCCTATAGCAAAGCTCTCTAGACCCAATACCCACCAATAGAGACCTGGTCGCCTAGGACTACTGTCAATCCTAGATTCACAGACTCACAGGCCCATGAGAAGTACAAGCTCCAGTCAGAAACAGCAAGTCCAACTAACACCAGAGATAACCACATAGCAAGAGGCAAGTAAAGGAAACTGAACAGAAAACAAGGCTACTTGGCATCATCAGAATCAAGTTTTCTCACAGTCGCAAGTCCTAGAATCCTCAACACAATGGAAAAGCAAGATTTGAATATAAAATCACTTTTCTTGATGATGATAGAAAGAGGACTTTAAGAAGGAAATAAGTAACTTCTTTTTAAAAATACAGGAGAACACAAACACATAGAAGCCCTTAAAGAAGAAACACAAAAATCCCTTAAATAAAGACACAAAAACACAATCAAAGAGGTGAAGGAATTGGGCAAAACCATAAGAATCAAGAAATTTAAACAGAAACAATATAGAAATCACAAAAAGAAACAACCCCGGAGATAGAAAACCTAGGAAAAAGATTAAAGTCATAGATGCAAGCAACACCAACAGAATACAAGAGGTAGAAGAGAAACTACAGGTACAAAATATACCATAGAAAACACTGAAACAACAGTCAAAGAAAATGAAAAATGCAAAAATCTCCTAACCCAAAAGATCCAGGAAATCCAGGGCACAATGAGAAGACCAAACCTAATGATAATAGTTATAAAAGAGAGTTAACTTACAACTTAAAGGGCCAGTAACTATCTTCAACAAAATTATAAAATAAACTTCCCTAAGCTAAAGAAAGAGATGCCTATGAACATGCAAGAAGCCTATAGAACTCCAAATAGACTGGACCAAAAAGAAATTCCTCTTGTCACGTGAGAATCAAAACACCAAATGCACAAAACAAAGAAAGAATATTAAAAGCAGTGAGGGGGAAAGGTCAAGTAACATATGAAGATAGACCTATAAAATATAAAATTATGCCTAAATTCTCAATGGAGACTCTAAAAGGTAAAAGAATATGGGTAGATGTCACACAAACCCTACAAAAATATATATATACTAACCCAAGTTACTATAGCCAGCAAAACTCTCAATTACCATAGATGTAAAAGATAAGATATTTCAGGATAAAAGCTTATTTACACAATATCTTTCTACAAATCATCTCATAAAGAATACAATAGAGGGAAAACTCTAACATGAGGAGGGAAACTACACCCTAGAAAAACAAATAAGTAGCCCAAAAGAAGATAGCCACACAAAAAATAATTCCACCTCTAACAAAAATAAATAGGAAAACACAATCATTAGACCCTAATGTCTCTAAACATCAATGAACTCAGTTCCCCAATAAAACGACATAGACTAACAGACTGGATATATAAAAAGGGCCCAGCATTTTTTTATACAGAAAACACACCTCAGTGACAAAAACAGACACTACTTCAGGGCAAAAGGCTGGAAAACAATCCTCCAAGCAACAAGAAACAAGCTGGAAAAAATATTACAATTTTGAAAAAAGATAAAGAAGACACCTCAAACACATCAAAAATAATCCACCAAGATAAACTCACGATTCTAATATATATGCTCCAAATGTAAGGGTAACTACATTCATAAAAGAAACCTTAATAAAGCTCAAAGCCCACATTGCACAAAATGATACTGGGAGACTTCAACAATTCACTCTCATCAATGGACAGATCATAAAAACAGAAACTAAATATAGATACAGAGAAACTAACAAGTTATGAACAAAATGAATTTAACAAATATTTTAAAAATATTTCATTCTAGAACAAAAGACTATACCTTCTCAGAAACTCATGGTACCTTCTCCAAAATTGGCTATATACTTAGTCACAAAACAGGCCTCAACAGATACAAGAAGATTAAAATAATCCAATGCATCCTAACAGATCACCTTAAACTCAGACTAGTCTTCAATAACAACAAAAATGACTAACATCCAACATACAAATGGAAGCTGAACAATGCTCTACTCAATGATAAATTGGACAACAAATAAAGAAAATATAAAGATTTTTAGAATTTAATAAAAATGAAGCCAAACATACCCAAAATAATGAGACACAAAAAAGGCAGTACTAAGAGAAAAACTCATAGTTCTCAGTGCCTCCAAAAAAAAACTGGAGAGAATACAGTAGCAGCTTGACAGTACGCATAAAACAGAAACTGGGGAAATTTTAAAAAATCATCAGATCCTACTATAAAAGCCTATACTTAACAAAACTGGGAAATCTGGATGAAATTGACAGTTTTATAGAGAGATGAAAGGTACCAATGTTAAACCAGGTCAAATAAACCATCTAAATAGTCTAATAACCCCTAAAGAAATAGAAGCAGTCATCAAAAGTCTCAGAACCAAAAAAAAAAAAAAAAAAAAAAGCCCAGGACCAGATGAGCTTAATGCAGAATTCTGTCAGACCCTCAAAGAATACTTGGTAAAATACTCTCCAAATTATTCCAAAAAAGAAAAAAGAAACAGAAGGACCATACCCAATTTCTTCTATGAAGCCATATTACACTTATAACATAACCACACAAAGAACCAACAAAAGCCACCTCATACCAGGCAGATTGGCTAAGATCAAAAACTCAGATAACAGAAATGCTGGTGAGGATGTGGCAAAAGAAAAACACTCCAATATTGGTAGGATTACAAGCTGGTACATCCACTCTGGAAATCAGTCTGGTGGTTCATCAGAAAATTGTACATAGTACTACCTAAAGACTCACCAATTCTACTCCTGGGCATATACCAAAAAGATGCTCCAACATATATAACAAGGACATAGGCTCACAACATTTATAGCAGCTTTATTTATAATAGCCAGAAGGTGGAAAGAGCGCATGTGTCCTTCAACAGAGAAATGAATGCAAAAATTGTGGTACATTCACACAATGGAGTACTACTCAGCTATTAAAAACAATGACTTTATGAATTTTGTAGGCAAATGGATGAAACTAGAAACTATCATCCTGAGCAAGGCAATGCATCCACAAAAAAACATACATGGTATGCGCTCAGTGACAAGCATATACTAGCCCCAGAAACCTCTGAATAGCCAGGAAACAATTCACAGACCCTATGAAGCTCAAAAAGAAGAAAGGCCAAAATGTGGATGCCTCAGTCCTTCTTAGAAGGGAGGAAGAACAAAACACTCATGGGAGCAAATGCAAGGTTAAATAGAGAAACAGGGATTGAAGAAAAGATAATTCAGAGGCTGCCTCACTGGGAGATCCATTCCATATTCAACTACCAAACACAAGCACTATTGTTGATGCCAAGAAGTACTTACTGGCAAGAACCAAATATGGATGCCTTCTCAGGGGATCTGCCAGAGTCATACAGATAGAGCTGAGCACAGCTAACCATCAGACTAAACAAGGGGACCACAATGACGGGGCTAAAGAAAAGACTGAAGGAGCTGAAAAAGTTTGCAACCTCATAGTAAGAACAACATTATCAACCAACCAAATTTCCCACAACTCCCATGAACTAAAACACCAAACATTGACCACACATGGAGAGACCCATGACTCCAGTTGCATATGTAGCAGAAGACAGCAGTGTCTGGCATTGATGTGGATTTTTGGTCCAGTGAGGTCGTGTTTTCCCAATGTAGGAAAATGTAAAGGCACTGATGTGGAGAGGGTGATTGGGAGAGGGTGTACCTTCATGGAGACACCTGGAATGGGAGGGTAACTAGGAGCAGTGTGTAGGGGTAACAGTTGAAATGTAAATACAAAGAGTATCTAATTTAAAAATTGAAAATAAAACAAACCAACAAAGAAAGAGGACTTCAGACCAATCTCCCTTATGAAGATCAATTCAAAAATACCCAATAAAATTCTTGCAAACCAAATCCAAAAACACATCAAAACAATCATCAGTCATATTCAAGTAGAATTCATCCCAGAAATGCAGGGATGGATCACTATATAGAAATTCATAAACCTAATCTACTTTATAAACAAACTCAAAGCAAAAACAAAAAAACAAAAAAAAACAGAGGATTATCTCATTATTTGCTGAAAAGGCATTTAACAAAATTCAATACCATGTCATAGTTAAAGTCTTGTAAAGATCATGAAATTCAAGGCTCATACCTAAGAATAGTAAAAGCAATAAAGAGAAAACAAGTATCCAACATCAAACTAAGTGGAAAGAATCTTGAAGGAACCCAACTAAAAACAGGATCTAGACAAGGCAGCCTACACTCTTCCTAACTATTCGATATAATACTGAAATTCCTAGCCAGTGCAATTAAACAACAAAAGAAGTCAAATGGATAGAAATTGGAAAGGAAGAAGTCAAAATATTACTATTAGGAGATATGATAGTATACTTACCTGACCCCAAAATCTCCACCAAAGAACTCATAAACCTGATAAGCAACTTCAGCAAAGTGGCTGGATATAAACTTAACTGAAAGAAATCAGGAACTTTTCTCTGCTCAAAGGATAAGCAAGCAGAGAAAAAAATTAGAGAAATGACACTCCTCACAATAGTCACAAATAAAATAAAATGCCTTGGTGTAACTCTAACCAAGGAAGTGAAAGGTCTGCATGAAAAGAACTTCAAATCTTTGAATTAACAAGTTGAAGAAGACCTCAGAAAATGGAAAGATCTCCCATGCTTATGAACTGGCAGAATTGATATAGCAAAAAATGGCCATTTTGCCAATCTACAGGTACAATGCGCTTCACATCAAAATTTCAGCTCAACTCTTTTTTTCCTCTCTTACAAATTTATTTTTAAAAAAATAAAGATACATACACAGATTTTAAGGCATTTTGGCATAACACTATATGAATATTTTTGTCAGTACTTAATTCTTTTAGAGGTTTGATAGCATGCATTGAAATCCCACTAGTTACCGTAAGCATGAAGTACATGTAGTACAGAATGTAACATGGAAACAGTAAGTTTTCTTGGTGAGTATAGATTAAGCATAATGATCTTTGAATACCCAAAATTGCCACAAGGCTATATTTTTATCTCTTGGATGATTAATGATTTAAGGTCCAGGTGTACCACAATCTGAGAGGGTGCTATACATTTATTTTTTTCCTAATAAAAGAACTGAGACTTTCATTTTGGCCTTTTTTTGAGCTTCATATGGCCTGTGCATTGTATCTGGGATGTTCAGAGCTTTCTGGGGTTAGTATCCAATTTATAGAGTTATAAAGAACAATCTGCCAATACATTTGGAATAACAAAAAATCCACGATAGTGAAACCCATTCTCAACAGTAAAAGAACTTCTAGGATAATCACTATCTCTCACCTGAAGCTGTATCACAGAGCAATAGTGATTTTAAAAACCCTTCATGGTATTGGTACAGAGTCAGGCAAGTAGATCAATGGAATAGAACTGAAAACCTAGAAACAAACCCACACACTTTTGGTCACTTGATCTTTGGCAAAGAAGCAAAAACCATTCAGTGGAAAAAAGATAGCATTTTTAACAAATGATGTTTATTCCACCAGTAGTCAGCATGTAGAAGAATGCAAACTAACTCATTCTTATCTCCTTGTATAAAGCTCAAGCCCAAGTGAATCTAGAACCTCCAAATAAAATCAGATACATTTAAACTAATAGGAAAGAAAGTGGTGAAGAGCCTTGAACACAGTGGGAAATTCCTGCACAGAACATCAATCACTTATATTCTAAGATCAAGAATTGAGAAATGGGAAATTATAAAATTGCAAAAATTAGTAAGTAAAAGGACACAAACATTTACAACCATTTCAGAAATAAATGTCACAGTTTCTCAGAAAATTGGGAATAGCTCTACATCACAACTTAGCTATACCACTCTTGAGCATATACCCAAAAGGTTATGTTCCTCCATTCCATAAGAACACTTGCTCAACTATCTTCATAACATCTTTATTCATAATAGTGAGCAATCAGAAATAACCTAGATGCCCCTAAAACAAAGGATAAATAAAGAAAGTGTGATATATTCACACATTGGAATACTATTCAGTTTGATTTTAAAAAACAGACATTTTAAAAGGTAACATCTATTCTCTGAATGATCACAATCAACATTCTTTCAGTTGTAAATTAAAGAAAACAAAAAAGAAAAAGAAAAAAATATATATTGTTTTCTATAGTAATCAAAGAAATTCTCCAGAGGTACTAATGTACTACTCTTAATACTTTTATTTTAGAGAGATGAAATAAAATTTTGTCTAATAAATCTTCAAAGAAAGATTAATAATTTAATGAGGTACTGCAGATTAATATTAGAAAACATAATGGTATAATCATTACACTGCTATAACATTTTATTAAACAGCTGAGAGATAAGAGAGGTTGCTGCATTCCAGTGAATGTGAATTGGACTCCTAGTAGCCATGTGGGGCAGTTTAAACTCGAAGGTTGCCTCTAAGTCTAACTACAGGGGAACACAGTTACATGCATGCTTATATAATCAACTACACATGCAACAAGTAATAGAAAATAATAATAACAAAATTAATTAAATTCAAGTATCATTAAATAATATTATTAACTTGTATGCAAACCAATAAATAACATGTTAAATGTAATATTTTATGTTAGTGATAAAACAGTTTTCTTCAAGCTATACAATAACTTTATAAATGATTTAAATTTTAAGATATATTACGTGATTCAAGTGTGTGTATTATCTCTGAACTTTTGAATTGAGTTCATCTCTGGCCTTAACAAAATAATGTAGCATTTTGGGATGAAGATACACCCTAGCAGGCCCACACTAGAGGCCAGAATAGAAAACACTTCAACTGCTACCATGACTTTCCCCTTGGAACTATGGTAGACAGGAAGAAAGGTGACCCAGACACTGCAGAACACCAGCATGCTGAATGTCAGATATTTGGCTTCATTAAATGTGTCAGGTAGATTCCTAGCCAAGAAAGCAACTGTGAAGCTCACTAAGGCTAGAGATCCCAGGTATCCAAGAACACAATAGAATGCTATGACAGAGCCTTTGCCACACGTGACAGTAATGTAGCCATGTTCAGAGTGTGTATCAATGTCAACAAAGGGAGGGGATGTCCACAGCCACATTCCATAGAGAATTACTTGGACAAGAGTACAGATGGGAATGGTGTATTTAGGTATCCTTGATATCAGCAATCCCCTCATTCTTCCTGGAACAGTGATCCTGAAGGCCAGAACCACAGTAAGAGTTTTGGCCAAGACTGTGGACACTGACACGGTGAACAGAATTCCGAATGTAGTCTGCTGTAGGATACATGTCGTAGTATTGGGATTTCCAATGAAGAGCAAGGAGCAGAGAAAGCAACATGTCAGGGATGTTAGCAGAATGTAGCTGAGAGAACGGTTATTAGCCTTCACAATGGGAGTCTCTCTGTGCTTCACAAAGATCCCAAGGACAAGAACAGTAAGTGCAGAGAAGCACAGGGCGAGGCAGACAAGAGCCATCCCCAAAGGATCTTCATAAGCCAGGAACGCCATAGCTTTGGGCAGGCAGTAGGTTTGCTCCTTGTTTGCATACCAATCATCTGGACACTTCACACACTCTTCTGTGTCTATTGGAAAAGCAAACAATCACCAGCATAGTTCTGTATTGTCTCTTATTCATAGGATACCTCTGCCAAAGATTTTGAAATATCTTAACACAATTTGCCTTCTTTTTGCTATAAATAGCCATTGAAAATATAGATCTAAAGCAGCATCTTATATTTTATAGTATCTTTCATGTTTGTGGTATAGAAAATCTTTTTCATAACTTTGGTATAAATAAAAATGTCTATTAGCTTTGCACATTTATGATATTTTTTATCTTGAGAGTAATCAAAATCATATTGTGTCTTAGTAATGTGGTATTTTTTAGTAATATACTTTGTACTTGGTCATTTGTGATATTGTAAATTTTATATATACTGTTTATGAGATGTGCCAGTTCTGATTTCAGAGAAAGTTGAATTTATATTAGGTAAACTGTCTGAATTAATAAGCTATGGGTCTGTTTTCATATTGTCACAAGGTTGTAGGAATCTGCCCCCCTAAATTTTATTCATAAGGGGAAATTATTCTAATGTTCAAGGTAGACATCTTGTGAATCTATTGACTTAAAAATTGCTATGTTGACCTCTCTGGCCAGCAATTACTGTCCACGCTTATGACTAGCTTATGACTGTTCCCCCTGTTCCCCTGAAGATACCACAGCTTGAGGCATCCCAAGAGATCTGCTGTACTCAGGGAATCTGGTAAGTACCTTCCTGAAGTCCTACAATTGCCACTGGATGTTCAGTAGACTCGAGACCCATCATCCTCCCAAACCCCTGCCTTGTAAATTCCCCTTTCATCCAGTGCTTTCTGCTGGGGAAGAATGCTGGATAGTCTGCTCCTCTGAAGACACCACAATGTGAAGCAGGAAAGAGATTTGCTGCTCTCAGGACAACTGACACAACAGCCTGAAAGCATCCCATGAGATCCACTGCACACAAGGCAACTTCCACCACAACCTGAAGGCATCACAGAAGATATGCTAGCACAAAGGGCAAATGGGCCACTGACCACCAGCTTGTCTGGTGCCTGGAAGACACAACCACTTAAAAACATCCCAGGAGTTTCTCTAAACACAAGGCAACTGTGAAACCGACACCATAGAATGAAGACCTCCTGGCAGCTCTGGTGCATGCAGGACAACTGACCCAAAAGACTGAAAGCTTTCCTAGAGTTTCTCCAAACACAGTGAAACAGAAACCATAGTCCGTAGACCACAACCACACACACACACGAGAGAGAGAGAGAGAGAGAGAGAGAGAGAGAGAACGGCTTTACATGGGGAAAGAGCTTGACTGCTCCTCTGAAGACCCAACAGTCTGAAGTCCTCTCAAGAGATCTGCTGGATCCAGCACAACATATCAGCAGCTTCGCTCCCCCCTTAAAGATACCACAGGTCTCACGATCTGCCAGCAGTAGGCTGAGCTCCCAAGACAGCCTCAAAAGTGCTCTTCCACTTGAGCCAAAAGTGAGCCTAACACACAAGCCTACCAACTATCCAGGGAGGGAGCACCTGGAGTTCTCAGAGTTCAGGAAGTGTGCTGATTACTGGAAAAGGTCCTTTCTGTCCCAGAGAGAGAGGCTTGTCTCTGCCATAAGAACTCTGCATCTACAAGCAGAAGTCTGAGCGCCCAGAACAGCCTCACAAGAGCTAACAAGGATAGAACCGAGTCACTGCCATCAAAACTCACTGCCTGCCCGCATAGAGCAGAACACCCTGGAGCAATCTGCCTCCTGATCCCATGGGCCATCAGACCCACAGGAGAGACAACCATCAGTCGGAGAAATAAAGATCACCTATAATCACAGAAAACAAGATGGCAAGAGAAAAGGGCAAGAACCCAAGCAACGAAAACCAAGACAACCTGGCAAAATCAGAATCCAGTTCTCCCACCACAGCAAGTAGATTTCCCAACACTCCAGAAAAACAAGATTTAGACATAAAATTGTAATTCATGATAATGACAGAGATCTTCAAGAAGTGCATGAATAACTCCATTAAACAGTTACAGGAGAACCAAGAGAAATCACTAAAAGAACCACAATAAAACATAACCAAACAATGAAATGAAAATAGAAATAGACACAATATTTCATATTTCAATATGAACAATGAAATGGAAATAGAAACAATAAAAAATCACAAAAAGAGACAACACTGGAGATAGAAAAATAAGAAAGTTATCAGGAGTCATAGATGCAAGCATCACAAACAAACTACAAGAGATAGAAGTTAAGATTTTAGGGGCAAAAGACAACATAGAAAACGTAGACAAAACAGTCAATGGAAATGCAAAAATCAAAAAGATACTAATCTTAAATGTCCATGATATCCAGGACACAATAAGAAGATAAAACCTAAGGATAATAGGTGTAGAAGAGGGCAAAGAATATAAACTAAAAGGAACAGTAAATATCTTCAGCAAAATCATAGAAGAAAACTTTCCTACCCTTACAAACAAGAAGACCATGAACATACAGGAAGCCTACAGAACTCCAAATAGATTGGACCAGAAAATAAATACTTTCCAACGCATAATAGTCAAAACACCAAATGTTCAAAACAAAAGAAAAAAGCATACTAAAAGCAGAAAGGGAAAAATGGCAAGTAACATATAAAGGCAAACCTATCAGAATTACACAAGGCTTCTCAACAGAGACTATGAAAGCTAGAAGATCCTGGACAGATATTATACATACTCTAAAAAAACACAAATGCCAGCCTGGGTTACTATATCCAGAGAAACTCTCAATTACCAAAGATAGAGAAACCAAGATATTCCAGGACAAAGCCAAATGTATACAATATCTGTCCACAAATCCACCCCTACAAAGGATAATAGATAGAAGATCTAACAAAAAAAGGGGAAATACACCATAGAAAAAGTCGAGAAAATAATCATGCAAAAAAACTAAAAAAAGGAAAGCACAAAAACATAAATCTACCTCTTACAACAAAAATAGCATAAAACAACAATCATTATTCCTTAATAACTGTTAACATAAGTGGACTCAATTCCCCAATATAGAAATATAGACTGTCACACTGGATGCATTAACAGTATCCAGCATTTGCTGTATACAGGAAACTCATCTCAGAGACAAAGACAGACACTATTTCAGAGTACAAGTCTGGGTAAAAATCTTCCCAGTAAATGGTCCCAAAAACAAGCTGGCATAGCCATTCTAATATCAAATAAAATTGATTTTCAACCAAAAGTTATCAAAAAAGATAAGGAAGGACATTTTTTTTTACGCATCACAGGAAAAAAACTATCAAGATGAACTCTCAATCCTAAATATCTATGCTCCAAATACAAGAGCAACCATATTCATAAAAGAAACACTACTAAATATCAAAGCATATATTGCACCACACACAATAATAGTAGGAGCCTTCAACACCCCACTCTCATCAATGGACAGATCATGGAAGCAGAAACTAAACACAGACACAGCAAAACTAGCAGAGGTTATAAAACAATTGGAATTGACAGATATCTAGAGAACATTTGATCCTAAAATGAAAGGATATATTGTTTTCTCAACACCTTGCAGCACCTTCAGCAAAATTGACCATATAGTCAGTCACAAAACAAGCTTCAACAGATATAAGAAGTCAAACCATGGACTAAGGCTGGTCTTTGATAACAACAAAGACAACAAAAAGTCCACATACACAGGGAAGCTCAACAATGATCTACTCAATGATAACGTGGACAAAAACGAAATTTAAAATATTTTAGAATTTAAGAAAAATGAAAGCACAAAATAACCAAACCTATGGGTTGCAATGAAAGCAGTACGAAAAGAAAATCTCATAGCTCTGCGTGCCTCAAAAACATGGAAGAGAGCACACACTAGCAGCTTCACAGCACACCTGAAAGCTCTAGAACAAAAAGAAGCAGATACACTCAAGAGGAGTAGATGGCAAGAAATAAACAAACTCAGAGCAGAAATTAACCAAGTAGAAAGAACAAGAGCTATACAAAGAATCATAAAAACCAGGAGCTGGTTCTTTGAGAAAATCAACAAGATCAATAAACAATTAGCCAGACTAACTAGAGAACACAGAGTATCCAAGTTAACAAAATCATAAATGAAAGGGAGACATAATAACATAACCTGAGAAAATTTAAGAAATCACCAGATCCTACTAAAAAAGCCTATACTAAACAAAACTGGAAAATCTGGAGGAAATGAACAAATTTCTAGACAGATATCAGATACCAAAGTTAAATTGGGATCAGATAAACCGTCTAAACAATCACATAACACCTAAATAAATACAACCAGTCATCAAAAGTCTCCCAAATTTAAAAAAAAAAAATAAAGAACTGTAGATTGTCCTGAAGCTGTTAGTATTTTAATGTTAATTCCACTTCCACAAGAAGTGTTGACTAGTCACGTGACTCCAACTAAACATTCCCATCTTAATTACTAAAATAAAGAAAAGCCAGAGTGACTGGGTGGGACAAGGGAAGTAGAGACTGCAGAGAGGTGTGAGGAGGTCACAGGAGGTCAGACGATGGAGAGAGAAGATCATGGCAACATGGAGCTTCCCAAGAACCAGCTAGACCCAGGTGTGATTAATTGGTATTAAAACACTATGAACATTAAAGATTTTACAGGTCTAATATCTCATATAGAAGGGCAGTTTGTATCTTTGTCTATTTGATGAAATCTTGTTGTATAGAGGGTTTGTGGATTGAGAGTTGAATATATAAACCTACATAAAAAGCTTTCATGCTGTAGAGTTGTGTTTGTGGGATTTGGGGGTACAGAAACACCCCAGGACAGAGGCAGAGAACAGGCGGTAGTAAACTGCCAAGGGAAGAGAGTTGCATGGACAAGTTGGGTCATGAAGACAGTTCAGACAAGGCGCCAGAGATGCACGTGGCTCCATATCAGAGTCGGGCCTGAGAAGTTAGAATTTTGGGTGGGTAAAGTGATAAATTGGTTAATATTTTTTAATATTTACTGCAACACAGGATTAAAAGGTTTCACTGCAGAATTATATCAGACTTTTATAGAAGACCCAATGCCAATACTCTCTAAACTACTCCACAAAATATAAACAGAAGAAATACTGCCCAACTCAAATCTTCTGAGCCACAATTATAAACATACCTAAACCACACAAAGGATTTACAATGAAAGAGAACTTCAGAACAATATGCCTCAAGAACATTGATGCAAAAACATCAATAAAATTCTTGAAAACTGAATGCAAGAACACATCAAAATGATCATTTCAACATGTGATCAAGTAGGCTTCAACCTAAGGATGTGAAGATCAGGATTCCAAGGCTCAGATGTACACATAGTATAAGCAATATACAGCAAGCCAGTAGCCAACATCAAACTAAATGGTGAGAAACTTGAAGCAATCCCACTAAAATCAAAGACTAGACTAGGCTATCCAGTCTCCCCAATCCAAAGTATTAAAGGAAGTCTAGTTCAGTGCAATTATACAACAAAAGAAAGTCAAAGAAATACAAGACAGAAAGAAAAATTCAAAATATGACTATTTTCAGATGATATACCAGTATATGTAAATAACCCCAAAAATTCAAACAGAGAATGTTTACAGCTGAAAAATAACTTCAGCAAAGTAGTTGTATATAAAATTAACTCAAACAAATCAGTAGTCTTCCTCTACTCAAAGGAAAAATATGCTGAGAAAGAAATTGGGGAAAAGATACCCCTCAAAATAGTCACAAACAATATGAAATACCTTGGTGTGATACTTACTAGGCAAGTGAAGGACCTGTATGACAAGAACTTCAAATCTCTGAATAAGGAAATTTAAGAAGAACTCAGAAGATGGAAAGAACTCACATGCTCATGGATTGGAAGAAACAACACTGTAAAAATGGCCATCTTACCAAAAGCAATCCACAGATTCAATGCAATCCCCATCAAAATTCCAACTCAATTCGTCATAGAGTCAGAAAGACCAATATGCAAATTCATCTGGAATATCAAAAAAATCTAGAATAGCAAAATCTATTCTCAACAAAAAAAAAAAAAAAAATTTCTGTGGGACTCACCATCCCTGACCTCAAGCTATATAATAAACACATGGTATTGGTACAGAGATAGGCATGTAACAGAATTGAAGACCCAGAAGAGAACCCTCACACCTATGGTCACTTGACCTTTGACAAAGGACCTAAAAACATTAAATGGGGAAAAAAGCCTCTTAAACAAATGGTGTTGGTTCATCAAATAGTATTGGTTCAGTTGGCAGTCAGCATGCAGAGAATTCAAATCAATCTTTTCTTATCCCCTTGTAGAAAGTTCAAGTCCAAGTGAACCAAAGATCTCCAAATAAAACTAGGTACACTGAAACTATTAGAAGAAAAAGTGGCGAAGAGCTTAGAACACATAAGCACGGGGGGGGGGGGAATTTCTGTAACAGACACCACTGGTTTGTACTCTAAGATAAAGAAATGACAAATGGGACCTCATAAAATTGCATAGTTTCTGTTATGCTAAAAACACTGTCAAGAAAACATAACATCAGCCAAAAGACTAAGAAAGGATCTTTACCAATCCCATATCTGACAGAGGGCTAATATCCAATATATGCAAAGAACTCAAGAAATTAAACAACAGAAAAACAAACAATATAAGTAAAACATGGGGTACAAAGCTAAACAAAGATTCTCTAGCAAGAAATACCCTATAGGAAGAGAGGGCTAGGTGTAGCACATGGTAGGCGTGGCCCTCCGGTTGGTCCAGGGGAGCAGGAACTCTGCCATAGGGACATGGTGTCCACCCGGAAGGCCTTTTCGTGTGGACCAAACAATCAACCCATTTGGCACCAGAAACAGTGAAGATTCAGGAATGCAGGCCTGCGGCATGAGTAGCAAAGGTACAGAGAGGTCTGAGCCGAGCATGTGGAAAGCAATGTCCCCCGACTGGTTAAGAGGAGCAGTAACCATGGAATATGGACTTTGCTATCTGACCAGAAAGCCATCGAGTTAAACACTTCTTCATGTTAAAAGTCTTGGAAAAAATAGGAATTCAAGGCCCATACCTAAACATAATAAAATCAATATACAGCAAACAAATAGCCAACATTAAACTTAATGGTGAGAAACTTGAAGTAATTCCACTAAAATCAGGGACTAGACAAGGCTGCCCACTCTCCCCCTACCTATTTAACATACTACTGGAAATCGTGCTTATGGTAACTAGTGGGATTTCTATGCATGCTATCAAAGCTCTAAAAAAATTAAGTACTGACAAAATTATTCATATAATGTTATACCAAAATGCCTTTAAAAATCTGTAAATGTATGCCTCTTTTTTTTAAATAAAACGGTAAGGAAAAATAAGAAAAAGAACAAAAACAAACAAACAAACAAACCATTCTGCATGTCTAAGCTTCAGGAATAAAAAGTTTAATCCTTAATGCATAATGATTTATCTTCTTTTATTTTAATTCTGAGTGTGTAGTCTTCTGATACATAGGAAAACTCAACATATAAAAAAGAAGAATTCCTTTGTATTATTATTACATTTACTCAGTGACTGAGTGCATCTACAAGTTCAAGGTCTAAAATGTGTATTGCAATAAAAAATATAAGCACTTAGGTTGTAAAAAAGTAAAGAAGAAAAGAAAAGGAAATACCCAATGGCCGAGAAGCACCTAAAGAAATGCTCAATATCCCTAGTCATCAGGGAAATGCAAATCAAAACAACCCTGAGATTCCACCTCACACCAGTCAGAATAGCTGAGATCAAAAACTCAGATGACAGCAGATGGTGGCAAGAATGTAAAGAAAGAGGAACACTCCTCTACTATCAGCGGGATTGAAAGCTGGTACAACCACTCTGGAAATCAGTCTGATGGTCTCTCAGAAAATTGAAGATAGTACTACCTGAAGACCCAGTGTTTCCACTCCTGGCATATACTCCAAAGATGCCCCAACATATAACAAGGACACATGATCCACCATGTTCATAGCAGCCTTATTTATAATAGCCAGAAGCTGGAAAGGACCCAGATGTCCTTCAACAGATGAAAGGATACAAAAAATGTGGTACCTTTTCACAATGGAGTATTTCTACTCAGCTATTAGAAACAATGACTTCATGAAATTCATAGGCAAGTGGATGAAACTAGAGACTATTATCCTAAGTGAGGTAACTCAGTCACAAAAAGAATACACATGGTATGCACTCACTGATAAGCAGATACAAGTCCAAGAAAGCTCTGTTTACCCAATGCACAAGAAACAATTCACAGAGTGCGCAGAACAGGGCCCGGCCCATCTGCCACAGATATCAGCAGCGCCTAAAGTTTTAAAGACTGCTGAGGAGGAGACCTGGGCAGCCAGGGAGCAGAGATATCTCTGCGGGGTGAGCACTGTAAGCGCACCCCCAGCCCTGCCTGATCCAGGGAAGAGGAACAGAACTTTGGAACTTCTGTTTCCACCTGGCGACACTGAGGCATAGAACAGGGCTCGGCCCATCTGCCACATAGACCAGTGAAGACCCAGGGACACAGACCAGATACAAGGGAAAGGCGAGAACATATCACTGACAACAAAATGGCAAGAGGAAAGCTAAAGAGTATATCCCAAGGAAACCAAGACAACCTGGCAACTCCAGAACCCAGATCTCCCACAACAGCAAAAATAAGAATGCCAAACACTCCAGAAAAAGAAGATGCAGACCCAAAATCATACATCAAGATGCTGATAGAGATACTTAAACAAGAACGGAAGGAAAAGCAAAAAGAATCAGAAGCTTTTAAAGAGGAAGCAAGAAAAACACTCAAACAACTCAAAGAACAAGTGGAAAACACACCAAAGAGACGAAGGAATGGAAGAGGGAATTTAAAACGGAAATTGACACAATAAAGAAATCACTAAAAGAGATAACCCTGGAGGTAGAACACCTAAAAAAGAAATCAGGAGTCACAGAAGCAAGCATTTCCAATAGATTACAAGAGATGGAAGAGAGAATCTCGGGGGCAGAAGATAACATTGTAAACATGGACAAAACAGCCAGAGAAGATGCAAAAAACAAAAAGGTCCTAACCCAAAATGTCCAGGAAATCCAGGACACAATGAGAAGACCGAACCTAATGATAATAGGAATAGAAGAGGGAGAAGAGTATCAACTAAGAGGCACAGTAAATATCTTCAACAAAATCGTAGAAGAAAACTTCCCTACCCTCAAGAATAAGATGACCACGAGCATAAAAGAAGCCTTCAGAACTCCAAATAGGTTGGACCAGAAAAGAAATACCTCCCGACACATAATAGTCAAAACACCAAGTGCCCAAAGCAAAGAAAGAATACTAAAAGCGGTAAGGGAAAAAGGTCAGGTAACATATAAAGGCAGGCCAATCAGAATCACACCCGATTTCTCAACAGGGACTATGAAAGCTAGAAGAGCCTGGACAGACATCATGCACACCCTATGAGAGTACAAGGGCCAGCCCAAGCTGCTATACCCAGCAAAACTAATAATGACCATCGATGGAGAGATGAAGATATTTCAAGACAAATCAAAATTTACAAAATATATGACCACAAACCCAGCACTACAACGAATTATAGGTGAAAAACCCAATACAATGAGGAAAAATACAGCCTAGTAAAAACAAGAAAACTAAAAGAAGAAAAAGACACAGACACAACTCAACCCAAAAAAGCAATAATGGCAGGAAACAGAAACAACTATTCCTTGATATCTAACATAAATGGACTCAACTCCCCAATAAAGAGACATAGGCTATCAGACTGGATACATAAACAAAATCCAGCCTTTTGCTGCATACAGGAAACTCATCTCAGAGACAGAGACAGACACTATCTCAGAGTAAAAGGGTGGGAAAAAAACTTCCAAGCAAACAGCCCCAAGAAGCAAGCTGGAGTGGCTATTCTAATATCGAATAAAGTAAATTTCCAACCAAAAGTTATCAAAAAAGATAAGGAAGGACACTTTGTACTCATTACTGGGGAAATCTCTCAGGAGAAACTCTCAATCCTTAACATATATGCTCCAAATAAAAAAACACCCACATTCATAAAAGAAACCCTACTAAAGCTCAAAAAATACATCTCACCCCACACAATAATAGTGGGAGACTTTAATACCCCACTCTCACCAATGGACAGATCATGGAAACAGAAACTGAACAAGGACACTGGAAAACTAGCAGAGACTTTTAACCAACTAGAATTAATAGATATATACAGAACATATTATCATAAAGTAAAAGAATACACATTCTTCTCAGCACCCCATGGCACCTTCTCGAAAATTGACCACATAATTGGACACAGAACGAGCCTCAATCGATATAAGAAGATTAAAATACTCCCGTACATCCTCTCAGATCACCATGGTCTATGGCTGGTCTTTAACAACAACAAAGACAACAAAAAGCCCACATACACATGAAAACTAAACAACGCTCTGTTAAACGATAGCCGGGTCAAAGAAGAAATAAAGAAAGAATTAAGGATTTTCTAGAATTCAACGAAAACGAAAACACAACATTCCCAAACCTATGGGATGCAAGGAAAGCAGTACTGAGAGGAAAACTTATAGCCCTAAGTGCTTCCAAAAAGAAACTGGAGAGAGCTTACATCAGCAACTTGACAGCACGGCTAAAAGCCCTAGAACAAAACGAAGCAGATATACCCAGGAAGAGTAGACGGCAAGAAATAATCAAAATTAGGGCAGAAATAGACCAAATAGAAACAAAAAGAACCATTGAAAAAATCAACAAAGCCAAGAGTTGGTTCTTTGAGAAAATCAACAAGATTGATAAAACCCTAGCCAGACTAACTAGAGGGCAAAGAGAGAGTATACAAATTAACAAAATCAGAAGGAAAGTGGCGACATAACAACTGAAACTGAGGAAATTCAAGAAATCATCAGATCCTACTACAAAAACTTATACTCCACAAAATTGGAAAATCTGGAGAAATGGAGGAATTCCTAGACAGATACAAGATCACAAAGTTAAACCAGGACCAAGTAAACCATCTAAATACAACTATAACACCTAAAGAAATAGAAGAAGTCATCAAAAGCCTCCCAACCAAAAAAAGCCCAGGTCCAGACAGGTTCAGTGCAGAATTTTATCAGACTGTTTATTGGGGATATAACACAAATACTCTCCAAGCTATTCGAGAAGATAGAATCAGATGAAATACTACCTAACTCATTTTTGAGGCTACAATAACCCTAGTACCTAAACCACACAAAGACCCTAAAAGGAGAGAGAACTTCAGACCAATCTCACTTATGAACATTGATGCAAAAATACTCAACAAAATACTTGCAAACCAAATCCAAGAACACATCAAAACGATCATTCATCATGACCAAGTAGGCTTCATCCCTGGGATGCAGGGATGGTTTAACATAAGGAAATCTATCAACGTAATCCACCATATAAACAAACTCAAAGAATAAAACCACATGGTCATCTCACTAGATGCTGAGAAAGCATTTGACAAAATCCAACACCCCTTCATGTTAAAGTCCTGGAAAGAAGAGGAATCCAAGGTCCATACTGAAACATAATAAAAGCAATATACAGCAAACCAACAGCCAACATCAAACTTAATGGCGGGAAACTTGAAGCAATCCCACTAAAATTAGGGACTAGACAAGGCTGCCCACTCTCCCCCTACCTGTTCAACATAGTACTGGAAGACCTGGCCAGAGCAATTAGACAGCAAAAAGAAATCAAAGGGATACGAATCGAAAAGGAAGAGATAAAAACATCACTCTTTGCCAATGACATGATAGTGTACTTGAGTGACCCCAAAAATTCCACCAGAGAACTCCTACAGCTGATAAACAAGTTCAGCAAAGTGGCTGGATACAAAATTAACTCAAACAAATCAGTAGCCTTCCTATACTCAAAGGACAAACATGTGGAGAAAGAAATTAGGGAAAAGGTACCCTTCACAATCATTACAAAAACTATAAAATACCTTGGTGTGACTCTAACTAAGCAAATGAAGGACCTGTATGACAAGAACTTCAAACCTCTAAAGAAAGAAATTGAGGAGGATCTCAGAAAATGGAAAGATCTCCCATGCTCATGGATTGGAAAAATCAACATCTTAAAAATGGCCATCCTACCAAAAGCAATCTACAGATTCAATGCAATTGCCATTAAATTCCAACCCAGTTCTTCATAGAATTGGAAAGATCAATGTGCAATTTCATATGGAATAACAAAAGACCTAGAATAGCGAAATCCATCCTCAACAACAAAAAAACATCTGCGGGAATCACTATCCCTGACCTCAAGCTATATTACAAGGCAATTGTGCTGAAAACTGCATGGTACTGGTACAGAAATAGGCATGTGGATCAATGTAATAGAATAGAAGATCCAGAAACGAGCCCTCATGCATATGGTCACCTGATTTTTGACAAAGGAGCAGTAAACATTCAATGGGAAAAGGACAGCCTATTCAACAAATGGTGCTGGTCCAACTGGCACTCAGCATGCAAAAGAATGAAAATAGACCCTTTCTTATCTCCTTGTACAAAGCTCAAGTGCAAGTGGATCAAAGATCTCCACATTAAACCAGATACACTGAAACTATTAGATGAGAAAGTAGGGAAAACCTTAGAACACATAGGCACAGGAGAAAATTTTATGAACAAAACACCAATGGCTCAAGCTCTAAGGTCAAAGATTAACAAATGGGACTTAATGAGATTGCAAAGTTTCTGTAAGGCTAAGGACATCGTCTAGAAAACAAAACGGCAACCAACAGAATGGGAAAAGATCTTTACCAACACCACATCAAATAGAGGCCTAATATCCAAGGTATACAAAGAACTCAAAAAGCTAGACACCAGAGAATCAAATAACCCTATTAAAAATGGGGTACAGAGCTAAACAAAACGTTCTCAGTTGAGGAACACCGAATGGCCGAGAAACACCTGACGAAGTGCTTGACATCCTTAGCCATCAGGGAAATGCAAATCAAAACAACCCTGAGATTACACCTCACACCAGTCAGATTGGCCAAGATCCAAAACTCAGATGACAGCAGATGCTGGCGAGGCTGCGGAGAAAGAGGAACACTTCTCCACTGTTGGTGGGGTTGCAAGCTAATACAACCACTCTGGAAATCTGTCTGGCGATACCTCAGAAAATTGGATATAGTACTACCTGAAGACCCAGCTATTCCACTTCTGGGCATATACCCCAGAGACACTTTAATACACAACAAAGATATATGCACCACAATGTTCATAGCGGCTCTATTTATAATAGCCAGAAGCTGGAAGGAACCCAGATGTCCTTCAGAAGATGAATGGATACAAAAATTGTGGTACATATACACAATGGAATACTACTCAGCCACCAGAAACAATGACTTAACCAAATTCTTAAGAAAATGGCTGCATCTAGAGAATATCATTCTGAGTGAGATAACCCAGTCACAAAAGAACATACATAATATCCAGTCACTGATAGTGGGATGCTAACCCCCAGAGGCTCGCACTGCCCCAGAAACAACTCACAGACTGTAGGAAGTCCAAGAAATAAAGAAAACAAAACAAAACAAAAAAATCTTTACACAACAAGAAAACTTTGACTATTTTCATGTTACATTTTTTTTTTGCATGTACTTTGTGCTCATTGTAACTATTGGGTTTTCGATGCATACTGTCAAACCTTTAAAAAGATCAAGTACTGACTATTCATATAGATTTATGTGAATATTATTTTAAAACCTGAAAAAAAAGTACTGACAAAAACGTATTGTATAATTTTACGCAAAAAATGCTTGAAATCTGTACATTTATCTTTGTTTTGTAAAATAAAAATGTTTAAAAATAAAATAAAATAAAAGGACTTTGGTTAAAGAAGGGGTCCCAGCAGCTTTTGCTGTAAAACTCTATACATCATGGATAAATGAAAAAGACATAAATGCAGTTGCTCAGAGTCTTCAAAAAGTGGGCGTGAACAGCAGACTGACTGAGCTGTTCCCTGCCAATAAACAACGCGTTAGCACTTCACTAAGCATTTCACTGAGGCAGGCTTGAAAGAGCTTCTGGAGCATGTCTGCGACCAGCAGACCATTGGGCACAGAAGGAGTTCCAGAAGGAGCTTTAGAATGGGTCCCATGGGGACTAATTCAAGGACATAATTTATATGTCAAGGAAGAAATTAAAATAAAATTACATCCCAGAACCAGTGGTCATTGGATAGTGTGGTCAAGTGTGATGAGCACCGTGGAGTGGAACAAAAAAGAGAAGCTTTTAACAGAACAAGCTATCAAGTGCTTGGAGCAATACAGCCCTCTACTTGCTGCCTTCACTACTCAAGGTCAGTCGGAGCTGACTTGGTTACTGAAGATCCCGGAGTATTGCTATGACAACGTTCACCTCATGGAAGCCTTCCAGAAAATAGTGGTGCTTTTTTTATAAAGCTGAGGTCCTGAGTGAAGAGCCCATGATGCAAAGGGGAAAGTGTCTTCCTTGAGCAAATGAAGACGCTTTTAGAATGGTTCGAAAATGCTGAGGAGGAATCTGTGTCTGAAGCCAAAGAAGGTGACTGAATTTTGAAACAACATCCTCAGTAAAGCAAACAGGAGTTGTAGATAAAACATCATGTCTCATGTGTCCTGGTTCTTACATCTTCCTGCCTCCCTATATCAAGCATGATATAAGGGCTTTCATGGCTGTTTTTATCTTAACTGTTTTTATGGTTACTGGAAATGTTGGGTTTGGTTTCTGAAACCATGTGTAAGGAGCTGTAGGAGTCGTAGAATTGAGTCTGATGTTGCATTGGTTTTCAGTTACCTTCTACCTACTCTATTTCTACTGTAATAATGAGCAGTTCACTGTATTTCCTGGGCTTTCTATATAAACTGTTTTCAAGATGAAAAAAAAAAGAAACAATTCACAGACATTATGAAGCCCAAAAAGAAGGAAGGTCAAAATTGGCATGTTCCAGTCCCTCTTAGAATAAAGAACAAAACTCTCATGGGAGAAAATGAAAAGTCAAATACAGAAGCATGGATTGAAGAAAAGATCACTCAGAAGCTGCCTCACCTAAGATCCACCACATATGCAGTCACCTAATTTAAGCACTATAGCTGATCCCAAAAAGTACTTACTGGCAGAAATCAGACAGAGATGGTCCTTCAGGGACTATGCTAGAGTCATATACATACAGCTGATCATGCTTGCAGCTAATCACTGGTCTAAACTCGGGGATCCCAATGAGGTTGCTAAAGAAAGGTCCTAAGGAGATGAAAGGGGTTGCAGCCTCATGGAAAAATTATCAACCAACCAACCCCCCCCAAAACTCCCATGGAGTAAAACACCAAACTCTGTGTGCATTTTGAGAAACCTAGTGATTCAGTTGTGTATTTAGGTGAAGATGGCAGTGTCTGGCATCAATGTAAGAAAATGCTTTTGTTCCAGAGAGGGCACATTGTCCCAGTGTAGGGGAATGAAAAGGCAATGGGGAAGAGAGGAGGAAGGGAGTCAACCTTAGTGAAGGCAAATAGAGGGGGAGGAGAGTGGAGTGGGGTAAAGATATAGCATCTCAAATGTAAATACAGAGTATCTAATAAAAAAAATACAACACCCCTTCATGTTAAAAGTATTGAAGAAATCTGGAATTCAAGGCCCATATGTAAAGACAATAAAACAATTTACTTAAAACCAACAGCCAATATCAAATTAAATGGAGAGATACTTGAAGCAAACACACTAAAATCAGGAACAAGACAAAGATGCCCACTCTCCCCATATCTATTCAATATAGTACTCAGAGTGATAGCTAGAACAATAAGACAAAAAAATAGATCAAGAGGATACAAATTGACAAAGAAGAAAAAAAGTATCACTATTTGCAGATGATAAGATAATATACCTAAGTAACCCCCAAAAATACTACCAGGGAACTTCTACAGCTGAAAAACAACTTTAATAAAGTGAACAGATGTAAAATTAACTCAAATCAGTATCCTTTATTTATACAAATGGTGAACAGGATGAGAAAATATTAGAAAACAACTCACTTCACAATAGCCACAAACAATATAAAATATATTGGAGTGATTTTTAACCAATCAAGTGAAAGATCTGTATAACAAAAAATTCAAGGATCTGAAAAAAGTCAAAGGAGACCTCAGAAGAGCAGAAAAAACCAATGCTCATAGATTGGCAGGAGTAAAATAGTAAAAATGTCCATCCTACCAAAGGCAATAAACAGACTCAGTGTGATCCCCATCAAAATCTCTAAACAATTCTTCAAAAACATGGAACGAGCAATGCACAAATTTATCTGGAAAGGAAAACAAACCATAATAGGGAAATAAAAACTTAGCAATAGAAGAAGTGCTAGGAGAAATCATCATCCCTGGCCTCAATCTAAACTACAGAGCAATAGACATAAAAACTGTATAATGTTGGTACAGAGACATTGTTAGATGGAATAGAATTAAAGACCCAGAAAGAAAAACATGCACTTAAACACACTTGATCTTTGGCAAAGAAGCCAAAAATATACAATTGAAAAAAAGAAAGCATCTTCAATATGTTGTGCTGGTCTAACTGGATGTCTGTTTGTAGAAGAATGAAATAGACCCATATTTGTCACCTTGCACAAAGCTCAATTCCAAGTGGATCAAGGACCTCAACATAAGACCAGATACATTGAATCTAATAGAAAAGAAAGTGGGAAAGAGCCTTGAACTCATTGGCACAGGGAGAAATTTCATAAACATAATTCTAATGACTCATGCTTTAAGATCAGAAATTGATAAATGGGACCTCATGAAATTGGAAATCTTCTGTAAGGTAAAGGACACAGTAAACAAGACAAATAGGCAACCTACAGATTGGAAAAATCTTCAATAACCCCACATCTGATAGAGGGCTAATATCCAATATATATAAAGAAATAAAGAAAACAAAACAGTTATATATATATAACTCAAGGAGCTAACCAACAAATAAACAAAAAAACCCAATACAAAAATGGGGTATAGAACTGTCTGAGTTAGGGTTTCTATTCCTGCACAAAACATCATAACCAAGAAGCAAGTTGTGGAGCAAAGGATTTATTCATATTACACTTCCATATTGCTGTTCATCACCAAAAGAAGTCAGGACTGGAACCCAAGCCAGTCAGGAAGGGAGCTAATGGAGAGGCCATGAAGGGATGTTACTTACTGGCTTGCTCAGCTTGCTTTATTATAGAACCCAATTCTACAAGCCCAGGGCTGGCATCACCCACATTGGCCGGGCCCTCCACCCTTGATCACAGTTGAGAAAATGCCTTAGTGCTTATGGAGGAATTTTCTCAAATGAGGATCATTTCTCTGTGATAACTCTAGCTTGTGTGAAGTTGACAAAAAACCATCCAGTACAAGAACTAAACAGAAAATTCACAACAGGGGAATCTCAGATTGTTGAGACACATCTAAAGAAATGTTGAAAGTACTCAGTGATCAGAGAAATGCAAATCAAAATGATCCTGAGATTGCTCCTTACACCAATCTCATGGTTTTGGACTGAGACCAAAATCTCATGTGACAGCACATGTCGGCAAGAATGTGAAGAAAGAGGAACACTCCCCTATTTCTGTAGGATTGCAAATTGGCACAACCAATCAGGAAATTAAACTGGAGGTTCCTTAGAAAACTGGAAATAAATCTACCTGAAGACTCAGCTATACTACTCTTGAGAATATACTCAAAAAAATTGCCTTACTGGAACACAGAAGGACTTTTTCCGAGATGTTCATATCAGCCTTGTTTGTGATAGCCAGAAGATGAAAACAACCCCCCAGATGACCCACGATAGAAGAATGGATACAGAAAATATGGTTCATTTACACAATCGAGTACTACACAGCTATTAAGAATGAGAATATCCTGAGTCTTGTAGGCAAATGGATGAAACTAGAAAATATCATCCTGAGTGAGGTAATTCAGACTCAAAAGGACATGTACAGTATATATTCATTGATAAGTGAATATTAGCCAAAAAAAGTATACAGAATACCCAAAGTACAGTTCACAGAACTCAAATAGGTTAACAAGCTGAAGAGCCCAAGTGTTCTCAATCCCACTTGAGAAGGAGAAAAAATAATTCACAAAGTGTTGGGAAGGAGAGACCTAAGCGGGAAAGTGGACAGGGTCAAAAAGAGAGCATGATCAGGTATGGGTGAGGGAAAAGGACTGAAGCCCTGAGGGAAAGCAGAAAGGATGGAAACAGGCGACCTTGAAAGTTGGGAGGTTGAGAGTAGCCTCCAGAATGTACCAGAGAAATGGGAGGTGTAGACTCTCGGGACTCAAAGGGAGAAACTTCAGATGAAATGCCCTGCTGTGGGGAAAGAGAACATGTAGAGTCCACTCCAGTAGAAAGACAGGGCATCATATGGAGGAATGGGGTTGCCATCCTCAGTCAAAACTCTGACCCATGATTGTGCCTGTCTGAAAAAAGAGAGACCCCAAAGCCTGACTGAGGCTATGAAGTGCTCACAAAAATGGACTATCATGACTGCCCTTCAAAAACCACAACAAGCACCTGGAAAAGTCAAATGCAGATATTTGCACCCAACCAATGGACAGAAGCTGCTGACCAATGTGGTTAAATTAGGTTAAATTAGGGGAAAGCTAGAAAAGCTAAGGAGGAGGGTGACCTTGTAGGAGGACCAGAAGTCTATATTTATGTGAACCCCAGAGATGTCTCAGACACAGGACCACAAACTATGCAGCATACACCAGCTGATATGAGGCCCCTAACACATATACAGCAGTGAACTGCCTGTCTGGCTTCAGTCAAAGAAGATGCACCTAACACTCAAGAAACTGGGGATCACAGATAGTGGAGAGGCCCTGTGGGGTGGGAAGTAGGAGTGGAAACATTCTCATGGAGAAGGGGGGTTATGGGACATGGAATAGTCAGAGGATGAACCAGGAGGAAGATAATATTTGGGTTGTTTAAAAAATATTAAATAAAATCAATCGACCAGAATGGATAAAATCAAAAACTAAGGCAAAAGCAGATGCTGGTGAGGGTGTGGAGAAAGAAGAACATTCCTCCATTTTTGGTGGGATTGCAAGCTGGCACAACCACTCTGGAAATCAGTCTGGCAGTTTTTCAGAAAACTGGACATAGCACTACCTGAGGACTTAACTGTACCACTCCTGCGCATATACCCAAAAGGTGCTCCAACAAACAACAAGGAAACATGCTCTACTATGTTCATATCAGCCTTATTTATAATAGCCAGAAGCTGGAAAGAGCCCATATTTCCTTTAGTAGAGGAATGAATACAGAAAATGTGGCTCAACTATTAAAAACAATTACTTCATAGAATTCTTAGGCTGTAATTATGGATGTAACTGGAAAATATTATCTGTGAGACCATGCTCAATCCCACACAGCCTGTCTGAGAAAATGCTGCTTCTGATGCTTTCAGGCCAGCTCACTGGGAAGCATATAAACAAATCTCAGCACGGTGCTTATGTCTAGTCTGGGCCTGTAAACTCTGGCAGGTCAATGTTCAGTGGGTTGCTGAGATTAAAGCTTGGCCGGTGGAGTGTGTTAACCCCAGCCTGGCTCTCAGAGGCAACGCAGAGCCAAGATAGGGCTCCTGAAAAGACTATTCACTGGGGACAAAAGGATCCCAGAAGGAGAAGATTTCAACATGTGTTTTATATTTGTGCACTTCTCTCCTTTTTTTGTCCTTTTTAAATAGCTTGAGATTCAACCATTTGTTTGCCTCTGAGATTGGCCATAGTTGTTTTTCTAGGGCTTACATGTGTGTGCACGAAGGGACTTAGGGGGTGGCTGGTCTGGCTAGAGTTTACATCACCTTCTCCTGTGGAGGCGGGATTTGGGGCATGGCTAGACCTGTCCCACTGTGGTGGCATTAAGGCAGAGTGGGTTTTCAAATTAGCAGGAAACATTATGAATTCATAAACATTATGAATGTAAAGCAGTGTTTGCTGCCAGGAGCCTGATATATCTGTCTCCTGAGAGGTTCTGCCAGTGCCTGACAAATTCAAAGTTGGATGCTCAGAGCCAACCAGTGGAGTGAGCACAGCATCTCCAATGAAAGAATTAGAGAAAGGACTGAAGAAGTTGAAAGGGTTTTAAGCCCCATAAGAAAAACAACAATATCAACCAACCAGATGCCTCAGAGCTCACAGGGACTAAACCACCAAACAAATAGTATACAAGAGATCCATGGCTCCAGCTGCATATGTAGCAGAGGATAGTCTTGTCGGGCATCAGTGGGAGGAGAGGCCCTTGGTACTGTGAAGGCTCAATGCCCCAGTGAAGGGGAATGTCTGGGCAGGAAGGCAGGAGTGAGTGTGTGAGTGGGGGAGCACCCTCATAGAAGCAAGGGAAGAGAGGTGCATAAGAGGGTTCCAGAGGGGAAATTGGCAAAAAGGGTAACATTTGAAATGTAAATAAATAAATTATCTAATAAAACAAATAAATAAAAATTTTTTTAAATTCCAACTTAATGATTCTACCACTTTGGGTTTCTTTTTATAAATGTCCATTTTCGGGAACTATGGCATTTACATATATTTTTAAGTTATACAACTATGTAGGTTGACCTTTATTAACATATAAAAGAAACACAAACTTGCTGGAAAAACGTATAAATTATTTTCTAAATTATATAAAATAGAAATGATACATAATAAGAGAAATTAGGAGAATTTTTCCCACCTAGGAGTTACATATTCCACTTTGGTATATGCTGTTACTTTGATTGCAATTTACATATATTATACATCATTAAAGATTGATACATTTTCAATATTGATTCTTTCCACTGAGAAATGTATTATTTTATTTAGTCTTCTTTGATTTTTCTCAATAATATTGACGAGAAACATGATCATATGCATTAATTTTTTTTAATGCAGAAGCAGATGCTCACAGCCAACTATTGAACTGAGAATGGGTTCCTTAGATGGAGAAGTTAGAGAAAGAATTGAAGAAATTGAAGGGGTTTGCAATGCCATAAGAACAATAATGCCAACCAACCAGAGCTCCCAGGGACTAAACCACTATCCAAAGAGTAAACATGGAGGGTCCCATGGCTCCAGGCTGCACATGTAGCAGAGGATGATCTTGTTGGTCATCATTGGGAGGAGAAGCCCTTTGTCCTGCCAAGGCTTGATACCCCAGTGTATGTAAAATGTCAAGGCAGGAAGGCTGGAGGGGGTGTATGGGAGGGTGAATACCCTATTAGAAGAGGAGGGTAATTAGATAATGGGTGTGAAGGGGAATCCAGGAAAGTGAATAACATTTGAAATGTAAATAAAATATAACCAATGACAAAACAATTTCTTTACATATATCATAATTTCATATCTAATAAACACCAGAATTCCTATATTAGTTTGTATATACAATATTAAGAGCAAGTATAAATAAAAAATATAACCAATAAGTTTATATTTAGCTAATAGTGAATTCATAAATAATTAACATTAGCTATATATCTATGAGGTAGTGTCATCTTTACATGAATTTTATGACATTTTTCATATATGATGTTATTCTTAGCTCTTTTTCTGCTGACATTATACACTAGCCACTTCACAAAAACTAATTAATATTGATCATATTTTCCACATCATATCTCTACATCTACATTCAAAGTTTTTACTTCAAACAACATTAACTTTTAATATACTTCTGGACATAATTAACATTATATTCTAACAGTTAGTTATTTGTAATAATTCTGTAAAAATTTAGTTCAGTCACCTAATATGTTTTAAATAATACTTTTCTAAAAACTGGCCCTTGTCTCTCAAGAATGTAGATACAACTATGTCATCTCATAGCTGATTTGCCTATATTCACTTCAGTTTTGTGGCTTAATCACAAATTTTATTTCCATATGTTACTTAACCTGTAAATAAAATAACAACATAAAATACAGCATATGCTTTGATTTTTGGCTTGACAGGAGAGTTGACCCCCAAAGGAATGCATATTTCTTAAACTGAACATTAAACCTTTGAGTACCCAGCCATTTTCAGTAAACTATCTGAGAATTGATGTGATAGGGCTATGAAAAACTTGTATTTTCACTATGATCAATACATTGGTGAAAACAATAATAGGTAGTCACATGTGTGAAATATCTGAGAGATGTGACACTTGCCATAATCCTCAGCTCTCACGCCTGCTTACCTGAGAAAATACACTCTTTTGTGGGTCTAGTAATACACAAAAAAAAATGTGGCTGAACAAATGGTATGAGTGTTTTATCTCAGAGTAACACTACTTGTCATATAAGCTGCTTAAAATAATAGGAGATTTTATGTCTAAAGTTCCCTATCAAGGTTTTTTATGTACATAATGCATATAAAACATGTAGTCTGAAGAATTTTCTCACAAGGCATGTAATGACCTGTAGTGTTGGAAATCTCATTGGCAGGACATCGGGAACAATCAAAACAACAGTCTGCTTTTCCTTCTTGATGATATTTCTTGAAACCAGGATCACAAGGCACACTGCACACAGAAGTGGGAAACTGGGAAAAATCAGATATGTGTTAATAACAGAAATTTCTTTTGCTGTCTATACCTTGTAACATGTACAACATCTTGTAACATATTGATATATATTAATAAATGTATTTTCAGTATGATTTGAATAAAATAGGTTGCCAGTATATAAATATGTACTCTGCTGCATAATAGCATGGGTACGTAAATTAATTCAAGAAAATATATATCCTTCTCAAAAATGAAAATGGGAATAAATAAGAGAGAAAAAAGAACCACTTTGAGGTTTCATTAAAATTAAAACTTGATGCAACCCACCTGTTTACTTCCTGTAGCCACTCAAACTAATAGACGAGAAAGTAGGGGAGAGCTTAGAACACATAGGCACAGGGGAAATTTTCCTGAACAGAACACCAATGGCTTATGCGCTAAGACCTAGAATCGACAAATGAGACTTCATGAAATTGAAAAGTTTTCTGTAAGGCAAATGACACTGTCAAGAGAATAAAATGGCAACCAACAAATTGGGAAGGGTCTTTATTATTCCTTAATCTAATAGGGGCTACTATCCAATATATACAAAGAACTCAAGAAGATAGAGTCCAGAAAATAAAAAAGTCATATTTAAAAATGGGGTACAGAGCTAAACAAAAAATTCTAAACTGAGGAACAATGAATGGCTGAGAAGCACCTAAAGAAATGTTCACCATCCCTAGTTATCAGAGAAATATAAATCAAAACAGCCCTGAGATTTCTCCTCACACCAGTCAGAATGGCTAAGATAAAAAACTCAGGTGACAGAAGATGCTGGTGAGGATGTGGAGAAAGAGGAACAGTCTTTCATTGTTGTGGGATTACAAGCTGACACAACTACTCTGGAAATCAGTCTGGCAATTCCTCAGAAAATTGGACGTAGTGCTATGTGAAGACCTAGCTATTCCACTCCTGGGCATATACCCAAAAGATGTTCCAACATATAATGATGACACATGGCCCACCATGTTCATAGAGGCTTTATTTATAATAGCCAGAAGCTGAAAAGAACCCAGATGTTCTTCAGCAGAGGAATGAATAAAGACAATGTGGCTCAGCTATTAGAAACAATGACTTTATGAAAATCCTAGGCAAATGGATGGAACTTGAAGCTATCATCCTGAGTGAGGTAACACAGTCACCAAAGAACACACATGGTATGAACTCGCTGATAAGCAGATGTTAGCCCAAAAAGGTCTGAATACTCAAGAAACAATTCACAGACTTATGAAGCTCAAAAAGAAGGAAGGCTAGAATGTGGATTCCTCAGTCCTTCTTAGAAGGGAAAACAAAATACTCACTGGAGAAAATAAAAGGTCAAATGGAGGAGCAGGGATTGAAGAAAAGATCACTCAGAAACTGCCTCACTTGGGGATTCACCCCATATGTAGCCATCAACCTCAATCACTATGCCAAGAAGTGCTTACTGGAAGAAACCAAGTATAGGTGTCTCCTCAGAAACTCTTCCAGAGTCATACAGATACAGCTGAGCATGCTTGCAGCTAACCATCAGACTGAATGCAGGGACCCCAATGAAGGAGTTAGAGAAAGGACTGAAGGGGATGAAAGGGGTTTAAACCTCATGGGAAGAACAACATTATCAACCAAACAAACCCTCCAGAGCTCCCATGGACTAAAACACCAACTACTGAGCACGCATAGAGAGAACCATGGCACCAGTTGCATATGTAGCAGAGGATAACATTATCTGTCATCAATGGAATAAGAGGCCTTTGGTCCAGTGAAGGCTCGTTTTTCCAGTGTAGAGGAATGTCAAGGCACTGAAGTGGAGTGGGTGATTGGGAGAGGGTGCACCTTCGTGGAAACAAGTGGAGAAGGAATGGAGGCGGAAATGATAACACTTGAACTGTAAATAAAAACAATATCCAAAAAAATTTTAATTAAAACTTGATGCAACCCACCTGTCTCCTTCCTGTGGCCCACTCTATCATGTCCTCAGACAAGAACAGTTGTTGATCATGTGGAAAATAAGGAGAAAACTGTCCTATCTTCACCTTTAGTATGTGACCTTGAGGAAAATTCAAAACTTTGAAAATATCATACATCGCATCTAATTTTTCTTCTTGATTAGTATTCACCGGATCTCCTACAGGATTAATAAATCTCATATTCTTCAGAAAGGAATTTACCTAAAAAATGCATAACCTTATTATTAAATATGCTAACACATTAAGAAAGAAATGTTCTCTGATGGATATTTTTGTACTTTTAAATATCCCTTTCAAAATGCAACTTTAATTCAAATAACTAAAAAGCATAGTAAGATGAAATTACATTAGATGTATTTAGGTGCATTTGGTTTCTTATTAAACATAAACTTTCCTGGGTTTTTGGGGGGCTTTGCTCATTATCCATTGAACGTTTTATACACACACACACACACACACACACACACACACACACACACGTGTGTGTGTGTGTGTGTGTACATGCCAGGGTTTTTTTTTTTTTTCTTTTTTTTCTTTCCAATACTGGGATTACAGACTAACACATCCATGCCCAGTTTGTAACTGAGTTGTTGGTATTTGATTAAGGTCCTGATTGATATAGAGTATGTTAATTTTTAAATGTCAACTTGATAAAACTTACGGTCATATTTACCTGCATGCACCTAGGTATTAGCCCTTTCCAACTTTCCATTACTTGAATATCTTGGAGATCCATGTTGTGAAAGGCGTGTGCCACAGCATACACAGCATTATATATGTTGTAACGCTCATCATTCATGGCCATGTCAAAATTGTGCCACGGCAACCATTCCAATGTGGTATTAGATGAGCAATGATTCAGTGTTTTATGGTCACATACAGATAATGAACAATTAAAATAAATCCATCCCAATCTCACCAGAAAAATGTCTTCTGGGTAAGCTGAAAAGTTTGTTTTCTGAATAAAATGTTTAAAAGTCGATATCTCTTGATAATGGTGTGACAAGGACAAAGTCCCATAGAAAGAGTCAATGGTGAAATCTCTTGACCTTGAGATGACATCCCATTGTGAGGATGTGACCCATAACCTCCGTATACCTAAAGTTTCCCATCGTCTGAAGCTCACTTCTAGAGTGGAGTTCACATTACCATAAATGATGACGACATTTGCTGATGATGTCATTATTTGATAATAATAATTCTCAGCCCTTTCTATGTATAACTGCATGTTTACTGGGATCATATTCACAAAAGCTAAACAGAGTTCATGGATCTTCATTTCTTCTTTCACATCTGAAAGAAACTGAACACCCTGGTCATCATCTAAGAGGACCAGCCCCACCCATTTCCAGCTGAAATGAATCATCAAGGATACCATGGCAGGAACTAGGCTTGTGTCCTTTGGGGCGATCTGATATAGGTGAGGAAACAGATCACGGTCACTCAGACGATCATGAAATGGTCCATACGTAACCTAAATAAGACAGAACACCAAAGCAGCATGAGAAACCTGAGATCTGAAATTAAGAAGCATGATTGGCAGATAGAAGGGAGGACTGTGTGTTCACCAAATTGAAATAATGCTTTTCTTCCTTAAGTTGGAAAACTACTGACATTTCTCAGTAGGCAACAAAATTCTTATTACTGAAGTAACATTTTTATCAAAATTAAAGCACCAAGGTTACATTAAATGGGTTTTATTTCATTTTCTTTGTAACAAATTATGGATATGTAAATCAGCAAATTCACTACATCAAAATTCTTCTTTTCTTAATTGGATAGTTTATGTATTTACATTTCAAATGTTATCCCCTTTTCCCAGTTTGACCTTTCCAATCCCTCCTCCTGCTTCTACGAAGATGGTCCCCTTCACCCACCTACTCCCACCTCAACACCCTGACATTCCCCTATTGGGGAAACGAGCCTTCACAGGACCAAGGGCTTCTCCTCCTATTGATGCAGGGCAATGCCATTCTCTTCTGCATATGTGGCTGGAGCCATGAGTCCCTCCTTGTGTAATCTTTCATTGGTGGTTTAGTCCCTGGGAGTTCTGGGAGATCACATTGGTTGATATTGTTATTTTTACTACGAGGGTGCAACCTCCTTCAGTCCTTTCTGTAACTTCTCCATTGGGGTATGTGTGCTCAGTCTAGTGGTTAGATGCAAGCATCTAAATTTCTGTCAATAAGGCTCTGGCAGAGCCTCTAAAGAGACATCCGCATCAGGCTCCTGTCAGCAAGCACTTCTTGGCATCAGCAATAATGACTGGGTTTTGTGGCTCCATATGGGATGGATAACCAGTTTGGGCAGTCTCTGGATAGGCTTTTCTTCAGTCCCTGCTCCACACTTTGTCCTTGTATTTTATAATATGAGTATTTTGTTCCCCTTCTAAGGACTGAAGCATCCATATTTTGGTCTTCCTTCTTCTTGAGCTTCATATTATCTATGAATTATATCTTGGGTGTTCTAAGATTTGGGGCTGATATCCACTTATCAGTGACTGCTTACCATGTGTGTTCTTTTGTGACTGGGTTACCTCACTCAGAATTCTTCAAATATCCACGAGTTGCATGTCTTGAGTTCTGTCTTCCATTGGTATGTGCCTGCACTACTGGGATACAGAGCAACACACAACACTACAATCCGTACCTGCACCTGCCTCCTAAGAAGTAGGTTCTAACCAGACACACACAGATGAGACTCGACCTCAACTCCACCTCAGTACCCTTGCCTTTAGGAGTGAGAGCCTAGCAGCCAGAGTTCTATCTCCCTTCCAGTCCACACCTGTAACAGCAATGGTTAGGAGCATCACAACATGCCCCACCCTATACGTCCCAAGAATCTGGCTCTAATATGACATACAAAGCATTCAAAGGCCAGCTCACCACTTCACAGTCCATAGCTCTGCCTGCCTTCCAGGAATCCAGCTCTAACCTGACAAACACATAGTATTTACAAAGCAATACACTATTTCCCTGTACACAGTTCCTATTGACTCCCAGAAGACCTGCTCAAACTCAAAAAAACAGCTCCACCTGCCTGGCAGGAGGCCTGCTTCAAGGCAGGACACTCGTGCTGACCAACACCAGGGAAAACTGGATAGTGAAAGGCAAACAAAAGAAGACAATTCAATATGGCACCATCAGAACCCAGCTCTCCTACTAGAGTAGGCCCTACATATCACAAAACACCTGAAAAGGAAGATAGTAATCTTAAAAGCCATCTCATGAAGATGATAGAGGCCTGTAAGGAGGATGTTAATAAGTCCCTTTTAAAAAATACAGGAAAACACAATCAAATATGTAGAAGCCATTAAAAAGCAACCAAATGAACTCTCAAAGAAATACAAAAAATGCAAACAAACAGGTGAAGGAAATGGTGCAAACTGAAAAATTAAATTAAATGGAAACAATAAAGGAAACACAATGGAGGCAACACTGGAGATGGAAAACCTAGGAAAGAAAGCAAGAAGTACAGACCAAAGTATCAACAACAGAATACAAGATATGGAAGAGAGAATCTCAGGCATAGAAGACGCCACAGAAGAAATTGAACATTGGTCAAAGAAAATGGCAAGTGTAAATATTTCTAACCCAAAACATCCAGAAAGTGTGGGACATGATGAAAAGAAAAAACATGAGTATAATAAGAATAGAAGAAGGTGAAGACTTCCGTGTCAAAGGGCAATATCTTCAACAAAAATCATAAAAGATAAATTTGCTAATATTAAAAAGAGATAGTCATACACATAAATGAAGCCTACATAACACCAAGCAGACTGAAACAGAAAAGAAAATCTTCCTGCCACATAATAATCAAAATACTAAATGTGCAGAATAAAAATTAAATGTTAAAAGCTGTAAGAGAAAAGGGACAAGGAACATATAAAAGCAGACCTGTCAGAACTACACCAGCATTCTCATCAGAGACTATAAAAGGCAGAAGATCCTAGACAGATGGCATGCTGACCCTAAGAGAACACAAATCTCCACACAGGCTCTGATGCCTGGCAAAATTCTCAGTATCCTTATGTAAAAAGATCAAGATATTCCAATACAAAACCAATTTTAAACAATATCTTTCTACTAGCCCAGCCCTACAGTTGATATTAGAAGAAAAACAACAAAAGAAGGATAACAAAACACAAGAAAACACAAGTTAATAATCTCATAAAAATCCCAAAAGAAAAGAATCACACACACTTTATACCACATCCAGCAACAACAAAAATAACAATCATTGATAAATAACTTCTATGAGCATCAATGGAATGAATTCCACAATAAAAGAACACAGGCTAACAGACTGAGCATGTATACATGTGCATCAATCTGCTGCACACATCTCAGCAACAAAAATAAACTCTACCTCAGAGTAAAGGGCTGGAAAAGAGTTTCCAGAGCAAATGTATCAGGTGCAGGAAGAGGCAGAAAAAAGGCCCATTGGATCTCAAGAAGGAATGGACATCTGCAACGGTTTGGTTTGGGGGGCATCTGTAGGAAGTCCAGAGAGCTGGAATAGGGGAGTCTCCCAAAAGACATTGTATCTGACCTTAGCTGAGATGCCTAACAGTAGAGGCATGGAAGCTAGAGACCAACTCTTTTACATGCAGGAACCCCAGTGGAAAGATGGGGATACCAACCACAAACTAAACTTTTGACCCAAAATTTGTCCTATCTTTAAAAAATGCAGGGATGGAGCAGAGGCTGAAGGAAGGGTCAGCCAATAACAGCCCAACTCAAAATCTGCCCCATGGGCAAACACTAATTCCAACATTATTAATGATACTCTTATGTAGCATAACTGTCCTCTGTTATTCTATACCCAGCAGAAAATGGAAACAGAGAAAGATACTAACAGAGATCAGGAGTGCCCATAGAAATATTGTGGTAAGGATTAAAGACCCAGTAATAGATGGAAATTTTACAGGAAGACCAGGGGAATCAACAAACCTGGATTTTTGGAAGGCCTCAAATTCTGAACTACCCACCAAATAACATATGCTGGCTGGAATGAGGCTCACCAGCATATATGAAGCACACAGGTAGATCAGTCTTCATGGAATCTCTGTTTGGTCTCCGTGGGATAGGAAGCACCTAATCTGACATAGACTTGATGTGCCAGGGTGGGAGGGGTATACCCAGGTTCTTACCCTCTCAGATGAGAAGGAAATGGGTAGGTAGAAGGGTCTCAGTGAAGGAAGAAACAGGAGGAGGGATAGCATTTGTAATGTAAACAAACAAACAAAATACCTACAAGCAAAATACGAGTGAAGAAATGAAAAAAGGAAGAAAGAAAAAGAGAGAAAGAAAGAAAGAGAGAGAGAGAGAAAGAAAGAAAGAAAGAAAGAAAGAAAGAAAGAAAGAAAGAAAGAAAGAAAGAAAAAAGAAAGAAAGAAAGAAAGAAAGAAAGAAAGAAAGAAAGAAAGAAAGAAAAAGAGGGAGAGAGAGATGAGGGAGGGAGGAAAGAAGAAAGAAAAGAAGGAAGGGAAGAAAGAATGAACAAACCAAGGACATTTGTTTTCAACTCTACCCATAGCACTTAATATTACCTGTGAAATTTTGAAGAGCTGCAGGAGTGCCCCCACTCTGGCAGAAACTGTCCATGTTGGTCCTGTAAGTGCTACATCACAGTCACTATATTCACAGACGTAATTAGGAAAAACTTCACCAGATTTTGAAAATATATTTAGGTTATTGACATGTGTTGATGTAATATCACACTGGTCACCAAGAAAATTAAATCCCAAAGTGCAGTTGGGTAAAAGATTAGGGTTCTTGTTGATCTCTTCTATGGCAAAAAGCATTACCAGAACATATTGGTATGTTTTTATTGGCAAACTGAAAATAAGATACAGTAATTACTATTGATTCCAAACATAATAATCTTCAAATCAAATACAATGAATGTTTAATAATGATGTTTATCCCCTGATTTCCCATGTTGATACAATGTCATTTAGTGGGAACATTAATGTACATTATGCTTTTAGCAACCAATAGTTCATAAAGATGACCACTCATAATTTTTGTCATTGTGAAACTCCATAATAAGCTTTTCTACTCCTATTCACACTAGAAATTTGTGAAATGACTTTACTCTGTCACGAATCAGAAATGTGCTCTTTACATACAGTGAATCATCTCTTGCCTTTATCCTAGAAAAATTATTCTCACGAAGTATCAAAAATGAGGGATTTCTTACTACCCTTTCTGTATCAGTGCTTACTATGAAACTGTTTAAATGAATTATCTCATCTTAGTTCAACACTTGCCAGTCATAGGTTTCAAGAGATTTATCATGTTTTTCAGAATCACTAATCTGTCATAAAGCAGATTTTCAGATGTTGGTGTGGTTTTCTGAATTTTATTAGTATTTGTTTTAAAGGTTCTCTCTCCTTCTCTCTCTCTCTCTCTCTCTCTCTCTCTCTCTCTCTCTCTCTCTCTCTCTCTCTCTCTCTTTCTCTCTCTCTCTCTCTCTCCCATTATTGATTTAATTATTTTCTTTTTATTTTACTAAATTTTAAAGGTTAATAAGCTTATTTATTTTTTAAAAAAACCTTTCTTTTATTTCTATTCCATTCATTTATTTCCTGAGCTTAAGTACAATATTCTGTCTACTACATCATTATCAGTAGTATGAGAATGACCTTTGCTTCTGGCAAAGTAAAGCTTTTGGGGCCACATATTACTCCATAAACGTAAGTATGCTGTATGATTAATTTGGTGAAAACACTGTCTCTGTTGGCAACAAGTATTTTTTAGCAGATGCCCCATCTTAAATTTAATTTTTAAAAGGTTCATGAGGACCTTTACACTGCTTTGTGTGAAGTAAAAACTTGAAAGCCAGAAACTGCAAATAACCTAAATGTCCCTTGACTGAAGAAAGTATAATGATAATGTGCTTTGTTTACACAATTGAATATTACGCATTGATTAAAACTAGGACATTAGGGCACAGAGCTAAACAAAGAATTCTCATTTGAGGAATACAGAATGGCCGAGAATCACCTAAAGAGATGCTCAATATGCCTAGTCATCGGGGAAATGCAAATCAAAACAACCCTGAGATTGTTACCTCACACCAGTAAGAATGGCTAAGATCAAAAACTAAGATGACAGCAGATGCTGGTGAGGATGTGGAGAAAGAGGAACTGTCCTCCACTGTTGGTGGGGTACAACCACTCTGGAACTCAGTCTGGCAGTTCCTCAGAAAAGTGGACATAGTTCTACCTGAAGACCTAGTAATTCCACTCCTGGGAATATACTCCAAAGATGCTCCTGCATATAATAGGGACACATGTTCCACCATGTTCATAGCAACCTTATTCATAATAACCAGAAGCTGGAAAGAACTCAGATGTCCTTCAGTAGATTAATGGATACAGAAAGTGTGGTAAATTTACACAATGGAGTACTACTCAGTTATTAGAAACAATGACTTTCCAAAATTCCTAGGCAAATGGATGGAACTAAAGATTATCATCCTGAGTGAGGTAACCCAGTCACAAAAGAACACACATGGTATGCAGTTACTAATAATTGGATACTACCGATGGAAAGCTCTGAATACCCAAGAAACAAGTCACAGACTTTAGGAAGCTCAAAAAAAAGGAAGGTCAAAATGTGAAAGCCTCAGTCCCTCTTAGAGGGGAGAACAAAACACTCACCGAAGGAGGTACAGGATCAAGTGAAAGAACAGGGGTTGAATAGGAGATCTTTCAGGTGCTGCCTCACCTGGGGATCCACCCCATGTGCAGCCACCAGGCCCAAGCACTATTGCTACTGTAGAGAGGTGCTTGCTGGCAGGAACCAGATAAGGGTGCCTTCTCAGGGGTTGAGCATGCTTGTAGTTAACCATCAGACTGATCACAGGGACCCTGGTGAGGATGCTGGGGGTGGGGCATGAAGGAGCTTAGGATGGTTGCAGCCTCAAGGGAAGAACAACATTGTTGACCAACCAAATTCTTCACAGCTCCCATGGACTAGATCACCAACCATCGAGCACGCATTGAGAGGCCCATGGCTCTAGTTGCATATGTAGTGGAAAATAGCAGTGTCTGGCATCAATGTGAGAAGAGACCTTTGGTCCATTGAGGGCACATTTTCCCAATGTAGGGGAATGCCAAGGTACTGAGGTAAAGAGGGTAGTTAGGAGCTAGTGCACCTTCAAAAAGACAAGTAGAGGGGGAGGTGGAATGGGAGCAGGGTGGGCAAAGGGAATAACATTTCAAATATAAATATAGGGAATATCTGATAAAAAGTAATGATAAATATGGCATCATGAAATTTGCAGAAAAACAAAATGAGTAGAACTAGAAAATAACACCCTAAATGCTATAACCCTGATCCAGGAAGACATTCATGGTATACATTCACTTGTTAGTGGACAACACCACTATTGCTTTTATTGTAGATGTTGAGGTCAGAAATGATAATTCCCCTAGAAGTCCACTTAATGTTGAGAACTATTTTCACTATCCTGGATTTTATTTTTTTGTTACTCCAGTTGAATTTGAAAATTGGACTTTGTATTTATGTGAAGAATTGGTTGAAAATTTGATGGGGATTGCTCTTGATAAGATAGCCATTTTTACTATGTTAATCCTCCCAAACCTTGAACAAGGGAGATCTTGCAATCTTCTGAGTTCTCCTTTGATTTCTTTCTTCAGAGACTTGAAATTCTTGTCATACAGATCTTTCACTTGCTTGATTAGAGACACACAGATATTTTTTATTATTTGTGGCTACTGTGAAGAGTGTTGTTTCCCTAATTTTTTTTCAAAATGTCTATCCTTTATGTAAGAGAAGATTTGTTTAGTAAAGAGACAGCTAGATCAAAAAAATGGAGTTGAACACTCAGAAATACACTAACACGCTGATCATCAGTTGATCTTTAACAAAGTAGCCAAAATGATCCAGTGGGAAAAAAAAGAAAGCATTTTCTTTCTTTCTTTTTTTAAAACTCACTATGGATTTTTTACTGAAATATTTATTTACTTGCATTTCAAATATCCCCTTCCCAGGTTTCTACTCTGGAAACCCGCTATCCCATCTTCCCTTCCCCTGCCTCTATGAGAGTGTTCCCTACCCACTCACCAACTTCCTCCTCCACACTCTGGCAATATCCTGCACTGAAGCTTCACAGGAACAAGGGCCTCTCCTCCCACTGATGGCCTCTCAATGCTACATATGGGGCTGGAACCATGGGTTGCTCCATGTGTACTTTTTGACTGGTAGTTGAGTCCCTGAGAGCTCTGAGGGGTCTGGTGGGTTGATATTGTGGATCTTTCTATAGGGTTGCAGACCCATTCAGTTCCTTGAATTCTTTATCTAATTCCTCCGCTGGGGACCCCATGATCACTCCAATGGCTGTCTGTAAGCTTCTGCCTCTATATTTGTCAGGATCTGGCAAAGCCTCTCAAGAAGCAGTGATATTAGGCTCCTTTGAGCAAGCACATCTTGGATCTGAGCTTGGTGTCTGTATGTGGGATGGATCCCAAGGTGAGGCAGTCTCTGAATGGCCTTTCCTTCAGTCTCTGGTCCAATATTTGTCCCATATTTCCTTTTGACAGAAGCAGTTATGAGTTCAAAATTTTGGAAATGAGTAGGTGGCCCCTTCTATTAACAAAGGGCAACACCTAACCTCTGGATATGATATTTCTAAGTTCTCCCTCCCCTTTTGTTGTGTATTTCAGCTAATGTCATCCACCATTTTCAACAAATGGTGTTGATTCAATTGGCAGTCTGCATGTTGAAGAATTCAAATCGATCCATTTTTATCTCCTTATACAAAGCTCAAGTCCAAGTACATTAAGGAACTCAACATAATACCATATTGCTGAATCTAATGGAAGAGAAAGTAGGAAAGGACCCCAAACACATAGGCAGAGGGGAAATTTTTCTTAAATAAAACACGAGTAGCCCAAGTGTAAAGAACAAAATTTGATGAATGAGACCTCATAAAACTGAAAAGCTTCAGTAAGTAAAGGACATTGTCAATAAGACACAGAAATGTACTAATTGAGAAAAGACACTTACCAACAACACTGAATCCAATATGGGGCTAATATCCAACTATATAAAGAACTCAAGAACTTAGACACTGGAGAAGCAAATACTCATATTAAAAAAAAGAGTAAAGAACTAAACAAGGAATTCTCAACTGAGAAATATTGAATGGCCAAGAAGCACCTAAAGAAACATTCAACATTATTAGTCATCAGGGAAAATGAAATCAAACTGACCCTGAGATTCCACCTCACACCAGCAGAATAACTAAGATCAAAAACTCAGGTGACAGCCGATGCTGGTAAAGATGTTTTAAAAGAACATGAAACAGACTCACAGGTTCTTTTCCACCTGTACCAGCAGAAACCTGGGGGCACAGGCCTGGTGAGGTCACCCTGTGAGTATCCAGAGCTCAGAGAGCACTTGGCGGTTTTTGTTGAAAAGGGTATTCCGGCCAACAGTGAGGGCCCAGCCTTTGTCAGTGGGAATCAGGATCTGCCCAGGAAAGGCATTGCTCTAACAATCAGCTCCACAGGCACTTTTACACCTTGACCAGAGGTGAGTCTGACACATAGGCCCAGGGAGGTCAGCAGGAATTCTTAGAAAGCAGAGAGTGCTGTGCTCTCTAGAAAAGGGTCCTTTTTGGCATAGGGAAAGAGCCAGGTCCCCAACAGTAGTACTCAGGAGCTGTGGACAGAGGGCTGAGCTCCCAGAGCAGCCTCACAAGAGCTCCCATACCTGAACCCACAAAAACAGAACTGAGTCACTGCCATCAGAACTCACTGCTTGTCCACAAAAAGCTGAATACTCAGAAAAAAAATTTCTGCCTCATCCCAAAGGACCTCAGAACTACAGGAGAGATGGGTGGCAGTCACTGACACCAAGATCATCTAAAAATCACATATAACAAGATGAGAAGAGGAAAGCAAAGAACTTAAGCAATGTAAACTGAGACAACCTGGTAACATCAGAAACCAGCTCTCCCATCACAGCAAGTAGTGGATTGCCTAACACACCAGAAAAACAAGACTTATACTTGAAAACATACTTCATGATGATGGTGGAGATATTCCAGAAGCTTATAAATAACTCCCTTAAACAATCACAGGAGAACCAGGAGAAATCACTCAAAAAACTATAAGAAACACAGCAAAACAGATGATGAAATTGACAACATAAATAAAAACAATATAGAAAAAGCACAAAAAAAGACAACCCAGGAGATGGAAAACCTAAAAAAGAAATCAGAAATCACAGATGCAAGCAAGACCAACAGAGTAGAAGAGATGAAAGACAGAATCTCGGGCTGAAGACAACATAGAAAACATAAACAAAACAGTCAGAGAAGAGGCAAAAGCCAAAAAGCTACTAACCCAAAATGTCCGGGAGATCCAGGACTCAATGAGAAGACCGAACCTAAGGATAATAGGAATAGAAAAGGGCGAAGAATATCAACTAAGAGGCACAGTAAATATCTTCAACAAAATCATAGAAGAAAACTTCCCTACCCTTAAGAATGTGATGACCATGAGCATAAAAGAAGCTTACAGAACCCCCAAATAGATGGACCAGAAAGGAAATTCCTCCAGACACATAATAGTCAAAACACCAAGTGTTCAAAACAAAGAAAGAATACTAAAAGCAGTAAGAAAAAAAAGGACATGTAACATATAAAGACAGACCAATCAGAATCACACCCGACTTCTCAACAGAGACTATAGAGCTAGAAGATCCTGGACAGACATCATACAGACTCTAAGAGAGCACAAATACCAGCCCTGGTTACTATATCCAGCAAAACTCTCAATTACAGTAGATGGACAGACAAAGATATTCCAAACAAAAGTAAATTTACACAATACATGAATCCAGGCCTACAAAGGATAATAGGTGGAAAACCCAACACAAGGAGGAAAACTACACCCTAGAAAAAGCAAGAAAACAACTAAGCAAGAAAATTTTTTTAAAAAAGACACACAGACATAATTCTACCTCTAACAACAAAAATAACAGGAAACAACAATCACTATTCCTTAATATCTGTTAACATAAATGGACTCAATTCTCCAATAAAGAGACATAGACTATCAGACTGAATAAATAAACAGAACCCAGCATTTTGCTGCATAAAGGAAACTCATCTCAGAGACAAAGACAGACACTACCTCAGAGTAAAAGGTTGAGAAAAAAACTTCCAAGTAAATGGCCCAAGAAACAAGCTGGAGTAGCCATTCTAATATCGAATAAAATAGATTTGCAACCAAAACCGATTTTAAAAGATAAGGAAGGATACTTTTTACTCATTAAAGGAAAAATCTATCAAGATGATTTCATAATTATAAAGATCTATGCTCCAAATACAAGAGCACCCACATTCATAAAAGAAACCCTATTAAAGTTCAAAACATATATTGCACCACACGCAATAATAGTGGCAGACTTAACACCCACTCTCATCAATGGAAAGACAATGGAAGCAGAAACTGAACAGAGACGCAGTGAAACTAGCAGAGGTTATGAACCAATGGGAACTAACAGACATCTACAGGACATTTCATCCTAAAACAAAAGAACATACCTTCTTCTCAGCACCTCACAGCACCTTTTCCAAAATTAACCATATAGTCAGTCACAAAACAAGCCTCAATAGCTATAATTGAAATACGCCCATGCATCCTATCAGATCACAGTGAACTAAGGCTGATCTTTAATAACAACACAGACAACAAAAAGCCCACATACATGAAAGCTGAACAGTGCTTTACTCAATGATAGCAGAGTCAAAAAATGAAAAAAAAGAAATTAAATTTTTTTTATAATTTAATGAAAATAAGAGCAAAACATACCAAACCTATGGAATGCAATGAAAGCAGTACTAAGTGGAAAACTCATAGCTCTGGGTGCCTCCAAAAAGAAAATGAAGAGAGCATACACTAGGAGCTTGACAGCACAGCTGAAAGCTCTAGAATAAAAAGAAGCAAATATACCCAAGAGGAGTAGACAGCAGAAAATGATAAACCTCAGAGCTAAAATCAACCAAGTAGAAAAAAAGGGACCATACAAAGAATCAACAAAACCAAAAGCTGGTTCTTTGAAAAAATCAACAAGATCAATAAACCCTTACCCAGACTAACAAGAAGGCACAGAGAGAGTATACAAATTAACAAAATCAGAAAAAATGGGGAGACATAACAACAGAAACTGAGGAAATTCAAAACATCCCTTCATGTTAAATGTCTTGGAAGAATCAGGAATCCAAGGTTCATACCTAAACATAGTAAAAGCAATGTATGGCAAACCAGTAACCAACATTAAATTAAAAGGTAAGAAATTTGAAGCAATCCCACTAAAATCAGGGTCTAGAAAAGGCTGCCCACTGTCCCCCTACTATTCAATATTGTAGTGAAAGTTCTGGCCAGAGCAATTAGACAACAAAAGGAAATCAAAAAGATTCGCATCGGAAAGAAAAGAGGCAAAATATCACTATTGCCGATGATATATATATCATAGTATACTTAAGTAACCTAAAAAATTTCACCAGAGAACTTTTACATCTGATAAATAACTCCAGCAAAGTAGCTGGATGTAAAATTAACTCAAACAAACAGTAGCCTTCCTCTATTCAAAGGACAAACATGTGAAGAAAGAAAGTAGGGAGACGACACACTTCACAATAGTCTCAAACAATATGAAATACCTTGGTGTGATTCTAACCAAGGAAGTGAAGGATCTATATGACAAGAACTTCAAACCTTTGAAGAAGAAAATTGAAGAAGATCTCAGAAGATGGAAATATCTCCCATGCTCATGGATTGGAAGGATAAACATTGTAAAAATGGCCGTCTTACCAAAAGCAATCGACAGATTCAATGCAATCTTCAACAATATTACAATTCAATTCTTCATAGAGTAGGAAAGAGCAATTTACAAATTCATCTGGGATAACAAAAAACCTAAAATATCAAAATCTATTCTCAACAACAACAAAACTTCTGTGAGAATCACCATCCTTGACCTCAATCTACATTACAAAGGTATTGTGTTAAAAACTGCATGGTACTGGTACAGAGATAGGCGGGTAGATCAATGGAACAGAATAGAAGATATAGAAATAAACTCTCACTCATGTGGTCACTTGATCTTTGACAAAGGAGCTGAAAACATTCAATGGAAAAATAACAGCCTCTTCAGCAAATGGTGTTGGTTCTACTAGCAGTCAGCATACAAAAAAAACAGATCCTTTCTTATCTTCTTGTACAAAGATCAAGTGTATGTGAAACAAAGATCTCCACATAAAACCAAGTACACTGAACCTATTAGAAGAGAAAGTGGGGGAAAGCTTAGAACACATAGGCACAGGAAAATTTTTCCTGAACAGAACACCAATGGCTTATGCTCTCAGATCAAGAATCGACAAATAGGACTTCATGAGATTGCAAAGTTTCTGTAAGGGTAAGGACACAGTCAAGAAAACAAAAAAGCAGCCAACAGACTGGGAAAAAATCTTTGCCAATCCCACTTCTGATAAAGGTGCAATATCAAATATATGTGAAGAACTCAAGAAGTTAGACTCCAGATAAACAAACAATCCTATTAAAAATGGGGTACAGAGCTAAACAAAGAATTCTCAACTGAGGAATATAGAATGGCTGAGAAGCATCTAAAGAAATGCTAAACATCCCTAGTCATAAGCAAATGCAAATCAAGACAACCCAGAAATTCTACCCCACACTAGTAAAAATGGGTAAGATCAAAAACTCAGATGGGATCAGATGCTGCAGTAATGTGGAGAAAGAGGAACACTCCTCCACTGTTTGTAGGATTTTAAGCTTTTACAACCACTCTGGATATCAGTCTGGTGGTTCCTCAGAAAATCGGACATAGTACTACCTTAAGACCCAGCTATTCCACTTCTGGGCATATACCCCAGAGATGCTCCAACATACAATAAGGGAACATGCTCCACTATGTTCATAGCAGCCTTATTTATAATAGCCAGAAACTGGAAAGAACCCAGATGTCCTCCAGTAGATGAATGGATACAGAAAGTGTGGTATATTTACATAATGGAGTACTACTCAGCTATTAGAAACAATGACTTTATTAAATTTCTAGGCATATGGATGGAAAAGATCAGTCAGAAGCTGCCTTACCTGGGGATCCACCACATATGCTGTCACCCAATCCAAGTACCATAGCTGATCCCAAAAAGTACTTACTAGAAGTAACCAGATAGAAATGCCCTATCAGGGACTATGTTAGAGTCATACAGATACAGCTGAACATGCTTGCAGCTAAACCATTCCTCTAAACTTGGAAATCTTAATGAGGTTGCTAAGAAAGGACCTAAGGAGCTGAAAGAGGTTGCAACCTCATGGGAAGATAACAATAACCAACCAAACCCTCCAAAACTCCCATGAAGTAAAACACCAACCTTTGTGCACACTTTGAAAGACCTATTGATCCAATTGCATATGTAGCTGAAGATAGCAGTGTCTGGCATCAATGTGAGAAGAGACTTTTGTTCCAGAGAGGGCAGGTTGTCCCAACGCAGGGGAATGACAAGGCAATGGGTGGAGAGGGGAATCAGAAGGGAGTGTACATTTGTGAAGGGGAGGAGAGAGGGAATCAGGAAGGGGTAAAGGGATGACATCTCTAATGTAAATACAGAGTATCTAATTTTAAAAAGAGAAAAAAAAAAACACCTGGAGAGAAAGTAATGTAGACTTTCGTATTAATCATAGGCCTGGAAGCCGGGCAGGGAAACCTAGGTACTGCTATTAGGAGTAACAGGCCACAAGAACAAACCTTTGACAAAACTTGGGGAAATGCAATTTTATTTTATTTCAGCAATAGTTCGTAATTCTATTAGTTAAATGGAGCATTTTGGTTTTTTTTTTTTTTTCAAACTAAAACGTATCATAGCAAGCAATGTAGTGGAATATATTTTATCCAATAAACTGTCATACACAAAGAGCCTCAATGTGTTTTAAAAAAAAAAGAATGTAGCCTACGATTAATCTTTACATACCAAGAAAACTTTGATTTTTTTCCATGTTATGTTTTGTTTTACATGTACTTTATGCTCATTGTAACTAGTAAAATTTCCGCTTTACTAATTAATTATCAAACCTTTAAAAAGCTCAAGTACTGACAAAATATATTCATAATTTTATGCAAAAATGCTTTTAAAATCTGTACATTTATCTTTGTTTTTTTTAATTAAGTTGTTTAATTTTTAAAAAAAGACAAAATATTCCAGAAAATGAAAAGGAGCCAGAATATGATAACAGACTGCCAGAGTTACTTTGAGGCCAAGCAGAACAAAGAAAGAGTCAGAAGCTGAGAGAGAAGCCAGATTGAATCTGTCAGGTTGGAGAGGACTTTGAGTCAAACAAACTAAGTTAACCAACTAGAGTTCAGAAAGTTCAAGAAAAGATGATTCTACAGAGCAGCAAACCTCAGAGGCTGAAAATATTCTACAACTGGATTATATTGTACAGAGGCCAGATGCTTCCAAGACCAGGCCTAGATTAGCAGATGGAGACATTAAGCCACTGAAATAGCAATTACAACAGGAGAATAAAAAATATTTTTACAAAATTTAAGTTAATATTTTTCAAACCATATGCCTACCAGTTATAGTATGTACCTGATTCAAAGGGATATTTAAAGTAAATGTGTTCCATATCCTTGCAGAGAGGAATTGAGATTGAATACATGTAGCAGAAACATGGGAATTATCTAAGCTGCTCTACATGATTGCTTCCAAAGATATAGCCACAGACAACAGTACAACATTTTCCTCTATAAATATACACACTTTAATTATCATTTGCTATCATTTAAATGATGTCTAATTTGGGTGAATATTCATTGGCTATGAGATTTGTCAGTCCTAACTCACCACAATCTCATATTGCCTCTCTGTTGCCTCATTGTGTCATTTATTAGCTGACCAAGACATCTCAAATCTGCTGTTTTTGTATATATTGCCCATGGTGCATTCGGAGATGAACAGAAAATTTGTTCTAAAGGGATGTTATGCCACAGCACCTTTAGTAAACAGATGATATTACCCCCATGCAATCTGTATCTTTAACAAAATTATCCACCTTTGTGCATAGAAAATAGGACTCAAACTAGTTAAAGGGTAGATACCTCTGATCGGGCATGAGAATTTTTGAGTGAGCCATCAGAAGCAAAATGTACACAGTATAAAATGTACAAAAATTGCATGTGCAGTATGTATAATCACAAAAAAGGAAATAAAATGTACTATAAGTGAAAGAATTAATAAGATAAAAATATTTTCAAATTAATATGGTAAGAATATTCAGTAGAGACAAAGATAATGCAACTTAGAACATTCATTTTTGCTCTAAAGTGTTAACAATTACCCATGCTACCGTCTGTGACATGAGATACTCAAATGAGAGCTGTCACTTCCTTCACTGACATCTTCTGTTTTATCAGAAACATAGTTATTCACTGGAATCTATTCACTGTATAATTATTTCATTTTTAAAGGTAGACTACTCAACAAATAACTGACAATGAGAATAACACAATTAAGTGACTGGAACATTGCAGACCAGGGACAATACATTGAACACAAAACCCATGAAAATATCACGGTTTATAGTCCTCTCATGACTATAGTTAAATCCATCTTCAGAAGTCATGGAACAACCATAGCAGGATGACCTGAGACACAAGTTGCCTCAAACAATAAATAATGTTTATGGCTACATCTATCCAAAGGGAAAAAAACAAACATAAATTAACTCAAAATTGGGATTTATTTATTGTATTCTCAAAACAGAACGCTGAAGGATCATTGTTGCAGCCTTCCAATACTAAACTAATTCCAGTGCTGAGATAACTGTACCCCACCCATACAATGGCAATGCTAAAGAAAAGAAGTAATCTATAAAGAAAAGATGGGGAATGCAATCTCTCTTAAATCCCATCTTTATAAATGAAAGTCTTTATAAATAAACTATTTCAAAAAGGAAATAAAGGAAAAACTAAATTTCAAGCATTTTCTGAAGTAGTTTGAGAGGGAAAAGAGGAGAGTCACATAATGCCTGTCTTCCCAGCTACATTTCAGTAACAGAAACATGAACACACAAGTGAAGCACTCACGGAAAATTCAGCAGCACCCTGAAGTAATCTTCCACTAGATGTCCAGGTATTGTGAAAAGGGTGAAACCACAGTCCTTCCTCATGTTGCCTTCGAGATTTTCATTGTGATTTCTTCTCCAAAAGCAACTGGCTTTGGGAAAACTGCCCAAGATAAAAAGAAGTCTTAACAACATTAAGAAAACAATCAAAGTGTATACCTTTGTCATGTCTGCCATTCAGTAAGCCTGAACACAGGTTCCATGTATCATCCCATGGACACAAACAAATAATTTAGTCATGTACAAATGTGTGTCTGTTTTTATTAATATCGTTCACTGTAGAGGTGACTCACATTGGCCATAAATCCTGTCAATTCAATATCACCACAACTCTACCAATTCCTCAATTCTGACTGCCAATTATTCTAAGAGGCATGCAGAACAATTGGCCCAAGGGCTTTACATTTAAAGTGAATGTGAATCTTAAATGAAAAATATGTTTTTAAGATCATCCATTCTTGCCTTAGGGTAGTAATTTCATTAATGTTCATGGCATACGTTCTGGGTATATGTGGTCCCAGGCCTATGTCAGAAAGTCATTTGAAATCTCATATGTGTACTTCATCTTGGGAGCAAAAGTAAGAAATGAGGTAAAAAAAAAAATCATACACATCCATTCCACTCAGAGCCCATGCAAACAAATGGCCCATTGTGTCTTGATCAATTATAGGCAGAGGCCATTTAACATACTGACATTGCAGCTATGAAAAAGAAAAGTATTCTTTATAGATATACAATCCCATACTAGTCACAATGATGGATTCTACCTAAAATTGCTGTGATATTATAAACCAGATAACCAATCATAAATAAAATTGAGAAGATAATCTAATATTCTATCATCTAGTAACTTGAAGTCTGGGCATCAGTATCAGTGTAGACACTAAACGTCATTCATATATGACTTATAAAATAATACATACATTTTCTCTTGTTACATTCCAAGGATTAAAATCTTCTAATAAAAAGCATATCACTCTGAACCCACTGTCAACATTGGCCTTGAAAGCAGGTAAGCTAAATTTAGACCTTCCACAGTATTCCAAGAAAAGAAAATTGAGAAGCATGTCATTTTAATATCTAACAATATGGATTTCAAGCCAAAGCTAGTCAGAAAAAAAGAATGAAAAACACTACATACAGGCCTGGTGAGTAGGGGTTCCAAATAGCCAAGGGGCAGAGAGATCTCTGCCGAGCTCATGCGGAAAGTGCGCCCCTGCCGTGATTGATACAGTGACCAGGAACCCAGCATTGGGCCCTCAGTTTCCAGCCGGCGGCTTTTGGATGCAGAACAGGGACTAGAACCATCCACCACCAGAAACAGCGGAGTTCCCGGGACACAGGCCAAGTACAAGGGAAAGGTGAGAACCAATCACTGACAACAAAATGGCAAGAGGAAAGCAAAAATGTACCCCAGGGAAACCAAGACAACCTGGCAACACTAGACCCAGGTCTCCCATCACAGTGGAATACCAAACACTCCAGAAAAAAAAGACTGAGACCTGAAATCCTACCTCAAGATGATGATAGAGACCCTTAAACAAGAACAGGAAGAAAAGCATAAAGAACTAGAGGCTTTTAAAGAAGAAACAAAAAAAACACTCAAAGAACAAGAAGGAAAAAGAACCCAAGATATAAAGGAATGGAAGAAGGAATTTAAAATGGAAATGGACACAATAAAGAAAACACTAAAAGAGACAACCCTAGAGGGAGAAATCCTAAAAAAGAAATCAGGAGTCACAGATGCAAGCATTTCAAACAGACTACAAGAGATGAAAGAGAGAATCTTGGGGGCCGAAGACAACATTGAAAACATAGACAAAACAGTCAGAGAAGATGCAAAAACCAAAAAGCTTCTAACCCAAAATGTCCAGGTGATCCAGGACACCATGAGAAGACCAAACCTAAGGATAATAGGAATAGAAGAAGGTGAAGAATATCAACCAAGAGGCACAGTAAATATCTTCAACTAAATTGTAGAAGAAAACTTCCCTACCCTTAAGAATGAGATGACCATGAGCATAAAAAAAGCCTTCAGAACTCCAAATAGGTTACACAAGAAAAGAAATTCCTCCAGACACATAGTCAAAACACCAACTGCCCAAAGCAAAGAAAGAATACTAAAAGCAGTAAGGGAAAAAGGTCAGGTAACATATAAAGGCAGACCAATCAGAATCACACCCAATTTCACAACAAAGACTATGAAAGCTAGAAGAGCCTGGACAGACAACATGCAGACACTAAGAGAGCACAAGTGCCAGCCCAAGCTGCTATACCAAGCAAAACTATCAATCACCATAGATGGAGAGATGAAGATATTCCAAGACAAAACTAAATTTACACAAAATCTGACCACAAACCCAGCACTAGAATGAATTATAGGTGAAAAACCCAATACAATGAGGGGAACTACATCCTAGTAAAAACAAGAAAACACCTAAGCAAAAAAAAAACAAAAAACAAAAAGAAAAAAGAGACACACAGGCGCAATTCAACCTACAAAAGCAATAATAGCAGGAAACAGAAAACCACTATTCCTTGATATCTATTAACATAAATGGACTCAATTCCCTAATAAAAAGATATAAGCTTTCAGACTGGATACATAAACAAAACCCAGCATTTTGCTGCATACAGGAAACTCATCTCAGAGACAAAGACAGACACTATCTCAGAGTAAAAGGTTGGTATAAAAAAAAAACCTTCCAAGCAAACGGCCCCAAGAAGCAAGCTGGAGTGGCTATTCTAATAACGAATAAAGTAAATTTCCAACCAAAAGTTATCAGAAAAGATAAGGAAGGACACTTTTTACTCATTACAGAGGAAATCTGTCAAAAGAAACTCTCAATCCTTAACATATATGCTCCAAATACAAAAGCAACGATATTCATAAAAGAAAACCTACTAAAGCTCAAAAATACATTTTGCCCCACACAATAATAGTGGGAGACTTTAACACCCCACTCTCTCCAATGGACAGATCATGGAAACAGAAACTGAACAAGGACACGGTGAAACTAGCAGAGATTATGAACCAATTGAAATTAATAGAGAGCTACAGAACACATCATCCAAAAACAAAAAAAAATACACCTTCTTCTCACCATCTCATGGCACCTTCTCCAAAATTGAACACATAATTGGACACAGAACAAGCCTCAATAGATATAAGAAGATTGAAATATTCCCATGCATCCTATCAGATCACCATGGTCTAAGGCTGGTCTTTAATAAAAACAAAGACAACAAAAAGCCCATATACACATGGAAACTAAACAATACTCTATTTAATGATAGCATGATCAAAGAAAAAATAAAGTAAGAAATTAAGGATTTTCTAGAATTTAATGAAAACAAAAACACAACATACCCAAACCTATGAGATGCAATGAAAGCAGTACTGAGAGGAAAACTCATAGCTCTGACTGCTTCCAAAAAGAAACTGGAAAGAGCATACACTAGTAACTTGACAGCACAGTTGAAAGCTCTAGATCAAAAGGAAGCAGATACACCCAAGAGGAGTAGACGGCAAGAAATAATCAAACATCGGGCAGAAATAGACAAAATAGAATCAAAAAGAACCATTTAAAAAATCAACAAAACCAAAACTGGTACTTTGAGAAAAATAACAAGATTGATAAACCCTTAGCAAGACTAACTAGAGGGGAAAGAGAGAATACCCAATTGAACAAAATCAGAAATGAAAGTGGAAACATAACAACTGAAACTGAGGAAATTCAAGAAATCCTCAGATGCTACTAAAAAGCCTATAGTCAACAAAGCTGGAAAATCTGGAGGAAATGGATGAATTCCTACACAGATACCAGATACTAAAGTTAAACCAGGACCGTGTAAACCATCTAAATAATCCCATAACACCTAAAGAATTACAAGCAGTCATCAAAAGCCTCCCAACCAAAAAAACAGGAAAAAAAAAAAAAAAAAAAAAAAAAAAACACCCAGGTCCAGATAGATTCAGTGCAGAATTCTATCAGACATTTATGGACGGCCTAATAACAATACTCTCCAAACTATTCCACAAAATAGAGTCAGATGGAACACTACCTAACCAATTTTTCGAGGCCACAATAACCCTCATTCCTAAACCAAACAAAGACCCTACAAGGAAAGAGAACTTCAGACCAATCTCACTTATGAACATTGATGCAAAAATACTCAACAAAATCTTTGCCAACAGAATCCAAGAACACATCAAAACGATCATTCACCATGATCAAGTAGGCTTCATCCCTGGGATTCAGGGATGGTTCAATATATGGAAACCCTTCAATGTAATCCACCATATAAACAAACTCAAAGAAAAAAAACCACATGGTGATCTCACTAGATGCTGAGAGAGCATTCTTTATGTTAAAAGTCTTGAAAAGAACAGGAATCCAAGGCCCATACCTAAACATAATAAAAGCAATATACAGCAAACCAATAGTCAACATCAAACTTAACAGTGAAAAACTTGAAGCAATATCACTAAAATCAGGGACTAGACAAGGCTGTTCACTCTTCCCCTACCCATTCAACATAGTACTGGAAGTCCTGGCCGGAGCAATTAGACAGCAAAAGAAAATCAAAGGGATACAATTGGAAAGGAAGAAGTAAAAACATCACTGTTTGCAGATGACATGATAGTGTACGTAAATGACCCCAAAAAATCCACCAGAAAACTTCTACAGCTGATAAACAAGTTCAGCAAAGTGGCTGGATACAAAATTAACTCAAACAAATCTGTAGCCTTCCTCTACTCAAAGAACAAACATGCGGAAAAAGAAATTAGGAAAAAGATACCCTTCAGAATAGTCACAAACAATATGAAATACCTTGGTGTGACTCTAACTAAGCAAGTGAAGGACCTATATGACAAGAACTTCAAAACTCTGAAGAAGAAAATCAAGGAAGATCTCAGAAAATGAAAAGATCTCCCATGCTCAAGAATTGGAAGGATCAACATTTTAAAAATGGCCATCATACCAAAAGCAATCTACAGATTCAATGCAATCCCCATCAAAATTCCAACCTAATTCTTTATAGAGTTAGAAAGAGCAATGTGCAATTTCATCTGGAATAACAAAAACCCTAGAATAGCAAAATCCATCCTCAACAACAAGAAAACATCTGCGGGAATCACTATCCCTGACCTCAAGCTATATTACAAGGCAATTGTGCTAAAAACTGCATAGTACTGGTACAGAGACAGGCATGTGGATCACTGGAATATAATAAAAGATCCAGAAATGTACCCTCAAATATATGGTCACCTGATTTTTGACAAAGAAGCTGTAAACATTCAATGGAAAAAGGACAGCCTCTTCAACAAATGGTGTTGGTCCAACTGGCACAGAGCATGCAAAAGAATGAAAGTAGACCCTTTCTTATCCCTTTTACAAAGCTCAAGTGCAAGTGGATGAAAGATCTCCATATTAAACCAGGTACACTGAAATTATTAGAAGAGAAAGTAGGGAAAACCTTAGAACACATAGGCACAGGAGAAACTTTCCTGAAGAGAACACCAATGGCTCAAGCTCTAAGGTCAAAGATTAACAAATGGGACTTAATGAGATTGTAAAGTTTTAGATGCATCTAGAGAAAATCATCTTGAGTGAGATAACCCAGTCACAAAAGAACAGACATAATATGCAGTCACTGATAGTTTACTAACCCCAGAAAGCTCTGACCACCCAGAAACAACTCATAGACTATATGAAGTTCAAGAAAAAACAAAGGCCAAAAAGAAAAAAGAAAAAAAGAAAATGAAAAACCATTATGCTTAATCTTTTCACACCAACGAAACTTTGACTAATTTTAGGTTATATCTTGTTTTACATGTACTTTATTGTCATTGTAACTAGTAAGATTTTAATGCACACTATCAAATTTTTAAAAATTTCAAGTACTGACAAAAAAATGTATTCATATACTTTTATGCAAAAATGCTTAAAATCTGTACATTAATCTTTGTTTTTTAAAATAAAGTTGTTCAATTTTTAAAAAAAGTAAAAGCATTGAAGAATTCAATGTGTCAAATTAACATAATTCTCAGTTCCTATTTCTTTGCTTGTCTCAGTTTTTACATCATAGGTTAGGTTAGTCCATTTTAGGCTCAGAGAGCGTCCAAACACTATGATCGTCTGTTTCTGGCTAATTTGAGGCTTCTTTCTCTCAGCATAATGCTGTTAAGGCACCTCTTAATAGGGTAGTGATTTGCTTCTTTGTACTTCTGAATAGGGTCCTATTGTGGGAACTTACTACATTCGGTACATTTTACTGCAGATGAAAATTTGGGCTGAATTAGTTTATTCCTTGGCCAATGAAATTATCAGGAATGTCTTTTGGGATGCTGGAGAGAAGGCTCAGACTTTAAGAAAGGTTGCTGTCTTTCCAGAAGATAGGAGTTCGGTTCCCAATACCCATGTCAGGAGGCTCACAATTGCCTACTTTTAGACTTCATGATTTAACTCATTTTTTCTGACATTTGCGGATACATGTGTACAAGTGCCCGGCCCCAACCAAATAAAGATCTTTATCACTAAAAAAAAAAAAAATGGTGTCGCTACCATCTCCAACCAGTAGAAAAGGAGCAACTACACAGTGTTCTACTCAAAGCGGTTTATTCAGGAAGTTAACAGCATGCCAGTGAAAATCTTTCTCTCCCCTGTCTGTCTCTCTTTCTGTTTCTCTTTCTGTTTCCCTTTCAGGTTCTCTTTCTCTTTCTCCTTGCCCCCAAGTGCAGTCCTATTATCCTGATCTTGAGTCATGGGTGCACCTGCGCAGCTCGCACAATGAGAGTGGCTAATCTCGGGGGCAGGAGGAAGTCAGGTGCTAGTCACAAGGCTAGGCTGAAGTCCCAAGCATCATCTTGGGACTGCTGCCACACCTGCTCTCCACATCTCTCCCTTCTTTTTAATTTTGGCCGAGAGAATGTCTGCTTTAGGTTTCCCCCTGTGGCAGTGCCTCTTACCCGTCGTTGGGAGAATGAACTGCATTGGTTCTATCCCTGTCTTAGGTTGGTGACACGCCCAGGAAGTCTTACCCATCACTGACTACTCTAGCATGCCAAACCACACTTGAGGAGACTGCCCAGTCTCCACCACTGCCTGTATTATTAAGGCTTGAGTTCTGCTCTGTCAAAATTGTATACAGCACATGCACCAGAATGCCAGAACACTTATGAGGACCAAGCAAAGGGCTAATCTAGCTAGTCCAGCCCATTCTTTCAGCCTTGAGGTGGTGGTAGTGATCCAAAATCTCTTTTAGGCCTGAATAAGGTCATAGCTGAGGGGGCCTGTACAGGCCAGGGAACAAAGCATGACTTTCTAGTCTCCACAGCCAAATGATGTGTGGATGCATTACAACACATGCTATAAAAACAATTATCATTACTACAATTCAATATCCTATCCTCAGACTGATTATACAATTGAATGCAATTACTATTCTAAGAAATGTTGGTAATCATCTGAAAACATAACAATCCTTTAAGGGAGAATATTGCATCCCCAAGGGGTGCAATATCCTCATCCCAAGGTAAGAAAGGCAATTGCAAGGAGGTATTAGATGCAAAGAATCGAGGGAAAACTTGTGCTGAGTGTGTGAGAGGTAAAGGCTTAGGGAACACTGATAGGAGCCCCCATCGCAGATCTTCAGTCTTCACCACCGGAAGCATCAGCAGCATCAGGCTCATCCACAGGGTCATTGCTCCACTCATCCTGGACCACTCTGGTCAACCTCTCTGGGACCCACAGTGGCTGTCGATGTTCCTGAGGATACACACAAACAGACCCTCTCACCCAAACCAACACAAGATCGGGACCCTGCCATTTGCCAGTCAGGACATCTTTCTACATAACCAGGACTTTGGGAGAAACATCAGGATTAGTGTGACACTCAGCAGCAACCCACCCATGCTTGTCTTCATTTAAAAAATTTAAGGTAAAAAGAGCAATAGCCAGTCTCTCCCTAGGTGAAGAACCTGTGGAGGCAATTCCCCCCTTCTGTTTAACTAGACACTCTTTGAGGGTGCAGTGAGCATGCTCGATGATTTCTTATCCTTGAGGATTACAGGGCAATCCGTGAGTTACTCAAACACCCATCATTTTGCAGAAGGACACAAAAGAATCAGAAGAATAGGCAGACTCATTATCTGTTTTTAATTCTTTGGGATGTTCCCAGGCACCCCAAGCTTCAAAGCAATGTACAATTACATGACATGTCTTTTCCCCAGTATGTAGAGATGCAAAAATGATCCCAGAGGCTGTATCAATAGAAACATGGAGATACTTTAGTTTTCTAAATTCAGGGAAATGAGTGACATCCATTTGCCTGAGGTGTAGAGGGCACAACCCACGTGGGTTAACCCCAAACCCAGTCTGAAGTAGCATAGGAGCACACTTCTGACACCCTTTTACAATATCCCATGCCTCATCGCGCATGATCTTAAAGCATGAGGACAGGGTCTTGGAATTAACATGGAACTGTGAATTAAATTCTTGAGCCAATGAAATAGGTGATGTATCAAAAAAATCAAGCAAGCCCTGGTGGCTTTATCTGCAATATCATTTCCCTCCACTAGGGGACCACGTAAGTTAGTATGGGCATGGATATGCTGTACAAAAAAAGGTCGATGTTCTTTTTAAAATCAAGTCACGCAAGGTGACAATGAGATGTCCAATAGTAGATTTTGAATTGATTTTACCCACTACTTCTAAGCAAAGCATCATGTTAACAACATACTGGCTATCAGAAATCAAATTTGCAATTCAATAACTTGGGGTGATGCAGGGGGAAATTGTATGGTAACCGGAGAGAAATCTGCCACCACATATGCTCCTTGTCCTGTCTTGGAACCATCTGTAAAGATAAGTGGGGCGTCTGGTAAAGGATCCTTTGAAGTGATGCGAGGGAAACCACAGGATGAGTGGTAATCAACTGTAGGATAGGATCCTTAGGGAAATGATTATCAAAGTTACCTTGAAAACTGCATCTCAGAATAGCCCAGACATCTATAGTAGATGACAATACTTCTAGTTGTCTCACATTATAAGGGATTATACGATCCTTAGGTGGGATGCCAAAATACTGTATGCATTGTTGAATGCCTAGCAAAGTCAACTGTACCACTGAAGTGGGATAATGCACAAGTGTCTTGGCCAGGGAAATCTTGGGATGTATCCAAAGCAAAGGAGCTTCTTGCCATAGAACTCCTGTAGGCTGTGCCTCTATGGGCAGAATACACAGCAAAATGGGTTGTGACTCATCCCGGTGTTTTAAGGCCGCAGTCTGGATGCCCTGCTCTACCAGTTGTAATGCAGCTCGGGCAGCACCAGTGAGTTGTCTGGGAGAATCAAGATCAGAATCACCTGGCAGAATATCATAGAGTGATTGCAGCTGTCTGTTAATAGGTCAGAGATAAATAGGGTCGAACCCAGTGAATATCTCCTAATAATTTTTGAAAATCATTTAGCATTTTTAACTTATCAGTACGAATTTGGATTTTCTGGGGAGTCACCGAATCTACAGTTATTTTAGTCCCCACGTAGTTTACCACCATATCCTTCTGAACCTTTTCTGGAGCCACAACCAAATTCCATTTTTGTAGTTGAGATACTACACAGCTATATGCCTCATCAAGCATACCTTCCTTTGGGGCTGCAATAAGTATCTCATCCATGTAATGATAACATTTCACCTTTGGAAAGGCCAATCTAACTTCTTTTAGGGCTGCATCAACATATAATTGACACATGGTGGGACTATTAGCCATACCTTGTGGCAAAACTGTCCATTCAAACCTCTTATCCAGCTCATCATGATTTTGTGAGGGCACAGTAAAAGCAAATCTAACCATGTCTTTAGGATGTAAAGGTATCAAGAAAAAGCAATCTTTAATATCTAGAACTATAAGAGGCCAATCTCAAGGCAAGGCAGAAGGCAATGGGAGCCCCCTCTGCACCGGCCCCATTATCACCATTTATTTATTAATTTCTCTTAAATCATGTAATAATCTCCACTTTCCTAATTTCTTTTTAGTAACATATATGGGGTTATTCCATAGGGAAGTAGAAAGTCGTATATGCCCTTGGGTTAGTTGCTCCTGTACCAATACCTGAGCAGCAATCAACTTTTCTGAGGGGAGTGGCCACTGAGGAACCCAAACTGGATCCTCAGTCCTCCATGTTATGGGTAACGCTCCCTCAGTGGCCCCTAGGAAAAACACAGCCCACCGCAATCCATTTTCTTGTGGACAGTTACAGGGGAGGCCATGCCTTGTAGGGTGCGGCCCAGCCTTTTTCCAGGGACATAACCCATGTCCATCATTAACTCTCGGGCTTGTGAGCTGTGATGTCCTTCATTAGTCAGCACATAGCCCATCTCTTTCATTAAGTCACGGCCCCACAAGGATATTGGAACAGCCAACACATAGGGTTGGAAGTCACCAGAATGGCCTTCATCATCCGTCCAGTGTAACATGCAAGAGCTCATTTCTGGCATCTGGGCATATCCCAGCCCTCTTAAGGTCTGCTCTGACTGTTGTTTCATCCACCCAGTAGGCCAGTCTCTGGTGCTAATTATGCTACGATCATCACCTGTATCTAAAAGGCCCGATATGGACTTTCCATCAATTGTTAATTTCAGTAGCGGCTGGGTGTCAAGATCAAGGGAGCAGAAAATATTAGAGGCGCCAGTGGACCCAAACCCCTTACTTCCTCGCTCCTGATTATTGGCAGGAAGTCGTGCATGAGGGCTGGGCAGAAGGACCAATTGAGCCACTCTATCCCCTGGTGAAATTGCATACATGCCTCGAGGGGACAAGACCATAATTTTTACCTGCCCAGTATAATCTGGATCAATCACCCCAGGATGGACTACCAATCCCTGCATCGTGACAGAACTCCTCCCCAAAATTAATCCCACAGTATCAAGAGGTAAAGGGCCCTTAAAGTCTGTATTCACTAATTGAGTTCCCATTCAGGGAGTTAATATGAGTCTGGTGGTGGAACAGAGGTCAAGTCCTGCGCTGCCTTTGGTTGCTCACCTGGCCGGCCCCAATGCATCAGAGGGTTCAGGATTGGCCATCCTTCCGACATTGCCCCATATATTTGAGGGCTCTGGGGTCGGGGACCCCGCCTCCAGTTTTTTGGCTGGACACCAGGGTTCAAGGGCTGCCCATGGATGTCCTTCACTGAACGGCACTCATTGGCCCAGTGATTCCCCTTTCTGCACTTCAGGCACAGCCCAGGCGCCCCCTGTTGGTGAGCGCGTTGCCTGTCACTTCTGCCTCGCTGTGGGCATTGACGCTTCATGCGACCAGGCTGTCCACATGCAAAACAAGTCCCACTCTTTTGACCATTTCTTCCTTGTGACATCTGCATAACTGCAGCTGCTAGGCCTGCACTAGTTAGCGGCCCTCTCAGGTCCCTGCACAACTTCATCCAGGCTTCTAACCCTTTGCTCTTATATGGGGTGATCACTTGCCTACACTCCTTAGTACACTATTCAAATATAAGCTGTTTCAGTAGAGGCATGGCAGTACCGAGATCTCCAAAAACATGTCCCCCCCCCCCCGCTTTCATCATCCTTGCCACAAAGTCTGCAAATGGCTCTGTAGGTCCTTGGAGAATCTTAGTCAGATTTCCACTTACTTCCCCTCTATTTGGGAGAGATTTCCAAGCTCTAGTGCCTAGGATATTGATCTGATCGTATACCTGAGTTGGATAATTAGTCTGAGCTGCTGCAAATTTTCATTGTCCCATCAGCATGTCCTGATCCCAGGTGGGCTGACCATTATGAGCATTAAAAACGGCCTGCTCCACGGCAAATTCAATACAGTATGCCTTCCAATCTAAATATTGACCAGAGGTCAGGCAAGCATGAGCCAAATTTTGCCAATCACTAGGGGTCATTAAATACCGGTGTAAGTGTTCTAATTGCGCCACAACATACGCAGCACTAACTCCATAGGTGCACACTCCCTCGGCTAGCCTCTGAACAATTTTCCAGTCTAGCGGCTCATGGTAGTGATTACTCTGCGAATCCTGAAATACAGGAAAGCACTGGGCTTGTAGCTCTGTCCAAGTTTCAGGATGCAAACTACACCCTTCCACTCTGCCTGGGGCATAAGGAGACGGAGTTGGCAGCCCCTGAGCTGAGGGTTCAACCCGTACTTTCACTTTCTCCAAACTGTCGGCTATGCTCTCTAGATCGTCTTCCCACATTTCTCCCTCACTAGACACTTCTCCCACCTCTGAATTCTGGGAGAGCTCCTCCCTAACCTGATTCAGAGCCTCATTTCCCTTCTCCAGCTCCGCACTACACCGTTTCTCATCTCCTATACAGTTTTTCACCAATTTCCATACCAGCAGCACTCCTTTAGCTAGTACCCCTTGCTCTTCAGCAAACCGCAAATCCCTTCCTAATTTTTTCCAACTAGACATTGTGAGATGTCCAGATACCGGGAACCAGGGAGCTACCTGGTCCATTGCTTTAAAAAATTCTCTACAGTCTCCTTTCATAGCCCGATTCCTTTCACTTTCAGCAAATCCTTCAGAGCTTGGTGAACTGTTGGAACTGATGTTGTGTTTCCCATAGTACCGGGTGCAACTTGACCCTGTACCGGGACCTATATCGCCTCAAACCAAGAGCCCTTCCTCGCCCCTTACTGGGGAGCTTTATAATCTCAAACCGAGATTGATTGTCCCACTTACCTGGGAGCTTACGGACTAGTCACCCTGACCTCGATAAGTTCTGAACACCGAAGGGAAGTTTCGCCGTACGGGCCACCACTTGTCGCTACCGTCTCTGACCAGCAGAAAAGGAGCGACTACACAGTGTTCTTCTCAAAGCAGTTTATTCAGGAACTTTACAGCATGCCAGTGAAAATCTTTCTCTCCCCTGTCTGTCTCTCTGTGTTTCTTTCTGTTTCTCTTTCTGTTTCCTTTTCAGTTTCTCTTTTTTTTTTCTCCCCGCCCCCAAGCGCAGTCCTATTATCCTGATCTCGAGTCGTGGGTGCACCTGCAAAGCTCGCACGGTGGGAGTGGCTAATCTCGGGGCAGGAGGAAGTCAGGTGCTAGTCACAAGACTAGGCCGGAGTCCCAAGCATCATCTTGGGACTGCCACCACACCCGCTCTCCACAAAATTCGGGGGAATCACAGCCAATAAAAGCCCAACTCAAAATCCATCCCATGGGCAAACACCAATCCCCAAAATGGTTAATGATACTCTTATGACTGTAGACAGGAGCCTAGCTTAACTGTCCTCTGTGAGTCTGTACCCAGCAGCAGATGAAAGCAAGAGCAGATGGTAACAGACAGAGATCAGGGATACCCACAAAAGTACTGTGGTAAGGATTGAAGGCCCGGTAATAGATGAGAATTTCACAGGAAGACCAGGAGAGTCAGCAAAACTGAATTTCTGGCAGGTCTCAAAATCCGAACCACCAACCAAATAACATACACTGGCTGGAATGAAGCCCACCAGCATATATGAAGCAGACAGGTAGATCAGTCTTCATGGAAGCTCTATCTGGCCTCCTTCGGAGAGGAAGCACCTAATCTGACAAAGACTTGACGTGCCAGGGTGGGGGGGATACCCAGGTTCTTACCCTCTCAGATGAGAAGGAAGGGGTAGGTAGAAGAGACTCAGTGAAGGAAGAAACAGGCAGGGGAGCAGAATTTGGAAATTTGTAAACAAACAAACAAAATATTCAAAAGCAACAAAAACAAAAAGAAAGAATCAAAGAAGATACAGTGGGAGGGAGGGAGGGAGGGAGGGAAGGAGAGAGGGAGGGAGAGAGGGAGGGAAGGGAGGGAGGGAGGGAGAGAGGGAGGGAGGGAGGGAGGGAGAGAGGGAGGGAGGGAAGGAGAGAGGGAGGGAGGGAGGGAGGGAGAGAGGGAGGGAGGGAGGGAGAGAGGGAGAGAGGGAGGGAGGGAGGGAGGGAGAGAGGGAGGGAGAGAGGGACAAACCAAGGACATTTGTTTTCAACTCTACCCATAGCACTTAACATTACCTGTGAAATTTGAAAAGCTGCAGGAGTGCCCCTACTCTGGCAGAAACTGTCCATGTTGGTCCTGTAAGTGCTACATCACAGTCACTATACTCACAAAGGTAATTAGGAAACATGTCTCTAGATTTTGAGAATATATTTAGTTTATTAAGATGTGTTGATGTATCACACTGGTCACCAAGAAAAATGGCAAGGTACAGTTGGGTAAAAGATTCGGGTTCTTGTTGATCTCCTCTATGGCAAAAAGCATTACCAGAACATATTGGTATGTTTTTTCTGGCAAACTAAAAACAACATACAGTAATCACTATTTATGTAATTCCAAATATAATAATCTTCAAATCAAATAAAATGAATGTCATTGTATTTAATACACTATAATTGATGATGATATTTATTATTTAATCTCCCATGTTGATAAACTACTATTTAAGGGAAAATGAATGTACAGTATGCTTTCAGCAGCTAACAGTTCATAAGAGGAAACCACTTATAATTTTTATCATTGTGAATGTACATAATAAGCTTTCCTTGTCCTATTCACACTAGCATGATGTAAAATGACTTTATTCCATCCATGAATCAGAAATTTGTTCTTAACATACAGTGAATCATCTGATGCCTTCATCCTACAAAAAAAATTCTCAAAAAATATCAAAAACAAGAGATATTTCTTATAACTGCTTTTGAATCTGTGCTTGTTGTGCAACTTTTAAAATTAATTATCTCATGTTCTTTTACTTGTAAGTCATATGCATCAAAAGATTTTTTTATCATTTGTTCAGAAACTCTTAACTGCCATAAAGCAGAGTTTTAGATGTTTGTGTGATTTTTCTGAATTTCATTGGTATTTGTTTTAAAGGGTCTCTCTAACTCCCTTTCTTTTATATTATTGATTTAATTCTTCCCTTTTTATTTCACTAAATTTTAATAGTTAATTAAGCCTACTTATTTTTCAAAGAACTTTTTCTTTAATTTCTTTTAAGTTCATTAATTTATTTTTATTAGATATTCTCTGTATCTCTTTTAACACCTTCCCCCAATCCCATTCCCCCACCCTCTCCCATTGCCTCCATGAAGATGCGCCCTCTCCCATCAACCCCTCCAACTTCAGCGTCTTGGCATTCCCCTACACTGGGACAATGATCCTTCACTGTAACAAAGGCCTTTCCTCCTATTGAAGCCATAAAATGCTATCCTCTACTGTGCATACACCTGGGACCATGGGTCTCTCCATGTGAACTCATTGGTTAGTGTTTTAGTCCCTGGGAGCTATGGTGGATTTGGTTAGTTGATCATTTTGTTCTTCCTATGAGGTTGCAGACCCTTTCAGCATATTCAGTCCTTTCTCTAGATCCTTCATTGGGGTCCCCTGTTCAGTCAGATGGTTAGCTGCAGGCATCCTCCTCTGTATCAGTATGGCTCTGGCAGAGCCTCTGAGAAGGCATCCATATCAGGTTCTTGCCAGTAAGCATTACTTGGCAACAGCAATAGTGCTTGGGTTTGGTGGCTGCCTATGGGGTGCATTTCCAAGTGAGGCAGTCTGTGGATGATCTTTTCTCCAATCCCTGCCCCTCTATTTGTCACTTTATTTCCTCACATGAGTGTTTTGTTTTCTCTTCTAAGAAGGGACAAGGCATCCACCTCTGGCCTTCCTTTTCTTGGAGCTTCATAAGTTCTGTGAATTGTTTCTTGGGTAATACAAGTTTTTTGGGCTGGTATACACTTATAAGTGAGTACATATGAGTGCTCTTTTGTGACTGGGTAACCTCGTTCAGGATGATTTCATCAAGTTTCTTCCATTTACCTAGGAATTTCATGAACTAATGGTATTTAATATCTGAGTAGTAATACATTGTGTATATTTACCACAATTTCTTTATCCATTCCTCTGTATAGGACATCTGAGTTCTTTCCAGCTTCTGGATATTATAAATAAGGCTGCTATGAACATGGTAAATTGTGTGTCCTTGATAGATGCTGGAGCTTCTTTGGGGTATATGCCCAGGAGTGGTATAGCTGAGTCCTCAGGTAGTACTGTGTCCAATTTTCTGAGGAACTGCCAGACAAGTTCATTAATTTCTATTCTATTCATTTATTTCCTGAGCTTAAGAACAATATTCTGTCTACTAGTTTGTAATCAGAACAAGCATATGAGAAAGACCTTTGCTCCTGGTGAAGTAAAGCTTTGTGAGCCACATGTTATTCCATAAAGGTAAGTATGTTTTATGATTCATTTTGGTGATAACAATTTCTCTCTGTTGAAAGTAAGTATATTTTTAGGCCAAATGCACCCCGCTTTCAATAAGATTATTTGGTTCTGTAAAATCTAACTACTTGAGATTTTTTTTTATATATTGGTGACTAGCCCTCTATCAGAGGTAGGACAGATTAAAACCTTTTCCCAATCTGTAGGTTGTCATTTGGCATAATGACAGTATCCTTTGCCTTACTTTCAAAGAAGTTTTTGATTTTATGAGATTCCCAAGAACAAGAACTTCAAGACTCTGAAGAGGGAAATTAAAGATCTCAGAAAATAGAAAGATCTCCCATGCTCATGAATTGGCAGGATCAACATTTTTAAAATGGCCATCTTGCCAAAAGTAATCTTCAAAATTCAATGCAATCGCCATCAAAATTTCAACTCAATTCATAGAGTTGGAAAGAGCAATTTGCAAATTCATCTGGAATAACAAAAAACCTGGAATAGTGAAATCTATTCTCAAGAATAAAAACACTTCTGGGGAAATCACCATCCCTATCTCAAGCTATATTACAAAGCAATTGTGATAAAAACTGCATGGTATTGGTACACAGATAAGCAGGTAGATTAATGGACAAAATTGAGAACCCAGAAATGAACTCACACACCTCTGGTCATTTTATCTTTAACAAAGGACCTAAAAAACTTTCAAAGAAAAAAGAAAAGTCTATTCAACAAATGGTGTTGGTTCAACTGGCAGTCAGCATGCAGAAGAATGCAAATCGATCCTTTCGTATCTCCCTGTACAAAGTTCAAATTCAAGTGAATCAAAGATCTCCACATAAAACCAGGTACAGTGAAACTATTAGAAGAGAAAGTGGGGAAAACCTTAAAACACATAGGCACAGGAATGAAAGGAGAGTGCATGTGGTGTATTGAGACATGTGTGAGATGTGTATGGAGAGTGTGTGTAAGAGTGAAGGGGGAATGAACAGAGGTGTGTGTGTGTGTGTGTGTGTGTGTGTGTGTGCGTGCGCGTGCGTGCGTGCGGGCGCACCCTCAAGCTTCAGACAAGAGATTGAGAGAGAACAGAGAGAAAGAGAGTAACTTTAAGCCTTGAAAAAATTGCCTGTCATCTTGTACCCAAAAAGTAGTCTGTGTTCATTATGTGCCTTCCAGACATCCCTGCTTCCAGTTGAGAATTTTGAGCCTGTGTCCAGACTGGACTCTGATACACCATGACCAAGGCAGCTCTTATAAAGACAACATTTACTTGGGGCAGGTTTACAGGTTCTGAGATTCAGTCCATTATCATCATGGTGGGAAGCATGGCAGCATCCAGTCAGGGATGGCTCTAGAGGATCAGAGAGTTCTATATCTTGATCTGAAAAGAACCAGGAGTAAGCTGTCTCTTCTAGGCAGCTATGAGAAGGGTTTCAAAGCCTACCTCCACAGTGATACACTTCTTCCATCAAGGCCACACTTATATCATCAAGGCCGCATCTCCTAATAGTGCCACTGTTGAACCAAATTCATTCAAACTACCACAACCCAATCCTTAGCCCCCATAGACTTGTTCAAGCACATGAGTTTATGGGGCCCATACTTAGTCATTGCATAATGTAAAATACATTTAGTCCAACTTCCAAAATTTTATAATAGTCTATAATAGTCTCAATAATGTTAAAATTCCAAAATTCAAAGTTCCTTCTGAGACTTATTCCATCACTTAACTTGAATCTCTTATAAAATCAAAATAAAAAAAGTAAATCACATATCTCCAACATCATAGGATATACATTACAATTCCAAAACATCATAGTGAGGAAATATGGGACCAAAGCAAGACCAAAAGTCAGCTTGACAAACTCTGCATTTCCATGTGTGAAGTCAAAATACTCTTCAGATCTTTGATTCCTTTCTTTATTGACTTTAACACGATTCTTTCTCTTTGGCTGCTTCCGTTCACTATTAGCAGTTTTCCCTGGCAGGTATCCCCTCGGCTCCAGCATCTCTAATGTCTTATGATCAGCAAGGCAATTTCGCATTCACAGATTCTTGTTCAAATGTCTGGGATCCACACAGGATCTTCTGGGGCTTATGTAAAGGGCTTGGGGAACATCTCCAGCTCTGCCCTCTGTAACACTCCAGGATCTGGTTGACTCCACTCTAATGCTGATCTTGGTGGCCATCCCATGGTATTGGCATCTCCAATATGCTGGGGTCTTCTGATGCAACTAGACTTCACCAATAGCTTCTCACAGGTTCCCTTCATGGGGCTAAAACTCAACTTCTTTGCATGATCCCTTCAGTTCTAGGCCACCAACTGCAGCTGAGGCTGCACCTTCACCAATGGCCTCTCACGGTGCCAGACCTCAGACACTCTCCGTGACTTCTTCATGCCTTCAAAACCATTTGGGTGGCTCTTACACATTACCAAGTCTAGTTGTAGCATAAGGTACAACCTTGGTTACTTCTGAAACACACCTTCTTCTCTTAGAAAACACTTCCCAGATTTCACCTCAGTGTTGCTGATCTCTTTTTAATTACTTGATCACTGCTAATTTTGTAACCCCAGCTAAGCAAGATCAATGGTCCCAGTCATGCCTCTACTCTTGACTTTCCAGCAAGAGCCACATGGCCAAATCTGCTGAGTTCTACTTCTTGTTGTGGCTGGAACATGCCCCTTCATCCCCTCTCCCTACCCCCTGCATTTTTCTATTACGTAATCGACCACTTTCTGTTTTCTAACTCCTTTCTTTCCTAAGCTTGGTTGTTCTAGAACTTGCTCTCTAAGACTAACTTTGAATTCAGAGATCTACTTGCCTTTGTATTCTCAGTTCTAGTATTAAAGGCTTGTACCAACATGCCTGGATCTTAGCTTTTTTATACTTGGAACTTGCTCTGTCTCAGGCTAGCCTTGAACTCAGAGATCAGCTTGCATCTGTCTCCTCAGATTAAAGGCATGTACCACCATGATCTTTGAGTAGATAGTTGTTCAGGTTCTATCAAACCTTAAAAAAAATCAAGTACTGACAAAAATATATTTTTATGCCAAAATGCTTTTAAAAATCTCTCATGTATCTCTGTTTTTTTAATAAAGTTGTAAAGAAAAAAATATTTTGTTTTCTGTGTACAGGCATTGGGCCAAGCCTGCCTTCTCAGCTCAAACTCCAGGTTTAAAAAAAAAAACTGTCAAAGTTTTGAGACTTTCAGTAATGATTTTTTGCTACTGTCATTAGGTTATAATATGCTCTGCAACCAATGCTCTGTCCCTTAATCTTGTTAGAAGTCTAGTTATTACTATTTCACCAAGATTTCCACTGATCAAGCCAGACTGGGATTTCAATACTCCTGAAGGTCTACCACCAGCCTCTGTTGGCAGGTTTTAAGAGGGTTGCACGATGACCCACAAATTTAACAATGGTTCATAAGGTTAAGCAGGGACCAGACAAGTTACCGTCACCCTTTCTAGAGCAGCTCATGGAGGCATCCCACCAGTGTGCACCCTATGACCCCAGCAGCAAGGAGCACAAAGCTATTGTGACTATGCCTCTATAGACCAGTACAGGTGTGAGGGGAAAAGCTTCAGAGGCTAGATAGACTATGAGATAAGTCATTGTAGAATTTAGTGCAGGTTGTTGAGAAAGTTTACTGCAACCGGGAGATAGAGGAAGAGAAGGAACAAAGAAAGAGAAAGGAAGAAGAAGAGAGAGAGAGAAGGTGGAAGAAGAGGCAGGAAAGGAATTTACAGAGGATCCTGGCCACATCAATGAGAAACAGAAAATTAAAAACTAAGTCAGGCACTAGGAAGGAGCCTCTAGACAAGGATCAATGTGCTTACTGAAAAAAAAAAAATGTCCACTGGGACAGAGATTGCCAATGGAAGAAGAAAAGGGGAGCCTGTGATCCTGAAAAATAACCCCTGGGTCCTATGATATTCACCATGCAAGAAAACAGTAATTGGGGGGACGGGATTTGGATCCCCTCCCCAAATCCAGAGTAACCTTGAAAGTGGAAGAGAAACCTATCCAGTTCCTTGTAGATACAGGGGCTCAGTCCTCTGTCCTGCTATGAAGTGAGGGACCCACGTCAAATAAAAAGTCTTGGGTTCAAGGAGCTCCCAGCACAAAACAATATTCATGGACTACCCGAAGCTCTGTAGATCTCAGAGTGGGCTGGGTATCCCACTCATTCATAGTAATGTCAGACTATCCCTGCCTTTTGTTTGGGAGAGACCTCCTAAGATGGGGGCACAAATACACTTTCACCCTGATAGACCACATGTAAGAAAGCCAAAAGGGGATCCTATACAGGTCCTAACCATCCAGTTGGAGGACAAGTATCAACTCTTTGAGCAAAAACAGCCCACCTCAGACTGGTGGCTGTAGGCGTATCCACAAGCCTGGGCAGAAATTGCAGGAATGAGAGAGGCTAAGAACCAACCCCCCATCCATATAGAACTGAAAAGCCCAGGATAGCTCTATAGCAGTGCATCAGTACACCATGTCAAAAGAGGCATGAGACAGGATCAAGCCACACATCATTCTGCTACTCCAACTCGGGGTTCTGAGTAAGTGGCAATCAGCCTGGAACACACCTCTCCTGAGTGTGAGGAAACCTGGAACAAATGACTGCTGGCCAGTTCAAGATCTCCAAGAGGTAAACAAACAGGTGTCTGATTTCCACTTCACAGCACCTAAGCCATATAACCTGTGGAGCTCATTGTCCCCATCCAGAACCTGGTACACAGTGCTGGACTCATCTAGAGTTTGACAAACTTGTGAGAACCATCTTGCGGACAAATGCTTTTGTGCCAGATTTGAGGCATCTAGTGGGGAAGGTAGTAGATAACTGTGTGCCATGCCAGAAGGTAAATACATGTAGAACTAAGGTAGAAAAAAAAAAAAAGAGGCTGAGGGGTGATAGACCTGGGGTTTACTGGGAAGTGGACTTTACAGAGATTAGCCAAGAAGATAGGGATATAGATGTCTGTTAGTCTTTATAGATACCTTTTCTGGGTGGGAGAAAGCCTCCCCCAAAAAAGAGAGAAATGGCAGCAGTGGTAGCTAAAAACATTCTAGAAGAGATCTTCCCTAGGTTTGGCACCTCTAAGGTAATTGGATCAGACAATGGGCCAGCTTTTGTTGCCCAGGTAAGTCAGATATTAGCTCATTTCTTGGGGACCAATTGAAAACTTCATTGTGTTTACCATTCCCAAAGTTCAAGACAGGTTAAAAAAAAATATGGCCTTAGAGACTGGCTTTGACTGGGTGGTACTCCTTCCCCTTGCCCTGTTTAGAGCTAGAAACATCCCATCCCACTTTAGTCTGACTCTTTTTGAAGTTTTGTATGAGACTGCAAGACCCCTGGCTGTTATAAGAGATACCCTAGAACCTCCCTGTAATAATAATAATTTATATGCTAGGCTAAAAGGTCTGCAGGTGGTGCAGAAAGAAGTGTGATCACAGATGGCAGCTGCCTATGAACCAGGGACTCCAAAGACATTCCATCAGTTCCAGGATGGTGACTCAGTCTACATACTTGGTGCCCAGACACTTGAGCCCACTAGAAAAGACCCTACCAAGTCCTGCTGACTACTCCAACAGCCATCAAGGTAAACGAGATCACGACCTGGACACACACTTCCCATGTGAAACCTGCTCCAGACCTGAGCCATCTGACATCTCCAGTTAGAAAATAGAAAAGACTGACAACCCCCTAAAGCTCAAAATATCCTGAACACTGTTATCTGACTACTAGTTTTTCTGTGGCCAGCAGAGGACATCTTGAAAACTATGAGCAACTCCAATACCTGTGCTGGACTTACATGGCAGGTCCTATCAGCTACAGGTGTGGTCTACATCTAAAACAATCACTCCCTTACACCTAGTGGCCCACTTTAACCCAATTTGTGTAAATTAGCTGCCAGGTTGGACACATGGGATATTCCCACTCAGAAACTGAGAGAAAGACTATGTATAGACACTATCCTCCCAGAGAAAAACTTTCTTTGTAACTCTACTCATGACTATGGTAGAGTGAATGGGTATTTGATTCCTCCTGAGGATACCTGGTGGACTTATTCTTCAAGGTTGAACCCTTGTGTACATCTTCAGATCCTGAATTGGACCAAGGGGTTTTGTGTCTTAGTTCAGCTGATGCCTCAGATCCTATATCATGAGGGCTCAGAGGTCTTTAAGATACTAGAAAGAGACTGGGTCTAAGCTGAAGAAAGAAAGAACCAATTACAGCCTTAACACTGAGTGTGCTTCTGGGAGCCAACCTGAGAGAGTTAAAAATAGAAATTGCCTCCCTAGCAACCACTACTCCAGTTTGTGTGCAGCCATAGACCTTGATATCCAGAAGATAAAAGATTCTATCTCCCACCTTTGGGAGTCCCTCAACTACCTGGTAGAGGTAGTCCTAAAGAAAAGGAGAGGGCTAGACCTATTATTTTTACAGCTGGGGGGTCACTTTTGTTTCAACTCTGATAAAACCTTTAATCATTCTATTGTTGCTTTTGACCTTCAGACCTTGCATTTTAAATCAATTGCTAGCTTTTATCAGAGAACCAATAAGTACAGTTCGTATTATGCTGCTCAGAAAACAATATCAAGAATTACACCAGAATAATCTATAATTTTAAGAATGAAATAAAATCTCCAAAGAAAAGGAAGAAATCTGAGGTTCTTGGTGAAACCAAGTAGGAACAAGTTGCCCCCCCCCCCCGGGACTTTCCAAAACACCTAATGACGATGCCCACGCCGTCACTGTCACTGAACCTTGGACAGTTTGGGAGATTGAAAAAGAAACACACACATGGGTAACTCAATAATGGGTGAATGCCAACCAGGCTTTACTTGGGACTGCTTTTATATGGGGTGAACAACAAAGTTCAGGGAGGCCAGGTGCAGTTAAGAGTGTACAAAACAGGATGTTTTTAAAGTAAAGACAGCTCGGATGGAATGTTCTATGGATACAAGAAAGGAGTTCTTAGCAAAACAAGCAGGGGAAGAAAAAATAAAGCCAGGCTCCAATGGCGGGTTACAACAACCCAAGAATGTGAGGCTCTTGGCAAGGTTAAGTTGCCCAGCTCTGAGATTTTTTCATAACACCCAGTTCTGAGAAACAAAACAAGGATGAAAACCCACAGAATTTACTGGCTGGCAGCCACAAGGTCTCATGGAAAAGTCCCAAAAATACATCAACAGCAGCCTAAACTCCCTCATCCAATAAATCCAAGGGTCACTGTGACCCACCAATGAGATGCCACCACCACCGGCTGTTGCTGAAATCTGTCCTGAGAACTGTATAAAAAAATGTATACTTGAAAACCTCATGGTCGCCTCTACTCCACTTGCAAGACGAACCCAGTACACTAGAGTAATTAAACCTCTTGCTTATTGCATTGATCTCAGCCTCTATGTCTCTGTGGAAGTGAACACCCAGAGTGTTGAGCCACACAGGTCAAACATCTGCTCCTCTATTTGTCACTTTATTTCATCCCATAAGTGTTTTGTTTCCCTTCTAAAAGAGTCTGAGTCATCCACATTTTGGCCATCCTTTTCATTGAGATTCATAAGTTCTGTGAATTGTTTCTTGGGTATTCTGAGTTTTTGAGCTAGTATCCACTTATCAGTGAGTACATACCATGAGTGTTCTTTAGTGACTGGCTTACACCACTCAGGATAATAGCTTCAAGTTCTATCCATTTGCCTAGGAATGTCATGAAATTATTGTTGATAGTATATTTAAGTGACCCCAAATATTCCACTAGAGAACTCCTACAGTTGATAAATAACATCAGCAAAGTTATATAAAAATAACTCAGACAAATCAGTAGCCTTCCTCTCCTCAAAAAATAAACAGGCTGAGAAAGAAATTAGAGAATCAACACCCTTCACAATTGTCACAAAGAATATAAAATACCTTAGTGTGACCCTAACCAAGCAAGTGAAGGATCTATATAAAAAGAACTTAAAGTCTCTGAAGAAGGAAATTGAAGAAGATCTCAGAAGATGGAAAGAGTTCCCATACTCATGGACTTAAAGGATCAACAAAGTAAAAATGGTAATTTTGTCAAAAGCAATCTACAGATGGTTGGTTAAGGATCTGTATCCCCAGTTACTAAGAGTCTTAGGTAGGGTCACCATAATAGATTACTGAACGTTTCCATTGCACTAAGTTTCTACCTCAGCCCTGAAATGCTTCCCAATTCCAGTTTTCTCTTCCATACTCTTTCCCCCATCATTCATTATTCTGATTCCTGCTGATTCAATCCCCACCAATCCCCAATCTACCCATAAAATTTATTCTATTTCTCCTTCTCAGGGAAATTCATGTATTATCTCCCCCTCCCCACCTTGAACCCTCCTTGTGACTTAGCCTCTTTGAGTTTGTGGATTGTAGCATGATTATCCTATATTTTATAGTTAATGAGTAACTATATAAGTGAGTACATACCAAGTTTATTTTTCTGGATATGGGTTACATCCCTCAGGATAATTTTTTTCTAGCTCTATACATTTCCCTGAAATTTTCAAATAAATTTTTTAAATCTGAGTAGTAATAAGTCCTTGTGTAAATGTACCATATTTTCTTTAACTATTCTTCTGTTGAGGGTTATCTAGGCTGTTTCCAGTTTCTGGCTATTATGAATAAAGCTGCTATGAACATAGCTGAGTTAGTGTCCTTGTGGGAGGATGGAACATCCTCTGGAAATAATATGACATAGCAATCTTGTGGTGAGATTAATTGCCAATGTTGTGATAAATCACTATTTTTATTTCCAAAGTGGCTGAATAAGTTTGCCCTCCCACCAGCAATAAAGGAGTATTCCCCTTGCACCGCATCCTGGCCAACATGACCTCTCACTAGGGATTTTTATCTTAGCCATTTTAACAAGTGTAAAATAAAATCTCAGAGTAGTTTTGATTTACATTTCTGATAGATAAGAATGTTGAACACTTAACATACCTTCTATTTGAGATGGTGAAAATTTTTTCCCATTCTGCAGGCTGATGTTTTTTTTTCTTTCTTTCTTTCTTTTTTTTCCCTATTGATGGCATCCTTTGTAAGGCTCCAATTATTGATTGTTGTTCTTAGTGCATCTGCTATTGATGTTCTGTTCATGACTGCCCTATTCAAATGCATTCAAGGCTATTCCCCACTTTCTCTTATATTGGGGTTCAGTGTCTGGCTTTATGTTGAGGTCTTTGATCCAATTGGACTCAAGTTTTGTGCGGGGTGATAGATATTTGCATTTTTCTACATACTGACATCCAGTTAGAACAGCACCATTTGTTAAAGATGCTTTCATTTTTCCATTATACATCTCTGAATTCTTTATCAAAAACAAGGTGCATTATTTTTGTCTTTAATGTCTTTATTTCTTTCTCACAGGATAGTCATTCAGTAGAGAGTTGTTTACTTTCCATGAGTTTTTAGGCTTTCTGTTGTTTCCATTATTGTGAAATTCGGCTTTAATCAATGGTGGTCTGATAAGATACAGGGGTATTTCAATTTTCCTGTGTTTTGAGACTTACTTTGTGACTCATTATGTGGTCAGCTTTGGAGGATGTTCCATAAACTGCTGTGGTGGGAAAAGGTATATTCTATTCTGTTTGACTGAAAATTCTGTAGCTATCAATTAGGTCCATTTGATTCATAGCATGTTAGACCAATTATTTCTCTGTTTAGTTTTTGTCTGGGTGCCCTTTCCATTGGTGAGCATGGGGTTTTGAAGTCTCACACCATTAATGTATAAGGTTTAATATGTGATTTAAACTTTTTTAGTTTTTATTTATTTGTCTTTTTCAGATTGCACTTGTTTTTTGTTAGTTTGTTTTCACTGGATATATTTTATTTACATTTTGAATGTGATCCCCTTTCCCGGATTCTCCTCCATATCCCCTATCCCACCACCCCTCCCCCTGCTTCTATGAGGTCTTCACCCACCCACCCACCCACCCTCTGTTGCCTCCCCACCCTGACATTCTCCTACACTGCAGCATCAAGCCTTGACTTCTCCTCCCATTGATGCCCAGCAAGACCATCCTTTGCTACATGTGCAGCTGGAGTCATGGGTAATGTTTCTTTTACAAATGTAGAAACCCTTGCATTTGAAGCAGAGACATTGAAAATTGAAACGTCATCTTGTTCACTTTTTTTTTTAAGAATAAGTAATGTCCTTCCCCATCTCTTGCTTAATTTTGATTTGAAGTGTATTTTTGTTAGGTATTAAAATGGATAGACCAGTTTGCTTCTACAGTTCATTTTCTTGGTTAATCTTTTCCCAACTCTTTACTCTGAAGTAAGGGATCCTGTTTTCACATCCATTCTCTAAGCCTGTGTTTTTTTATTGGGGAATTGAGTCCACAGATATTGAGATTAATGACCTAAGATTATTAATTCATGTTATTTTTGTAGATATTGGGGTGCTGGTATGTGTGTGTGCACATATGCACTTGTGCTTCTTTTGTTTAGTTTTGATGGTATGAAATTATTTCACAGGTATAGTTAACTTCTTTGGGTTAGTTTTCATTCTAGTGCCTACTGTAGGGATAAATGTGTGGATATTGTCTGACGTCATTGTGGAATATCTTTCCTCCATCTATAATGATTTAAAATTTTCGTGAGTATACTTGCCTGGGCTGGTATCTGTAGTCTCTTAGATTCTGCAAGACGTCTGCCCAGGCTGTTCCTTTACAGTCTCTGTTGAGAAGTTAGGTATAATTTTATGTTACTTGGCCTTTTCCCTTGCTGTTGTTAATATTCTACCTTTATTTCCTGTCTAGTGATTTGAATATTATATGGCGAAGGGAATTTTTCTCATTCGGTGTTTTTAATGCTCTAAGTTTTCTGTGTCTTAGGCCTTTCCTTTAGGTTAGGAAATTTTCTTCTATGATTTTGTTGAAATATTTTCCAGCCCTCTGAGTTGGGAATCCTTTACTTCATCTATTTTTATTATTTTGGGGTTGTTGTCTTTTCAGAGTGTTCCAAATTTCCTAGATGTTTTCTGTCCAGAAATTTTTAAATTTAACATTTCTTTGACCAATGTATCAATTTCTTCTAGCATATCTTCTATACCAGAGGTTTTTCTCTTCAATCTCTTGGATTGTGTTGGTGTTGCTTGCACCTATAGTTGCTGATCATTTACCTAGATTTTCCATATCGGGTATTTCCTCAGTTTGTGTTTTCTTTATTGCTTCTATTTTCAGACCTTAAAATGTTTTATTCACTTCCTTCACCTATTTGTTTGTGATTTACAGGATTTAAGGAATTTTTTTCACTTTCTCTTTAGTGCTTCTATCATCATCTCTTCTCTTCATAAGGTTAGTTTTAGGGTCACTTTCTTCTGCTTCACCTACATTGGAATATCCAGTGCTTGCTATGTAGACTAAGAGGACTCTGATGGTGCCATATTGCCCTGTTTTGTTGTTGTATTCTTATGCTGCCTACTAGTCTTCTGGGTTTTGCATTTTTACAGCTTTTTCATATCATTTCTGAGTCTATCTTTGTGAGATTTTTCCCTTGATTTCTGTTTTAATTTATTGTGTTTATAGTCTTTTTGTTGATTTTTATTAGATACTCTCTGTACTTACATTTGAAATGTAATCCCCTTCCACAGCCCACTCCCCACCCACTTGTCTTCACAAAGGTGCAATCCCTTCTAATCATCCTCTCCAACCCATTGCCTTGGCATTCCCCTACATTGGGGAATGTGCCCTCCATGGGCCAAAGGCCTCTTCTCACATAGTTGCCAGACATTGCCATCTTCGGCTACATATGCAGCTGGAGCATTAGGTCTCTCAGTGTGTGCTCAATGGTTGGTCCATTTGAGTTGTGGAGGGTTTGGTTGATTGATAGTGTTGTTCTTCCCATGAGGTTGAAACCTCTTTGAGCTCCCTCAGTCCTTTCTTTAGCACCTTCATTGAGGCCCCCATGTTCAGTCCAATGGTTAGCTGCAATCATGCTCAACTGTATCTGTATGACTCTGGCAGAGCCCCTGAGGAGGCATCTCTGTCTGGTTCCTGAGAGTATGTACTTTGGCAACAGATAGTGCTTGGGATTGGTTGGTTGCATATGGGTTGGATCCCCAGGTGAGGCAACCTTGAAATGATCTTATCTTCAATCCCTACTATACTATTTGACCTTGTATTTCCTCCTGTAAGTGTTTTGTTCTTCCTTCTAAAAAAGACTGAGGCATACCCATTTTAGCCTTCCTTCTTTTTGAGCTTCATAAGGTATGCGAATTGTTTCTTGGGTATTTAGAGAATTCTAGGGCTAGTATCCACATATCACTGAGTGCATACCATGTGTATTCCTTTGTGACTTGGTTACCTCACTCAGGACAATAGCATCAAGTTCCATCCATTTGCCTAGGAAATTCATAAAGTCAGTGTTTCTAATAGCTGAGTAGTACTCCTCTGTGTAAAGGTACCACAATTTTTATATTTATTCTCTGTTGAAAGACATTTGGGTTCTTTCCAGCTTCTAGCTATTATAAATAAGGCTGCTATGAACATGGTGGAGCATGTGTCCTTGATAGATGTTGGAGCATTTTTGGGGAATATGTCCAGGAATGGTATAGCTGGGTCTTCAGGTAGTACTATGTCCTATTTTCTGAGGAACCACAATACTGGTTTCCAGAGTTATGCCAGCTTACAATCCCACCAACAGTGGAGAAATGCTGCTCTTTCTCCACATCCTCACCAGCATCTGCTGTCACCTGAGTTTTTGATCTTAGCCATTCTGATGGGTGTGAAGTGAAATCTTAGGGTTGTTTGGATTTGCATTTCCCTGTTGACTAGGGAAGTCATGCATTTCTTTAGGTACTTCTCGGCCATTCGGTATGCCTCAGTTGATTTTTTTTGTTTACTGTTGCAGTAAGTATTAAAAAATAAAAGATGGCTTATCTCTTTATCAGTGCTGAAATCTCACTCCATGGGCCTGCTTCTAGTATGGAGCAGTATGCACTTCTGACACTGGGTCTGAGCCACCCCCACAATGTCACTCTGTCCCTGGTGGTATTACTCTGCCTTGATTACTGCCTCCATCCCTGGGTGTTTCTTTACCCCAAATCCCAACACAAACACAGCTGTAAGGCCCAATAGCTTTCATACAGGTTTATATATCAAACTCTCAATCCACAAACCCTCTACACAATAAGATTATACCAACTGGACAAAGATACAAACTGCCCTTCTATATAAAATCTTTAAATGTTCATAGCTACTTAACACCAATAAAGCCCACCTGGATCTAATTCATCTTTCTCAACCTCCATCTTGGAACTTCTCTCTCCGTCCTCTCCTGTTCTCTGACCTCTAACCCTCTATCTCTCCACTTCCTTTACCCTGAACAATCACTGGTTGTTGCCTTTGTTCTACTAATTAAAATGGGGTGGTTTTCATGAAGTCCTGAGTACGTGACTAGGCAGTACTTCTTGGGGAAGTGGAATTAGCATTAAAATACAAACATCTTTAAGACAATCTACAGTTTAGCTCTGTACCCATCTTTTGATAGCATTGTTTGATTCTCTGCAGTCTAATTTCTTGAGTTCTTTGTATATATTTGATATTAGCCTTTTATCAGATGTAGGATTGGTAAAGATCCTTTCCCAATCTGTTGGCTGCCTTTTTGTCTTCTTGATAGTGTCCTTAGCCTTAAAAAAAACTTTGCAGTTTCATAAGGTCCCATTTTTCAATTCTTGTTCTTAGAGTATAAGCCATTAGTGCTCTGTTTAGGAAATTTTCCCCTATGCCTATGTGTTCTAAGCTCTTCCCCAACTTTCTCTACTAACATTTTCAGTGTACCTGGTTTTATGTGGAGGACTTTGATCAACTTGAACTTGATCTTTGTACAAGGAGATAAGAAAAGATCTAATTTCAATCTTCTCCATGCTGACTGACAGTTAAGCCAACACCATTTGCTGAAGAGGTTGTCCTTTATCCACTGAATGTTTTTAGCTCCTCTGTCAAGAATCTAGTGACCATAAATGTGTGGGATCATTTCTGGATCTTCAATTCTGTTCCATTAATCTACCTGCCTATTTCTGTACCAGTACCATTCGGTTTTTATCACAATTGATCTATAATGTAGCTTGAGTCTGGGGGTGGTGATATCCCCAGAAGTTTTTTTATTGTTGAGAATAGTTTTTACTATCCTAGGATTTTTGTTGTTCCAAATGAATTTGCAAATTTCTCTTTCTAACTCTATAAAGAATTGAGTTGGAGTTTTGATGGGGACTGCATTGAATCTGTAGATTGCTTTCGGCAATATGGCCATTTTTTTCAATGATGATCCTTCCAATCCACAAGCATGAGAGATTTTTTCCATCTTCTGAGATCTTCTGCAATTTCCTTCTTCGGAGATTTGAAGTTGTTAGCATACAGATCTTTCACTTGCTTAGTTAGTATCACACCAAGGTATTTGATATTGTTTGTGACAATTGTGAAGGGTGTCTTTTCCTAATTTCTTCCCTGAATGTTTATCCTTTGAGGAGAGGAAGGCTACTGGTTTGTTTGAGTTGATTTTATAACCAACCACTTTGCTGAAGTTGTTTATCAAATGTAGGGGTTATCTGGTGGAATTTTTAGGGTCATTTAAGTATACTGTCATATCATCAGCAAATAGTGATATTTTGGCTTCTTCCTTTCCAACTTGTATCCTGTTGACTCCCTTTTATTATCCAATTGCTCTGGCCAGGCCTTCCAGTACTAAATTGAATAGGTAGGGGGAGAGTGGGCTGCCTTGTCTAGTTCCTGATTTAAGTGGGATTGCTTCAAGTTTCTTATCATTTAGTTTGATGTTGGCTACCAGTTTACTGTATATTACTTTTACTATGTTTAGGTATGAGCCTTGGATTCCTGATCTATCCAAAACTTTTAACATGAAGGAGTGTTGAATTTTGTCAAATGTTTTCTCAACATCTAGTAAGATGATCATGTGTGTGTGTGTGTGATTTTTTTTTTTTTTTTTTTTTTTTTTTTTTTTTTTTTTTTTAGTTTGTTGATATGGTGGATTACATTGGTGGATTTCTGTATATTGAACCATCCCTGAATCTCTGGAATGAAGCCTACTTGATTATGATGAATTATTGTTTTGATTTGTTTTTAAATTCAGTTTGCAAGATTTTATTGAGTACTTTTGAATCAATGTTTATGAGAGAAATTGGTCTAAACTTCACTTTTGTTGTAGGGTCTTTGTGTGGTTTAGGTGTGAGCATAATTGTGGCTTCAAATTAAGAGTTGTTTAATGCTCCTTGTCTTTCTATTTTGTGGAACCATTAGGAGAGTATTGATATTAGGTCTTCTATGAAAGTCAGATGAAATTCTGCACTGAACCCACCTAGTCTTGGGCTTTTTTTCCCTTGGGAGGCTTTTGATGACTGCTTCTATTTCTTTAGGTGTTATGGGCCTGTTTAGAGGAATTATCTGATCCTGATTTAGCTTTGGTATCTGTTATCTGTCTAGAAATTTATCCATTTCCTCCAGGTTTTCTAGTTTTGTTGAGTATAGGCTTTTGTAGTAGGATCTGATGATTTCTTGAATTTCTTCAGTTTCTGTTGTTATGTCTCTCCTTTCATTTCTGATTTTGTTAATTTAGATGCTCTCTCTGTGCCCTCTAGCTAGTCTGGCTAAGGGTTTATCGATCTTGTTGATTTTCTCAAAGACCCAGCTCCTGGTCTTGTCGATTCTTTGTATAGTTCTTTTTGTTTCTACTTAGTTGATTTCAGCTTTGAGTTTGATTATTTCCTGCCATCCACTCCTGTTAGGTGTATATGATTCTTTTTGTTCTAGAACTTTCAGGTGTGCTATCAAGCTGTTAGTGTATGCTCTCTCAAGTTTCTTTTTGGAGGCACTCAGTGCTATGAGTTTTCCTCTTAGCACTGCTTTCATTGTATCCCAAAGAAGTCTTTGATTTCTTTCTTTATTTTTTTTCTGACTGAGTTATCATTGAGTAGAACCTGTTCAGCTTCTGTATGTATGCTGGCTTTTTGTTGATTATGTAGTTATTAAAGACCAGCCTTAGTTTATTGTGATGATAGGATGCATGGGATTCTTTTGATCTTTTCATATCTGTTGAGGCCTGTTTTGTGACTGATTATATGGCCAGTTTTGGAGAAGGCACCATGAAGTGCTGAGAATGTATATTCTTTTGTTTTAGGATGAAATGTTCTATAAATGTCTCTTAAATCCATTTTGTTCAAAACCTCTGCTAGTTTTTCTGTGTCTCTGTTCAGTTTCTGCTTCCATGATCTGTCCATTGATGAGAATGGGGTGTTGGCGTCTCCCACTATTATTGTGTGAGGTGCAATATATGTTTTGAGCTTTAGTAGAGTTTCCTTTTTGAATGTGGGTGGCCTTATATTTGGAACATAGATGTTTATGATTGAAAGTTCATCTTGGTAGATTTTTCCCTTGATGAGTAAAAAGTGTCCTTCCTTATCCTTTTTGATAACTTCTAGTTGAAAATCTATTTTATTCGATATTAGAATTGCTCCTCCAGCTTGTTTCTTGTAACCATTTGCTTTGAATGTTTTTCCCAGCCTTTTACTCTGAAGTAGCGTTGCAGTAAATATTAAAAGATAAAATTGCCTATCTCTTTATTGGCCCCGCAGTCTCACCCTATGGGCCCATTTCTAGTACAGAGCCAGCACACGGCCTCTGTGGCTCGGTCCAAGCCACCACTCAGGTCTCTCTCTGTTCCCGGCATGTTTCTTTACCCCAAATTCCAACACAAACACAACTCTAAGGCCCAATCGCTTATCATAAATGTTTATATATCAAACTATCAATTCACAAACCCTCTACACAATAAGATTACATCAAATAGACAAAGATACAAACTGCCCTTGTATATGAGATATTAGACCTATAAAATCCTTAGTGTTCATAACTACTTAATGCCAATTAAGCCCACCTGGATCTAATTTATTCTACTGGATCGCCACCTTGGAGTTTCCCCCTCGTCCTCTCCTCTCTAACCCTCTCTCTCTACTTCCTTTACCCCGCCCAGTCACTGGCTCTTCTTTATCTTACTAATTAAAATGGGATAGTTCAGATGAAGTCACAAGATGAGTATGTGACTAGGCAGCCCTTCATGGGGAAGTGAAATTAACATTAAAACACGAACAGCTTCGAGACAATCTATAAGGTAGTGTCTGTTTTTGTCGCTGAGATGAGTTTCCTGCATGCACCAAAATACTAGATCGTTTTTATGTATCCAGTCTTTTTTATTGGAAAAGTGAGTCCAATGATTTTAAGAGATATTGAGGAATAGTGATAGTTGTTTCCTGCTATTTTTGTTGTTAGAGTTACAATTATGCCTTTCTCCTTTTGGTTTTCTTGCAAGAGATTATTTTCTTGCTTTTTCTAGGGTGTACTTTTCCTCCTTGTGTTGGAGTTTTCCATCTATTATCCTTTGTGGGGCTGTATTTGTGGACAGCTAATTGTGTAAATTTGTTTTTTGTCTGAAATATCTTGGTTTCTCTATCTATAGTCACTGAGAGTTTTTCTGGATATAGTAACCTGAACTGGCATTTGTGTTCTCTTGGGGTCTGTATAAAGTCTGTCCAGGATCTTCTAGCTTTCAAAGTTTCTGTTGAGATGTCTGGTATAATTCTAGTAGGTCTGCCTTTATATGTTACTTGTCATTTTTCCCTTACTGCTTTTAGTATACTTTCTTTGTTTTGAACAATTTTTCTTTTGACTATTAAGAGTTGGGTGGAATTTCTTTCCTGGGCCAATCTATTTGGAGTCTTGTATGTTCATGGTTATCTCTTTAGGTTAGAAAAGTTTTCTTCTATGATTTTGTTGAAGATATTTCCTGGACTTTTTAGTTGTGAATCTTCTCTCACTTCTACTACTATTATCCTTAGGTTTGGTATTCTCATTTTGTCCTGCATTTTCTGGATGTTTTGGGTTAGGAGCTTTTTAATTTTTACATTTTCTCTAATTGTTGTGTCAACATTTTCTATGCTATCTTCTGTTCCTGAGATGCTCTCTTCCATCCCTTGTATTCTGTTGGTGATGCTTGTGTCTATGACTCCTGACCTCTTTCCTAGGTTTTCTATCTCCAGAGCTGTCTCTCTTTGTGTTTTCTTTATTGTTTCCATTTCCATTTTTAAATTCTGGATGGGTTTGTTCAATTCCTTCATCTTTTTGCTTGTGTTTTCCTGTGTTTCTCTAAGGACTTGTACCTTTCTGTGTTCTCCTGAATTCCTTTAAGGAAGGTATTCATGCGCTTCTTGAGGCCCTCCATATTCAACATGAGACATGATTTTAAGTCCAAATCTTGTTTTTCTGGTGTGTTGGGATATACACTATTTGCTGTGGTGGAAGAGCTGGGTTCTGATGTTGCCAGGTTGTCTGAGTTTCTGTTGCTTAGATTCTTGCACTTGCCTCTTGCCATCTTCTGATCTTTAATATTATTTGATCTTGTTGTCTCTGAATGGAGCTTGTCTCTCCTGTGTGTTTGTGGGTCCATGGACTTCAGAGAAAGATCTGTCCTGGGTGCTCAGCTCTCTATAAGCAGGCTATGAGTACTGATGGCAATGGGCCAGCTCTAACTCTGGGTGAAGATGGAGGCTGGAACAGTTTGTTCCCAGTCTGCAGTGTGATACATACACCCTGAGCATTCCTGACAGTCTCTCCCCAGACAGTCAGTGGAGAGAGAGTGTAGGCTCACCTGTGGACTCAGGAAGGAGAATGCGCCTGTGTCTCCCTTGGGTGCTCAGCTCTCCGTGGACAGGACGTTAGTTCTGGTGGCCCTGGGCCAGCTCTGTCCATGGCTTTGGGCACAGATGGAGCCTGAAACAGCTGTCCCCCATTTTTAATAGGGTTTTTTTGATTCTCTTGGGTCAAGCTTCATTAGTTTTTTGTATATATTAGATATTAGTCCTCTATTTGGTACAGAACTGGTAAAGATCTTTTCCCAATCTGTTAGCTGTCATTTTGTCCTTTTGACGGTGTCCTTCGCCTTACAAAAGCTTTGCAATTTTATGAGGCCCCATTTGTCAATTGGTGATCTTAGAGCATACATCATTGGTGTTCTGTTCAGGAAATTTTCCCCTGTGCCTATGTTTGAGACTTTTTCCCACTTTCTGTTCTATTAGTTTCAGTTATCTGGTTTTATGTGGAGGACCTTAATCCACTTGGACTTGATCTTTGTACAAGGAGATAAGAATGGATTGATTTGCATTCTTCTACATGTTGTCCTCCAGTTGAACCAGCACCATTTATTGAAAATGCTGTCTTTTTTCAACTGGATAGTTTTAGCTCCTTTGTCAAAGATCAAGTGACCATAGGTGTGTAGGTTCATTTCTGGATCTTCAGTTCTATTCCATTGGTCTACCTGACTGTCTCTATACCAACTATACAGTTTTGATCACGATTGTTCTGTAATACAGCTTGAGGTTGGGGGTTGTGATTCCTCCAGCAGTTTTTTTATTATTGAAAATAGATTTTGCTATCCTAGGTTTTATGTTATTCCAAATAAATTTGCAAATTGCTCTTTCTAACTCTATAAAAAATTGAGTTGGAATTTTGATAGGGATTGCATTGAATCTGTAGATTGCTTTTGGCAAGATTGCCATTTTTATAATGTTGACCCTTCCAATCCTTGAGCATGGGAGTTTTCCATCTTCTGAGGTTGTCTTCAATTTCCTTCTGTAGAGACTTGAAGTCCTTGTCATACAGGTCATTCACTTGCTTGGATAGAGTCACACCAAGTTATTTTATATTCTTTGTGACAATTGTGAAGGGTGTTGATTCTCTAATTTCTTTCTCAGCCTGTTTACTCTTTGAATAGAGGAAGGCTACTGATTTAATTATATATCCAGCCACTTGGCTGAAGCTGTTTATCAACTGTAGTTCTCTAGTGGGATTTTTGGGGTCACTTAAGTATACTATCATATCTGCAAACAGTGACATTTTTACTTCTTTCTTTCCAATTCATATCCCTTTGAGCTCTTTTTGTTGTCTAGTTGCTCAGGCTAGGACTTCTAGTATTGAATAGGTAAGGAGAGAGTGGGCTGCTTTGTCTAGTTCCTGAATTTAGTGGGATTCCTTCAAGTTTCTCACCACTTAGTTTGATGTTGGCTACTGGTTTGCTATATATTGCTTTTACTGTTTAAGTATGGGCCTTGAATTCCTGATCTTTCCATGAAGGGTGCTGATATTTGTCAAATGCTTTCTCAGCATCTAATAAGATGATCATGTGGTTCTTTTCTTTGAGTTTGCTTATACAGCGGATTGTGTTGATAGATTTCCATATATTGAACCATCCCTGCATCCCTGGGATGAAGCCTACTTGATCATGATGGATGGTCGTTTTGATGTGTTCTTGGATTCGGTTTGCAAGAATTTTATTGAGTATTTTTGCATCGATGTTTATAAGGGAGACTTGTCTGAAGTACTCTTTGTTGGACCTTTGTGTGGTTTAGGTCATTTGACCTTCTTATAAGTGCTGTGGCACACATGTCTATACACACAAATGAACTATAACTTAAAATAGGTAAAATTAAGAATGAGGACATGTTACTAGGATGAAAGAATTCAATGGAAGTGTAAGGGAATAAGAAATGGCAATAGGAGTTGAAGGTAACCAAAATTCATTAAATACATGTATAAAACTGTCAAAGAATAATTAATGAAGACAGTAAATTAAGAAAACAAAGACAGAATCAGGAAGGAAGCCATGTGGTGTGCATGCCTTTAATCTCAGCATTTGGGAGGCAGGATACAGGCAAATTTCTGTGAGGTTAACACCAGATCTGCAAAGTAAGTTCCAGGACATCCAGGACTACATAATAATACTGTCTCAAAAAAATAAAATAAAATAATGGCAATAACCTTTGGCAAGAAAGAAAAAAGAACTTTATTTGGTATTAGTGGAAGTGTAAGCTAGTATAACCATTATAAAAGTTAGTATGGAGGTTTCTCAAGAAATTTTAAAAGATTACACATACCTAATGTTATGAATCACACCTAAAGTCACCCACATTGATTCTTGGGCACCTCCATTTTCCCAGTTCTCTGTCTCATCCTGTAGATACCCCACCTTCTCACCCCTGTCAGTTGCAGATTTCCATTCATGTGGACCCAGAACCCCTTGAATGAAGGAGTGGCCAAGTTCCCCTGAGGAAAAATCTTGATAAGACACCTAAAAGTTTTGTTGTTAGCCTTTCTCCAGTTCTTCCCAAGAGGGACCTACGGCCTTTTACAAGGGTAACTGTGCACTGGGGAAAAGGAAATAATCAGACTTTCTTGGGTCTAGTGGATATTGGTTCTGAATTGACAATGATCCTAGGAGATCCCAAGAAACATTGTGGCCTTCCAGTCAAAGTAAGGGCTTATGAAGGATAGATGATTAATAAAGTTTTGACTGATGTCCAACTCACAGTAGGTCCAGTAGGTCCCCAAAAACATCCTGTGGTCATTTCTCCAGTTCCAGAGTGTATAACTGGGATATACTTAGAAATTGGCAGAATTCTCACATTGGTTCCCTGACCTGTGGAGTGAGGGCTATTATGGTTAGAAAGGCTAAATGAAAGCCTTTAGAGTTGCCTCTACCAAAGAAAATAATGACTAAAAAACAGTATCAGATTCCTAGAGGAATTGCAGAAATTACTGCCACTAACAAGGACTTGAGAGATGCAGGGGTGGTGGTTCCCACCACATCTCCCTTTAACTCTCCTGTCTGGCCAGTGCAGAAGACAGATAGATCATGGAGAATGACAGTTGACTATCAAAAACTAAACCAGGTAGTAACTCCAATTGCAGCTGCTGTACTAGATGTAGTTTCTTTACTTGAGCAAATTAACACATCTCCTGGTACCTGATATCCTGCTATTGATCTAGCAAATGCCTTCTTCTCAGTACCTGTCCATAAGGACCACCAGAAGCAATTTGCTTTCAGTTGGCAAAGCCAGCAGTACCCCGTTTTTACAGTTTTGCCTCAAGGATATATTAACTCTCCTGCCCTGTGTCATAACTTAGTTAGAAGGGACCTTGATCGTTTGTCTCTCCCTTAAAATATCACATTGGTGCACTGTATCGATGACATTATGCTGATTGGACCAAGTGAGCAGGAAATAGCAACCACTTTGGACTCATTGGAAACAGATATGTGTATCAGAGGATGGGAAATAAGTCCAAACAAAATTCAAGGACCATCTACATCGGTGAAATGCTTAGGAGTCCAGTGGTGTGGGGCATGCAGAGATATTCTTTCTAAGGTGAAAGGTAAGTTATTCACCTGGCCCCTCCCACAACCAAGAAAGAAGCACGTTTAGTGGTTCTATTTGGATTCTGGAGACAGCACATTCCTCACTTGGGTGTGTTACTCCGGCCCATTTACCAAGTGACTCGGAAAAGTGCTAGTTTTGTGTGGGGCCAGGAACAGGAGAAGGCTCTTCAGCAGGTCCAGGCTGCTGTGCAGGCTGCTCTACCCCTTGGACCACATGATCCAGCAGACCCAACGGTACATGAGGTGTCAGTGGCAGATAGAGATGCTGTTTGGAGCCTCTGGCAGGCCCCTGTAGGTGAGTCACAGAAAAGACCTTTGCGATTTTGGAGCAAAGCTCTACTGTCATCTACAGACAAGTATTCTCCATTTGAAAAACAGCTCTTAACAATAGACACCAAGTTACCATATGACCTGAACTGTCCATCATAAGCTGGGTGCTATCAGACCCTTCGAGTCATACAGTACGACATGCACAGCAGTAGTCTGTTATCAAATGGAAGTGGTGTATATGTGTCGGGCCCAGGCAGGTCCTGAAGGCACAAGTGAGTTACAGGAAGAAGTTGCTCAAATGCCTATGGTTTCTACTCCTTACAGTGCCATCTGCTGCCAAGCACGCACCTCATGGGGTGTTCCCTATGATCAGCTGACTGAAGAAGAGAACGCTAATACCTGGTTTACTGACAGCTCTGTAGGCTCTACAGGTACCACCCAGAAATGGACAGCTGCAGCATTACAACCCCTTTCTGAGACAACCCTGAAAGATCCAGGTGAAGGAAAATCTTTATGGTGGGCAAAACTTCGGGCAGTATACATGGTATTACAATTTATCTGGAAGAAGATATACGACTGTTCACTGACTCATGGGTTGTTGCCAATGGATTGGCTGGATGATCAGGAACTTGGAAAGATCACGATTGGAAAACTGGTGAGAAAGACATCTGAAGAAGTATGTAGATAGATCTCTCTAAATGGGCAAAGGATGTAAAGATATTTGTACCCCATGTAAATGCTCACCAAAAAGTGACCAGCTGAGGAGTTTAATAATCAAGTGGATAAAATGACCCATTCTGAGGACAGCCAGCCTCTTTCCCCAGCCGTCCCTGCCATTGTTCAATGAGCACATGAACAAAGTGGCCATGGTGGCTGAGATGGAGGTTATGCTTGGGATCAACAACATGGACTTCCACTCACCAGGGCTGACCTGGCTACAGCTGCTGCTGAATGTCAGATCTGCCAACAGCAGAGACCAACACTGAGCCCCATTCCTTAAGGTGACCAGTCAGGAATCTGGTGGCAGGTTGACTAAATTGGACCACTTCCTCCATGGAAAGGATGTTTTGTTCTTACTGGAATAGATACTCATTCTAGTTATGAATTTGTCTTTCCTACACATAGTGCTCTGCCAAAACCACCATCCGTGGACTTACAGAATACCTTATTCATTGTCAGTGTTGCTTCAGACCAAAATCTCATTTCACAGCCCAGAGAAGTGCGACAGTGGGCCCATGATTATGGAATCCACTGGTCTTACCACGTTCCCCATCATCCTGAAGCAGTTGGTCTGAGATAAAGATGAAGTGGCCTTTTGAAGACGCAGTTATAGTGCCAGTTAGGTGGCAGCAGCATGGAGGGCTGGGGCAGAGTTCTTCAGAAGGCAGTATGTGCTTTGAACCAGCATCCAATATATGGTAGTTTCTCCCATAGCCAGGATCCATGGGTCCAGGAATCAAGGGGTGAAAAGTTTCACTCACTATCACTCCTAGTGACCCTCTAGGAAATGTCCTGCTTCCTGTCCCCTCAACTCTAGGTTCTGCTGGCCTAGAAGTTTTGGTTCCAGAGGTGGGGGAGTGCTTCTACCAGGAGCCACAACAAACCTTCCATCGAACTGGAAGCTCAGACTTCCCCATGGTCATTTTGGGTTTCTAATGCCTTAAACCAACAGGCTAAGAAGGGAATAACAGTGTTAGGAGGGGTGATAGATCCAGATTACCATGGGGAAATTGGATTGCCTCTCCACAATGGAGGTAAGAAGGATTATGTCTGGGGTGCAGGAGATCCCTCAGGGTGTCTCTTAGTAATACCATGTCCTGTGATTAAAGTCAGTGGGAAACTACAACAGCCCGATCCAAGCAGGATGACCAAGAACACAGACCATCAGGAATGCAGGTGTGGGTCACTTCTCCAGGAAAAGAGCCAAGGCCTGCTGAGGTGCTTGCAGAGGAAATACAGAATGGTCAGTAGAGGAAGGTAGTTATAAATACCAGCGAAGGCCGTATAACTAGCTGCGGAGAAGAGAATTATAAAGTAATATGAATGCTTATGTTTTTTGTTAAGAACACATTTGTAACATCAATTGGTATTTAAGTTGAGACACTAAAAGAATGTTCCCAAGGGACAACGCCCCACTGTAATTTACAAATGTGTTTGTGATTGTAGAAGAAATAATTATATCACGTTAGTCATATTCATGACCTTGCTATTGTTTCATGTGGACATGAGATATTATTTGTGTCAACTTGACAAGGGGAGGATTGTAGTGGCTATTCCTGGTTGTCAACATGACTATATCTGGAATGAACCACAACCCAGAATTGGGAAGCTCACCTGTGATCCTGATCCTGAGGCATAGAGGCTGTGAATCTTAGGACACTAAGGCCAGGAGATCTCTGAGCTCAAGGTCATCTGGGACAAAGCAAGTCCCAGATTCAGGTGTTACTGCACACACCTTTAATCTGGGACACACCTTCCGTTGGAGACCTATATAAGGAAGAAGCAAGGCTTGCTCTCTCCTGCTTGCTCAGTGGGAACTCAGCATCTGCTAGATCCTTGGGCTTCCATTCACAGCTGCTGCCGGCCATTGTTAGAAAGTTGAACTACAGACTGTAAATCACCAACAAATTCCTTGCTATATAGAAACTACCATAAGTTCTGTGACTCTAAAGAACCCTGACTAATGCAATAAGTTACAAGCTAGTGAGAGAACAAGCCAAAGTTAGGGCCTAACCATTTATTCATAAATAACGAAGTCTCAGAGTTGTTACTTGTGAGAGTGGAAAAACATGAGGTCACAGCAATTATCAACAATCTAACTTGCACAGGCATGGTCCACAGGTGACTATCTTCCTGCTACTATGGGAACCAATTATATCTCAACCGTGTGTCATGTTAGTTGGGACTTTTAGTGTCAGTTGCATAATTCTCATAATTTTATTGTTCTTTACACCTTCAGATATGCATACCCCTCTTGGTTATCCACTGCCCATTGTTGATGCATATCTATACTTTGATGTGCTTAAATATGCACTTAAAACAGAGCAATACTATTCACAATTTCAAGGATGTCCTTCAATACAAGCAAAACTAACCCTTTTCCTCCAGCTTCCACTATCTGAGGCAAGGAAAAATAATTCTTCCCTCTCTTCTAGATGGTGGCCACTAACAGACAAATATGACAATGCAACCTTCAGCCCTCACATTTGGATTTCAAATGTAAAATTCACACAATGTAGTTAATACACATTATGCCTCAAACTTAACAAAGCAACTTTATTCATGACTGTAAGAAAATGGAATTTACAGATGCCCGTTAATAAAGAAGTAAATAACCGGTGTGGACTGTGAGTGGCGCGGGCCGGCTCTCCGGCGCTCCCCTCCCCTTCTCCCTCCCTCCCTGTCCCTCCCTTGGCATCGCGGGGACTCCGGACCCGGCCTCGGCATGAGTGCGGGAGCCTTAGGTAGCAGAGGAGGACCGCGAACCTCGGTCCTTGCTCCGCGTCACCGCGCTCGCCGCCGCCGCCGCCGCCGTGGCCATGAGGCAGACACTGCTCACTTGCTCCGGCCACACGCGGCCCGTGGTGGATTTGGCCTTCAGCGGCATCGCGCCTTATGGCTACTTTCTGATCAGCGCTTGCAAAGATGGCAAGCCTATGCTCCGCCAGGGAGACACGGGAGACTGGATTGGAACATTTTTGGGTCATAAAGGTGCTGTTTGGGGTGCAACGTTGAATAAGGATGCCACCAAAACTGCCACAGCAGCTGCAGACTTCACAGCCCAAAGTGTGGGATGCTGTCTCAGGAGATGAATTGATGACCCTGGCTCATAAGCACATTGTCAAGACTGGATTTCACACAGGATAGCAATTACCTGTTAACTGGGGGACAGGATAAACTGCTGTGCATCTATGACTTAAACAAACCTGAAGCAGACCCGAAGGAAATTAGTGGCCACACTTCCGGTATTAAAAAGGCTCTGTGGTGCAGTGAGGATAAACAGATCCTTTCAGCTGATGATAAAACTGTTCAGCTCTGGGATCTTGCCACAATGACAGAAGTGAAATCTCTAAATTTTAATATGTCTGTTAGCAGCATGGAGTATATTCCTGAGGGAGAGATGTTGGTTATTACCTATGGACGAACTATTGCTTTTCATAGTGCGGTAAGTCTGGAGCCGATTAAATCCTTTGAAGCTCCTGCGACCATTAATTCTGCATCTCTTCATCCTGAGAAGGAATTTGTTGTTGCGGGTGGAGAGGACTTTAAACTGTATAAGTATGATTATAATAGTGGGGACGAATTAGAATCCCACAAAGGTCACTTTGGTCCCATTCACTGTGTGAGATTCAGTCCGGATGGTGAACTCTATGCCAGCGGTTCTGAAGATAGGACATTGAGATTGTGGCAAACTGTGGTAGGAAAGACCTATGGCCTGTGGAAATATGTGCTTCCTGAGGAAGACAGCGGGGAACTGGCAAAGCCAAAGATCGAATTTCCAGAAACAGCAGAAGAGCTGGAAGAAGTTGCTTCAGAGAATTCAGATTCCATCTATTCGTCAACTCCTGAAGTTAAGGCCTGAGCATCAAGCGTGTGCCGCAGATGCCGTAGAGTTCATGGACTGAAAGGCAGAGACAAGCAGCAGCCTTCAGAGCCACTCTCTGCCTGTGGCACAGGGCGGAAAATACGGGGCATATGAATTAGCTCCTGCGCACGAACAAGTACTCAGCGTTGCCGTTAAGTGAATAGCGGAGTGTAGAGGTGCAGGCAGGAGGATTGTGATCCCAGTGCCACAGCCTGCTGTCCTGAATGAAGGCCAACTTCACCTTCCATTTTACTCCTAAATCTTGTAGCTCTTTATGTTATGGAGAAGAAAAAAAAAATATTGGCCTATTTTTCTGACTTTTCCCTTAAAGAAGAATGCCTTTTTTTTTCTTTGCTTAGTTGTGAAAAGAAAGAGGAAATACATGATAAAGTAATGGGTTTGACCTCTTTCATTGTACACTGACTGCTTCTGAACATCTAATTTTTTAGTTATCTAAATAAAAATGCCTCTAAAACAAAAAAAAATAAAAATAAAAATACAAAAATACAAAGTGAATAATCAAAATTAGATGGAGCATGGCGGCTGCAGCTTTCAATTCTAACACTCAAGAGGCTGAAGGAAGCATGTACAACTCAAGTTTAAAGCCAGCCTAGTCTACATGCAAATTCTAGGATAGTGAAACACAGCATCAGTCATTCAATAAACAAGCAAGCAGGGCTGGAGAGATGGCTCAGTGGTTAGAGCACTGACGGCTCTTCCACAGGTCCTGAGTTCAATTCCCAGCAACCACAAGGTGGCTCACGACCGTCTGTAATGGGATCTGATGCCCTCTTCTGATGTGTCTGGAGACAGCTGTTCAGGAGGGGAGCATGTCTGCCACTTTGAGCCAGGAAAGTGAAGATGGCCACCAAATCATGCCCTGAGTACGACCAACAGATAGATTCCTGTTGCGTATAAATGATGTCCTTGTGATTATATATTTATTAGCAGAAAACTACTAAATTCAAAACATTCAGAAAAAAAATCACCACCATCTATAGAAAACATGAATGAGGCCAAGAGGAGGGGAACAGAGTTAGAAGAAAACAAATTCTACAGTAAATATTTAGAAAACCGAAAGATCTGGAAGTAACAGCCATTCAGATTGTATCAGACGAGGAAGAGGAAGACCTAAAAGTTCATCTGCCAAAACACACGAGGAAGAGAGAGAGAAACAAAAAAAGAAAATTGACAACTATGCTAACCTCCTAATGTTGCCTTGGCAGAAATAAATAGAAAAATTATCAAAGACTTATTCTCTGATATTCATCTTCAAAATCTGTTGCCACTTTCTTGAGGATTGTATCGGCCAATTCTCGGACAGTCGTGAATTCTCAGGAGCTCGCAGACTGTATGAATGAGGGCCACTGATTGCTTTCTCTGTTTTCTAGTGCGCTTGGGGAGCAAAGCTGTGGGTCTGGACTTTGCTGGGATTTCCTCATTTACCAAGGATTATTATCAGTGCTTTGTGTTGGGTATTACTAAATGTATTTACAAAAACAAACAAACAAACAAAAATACCAAAAAAGCCTGGGAAACTGGCAGGATATCCACAGATGGAAGGGACAGGAGTGTTAGGAGAGTGACTATAAATATATGTATCCCGGGCTTTCACCATTAACACACTGCATACATGCACCCACACCATTGACTTTTAATACATTGGTAATTGATATTTTGTTGAATGGAGAATTACAAATATAGATTACAAATTGTCTTCAACTGACCTTTTTTCTTAGGTACTATTTTAATGATTTAAGGTAGGAGTTATATTTTCAGAAACTTTCTAGACAGTTTGGAGACTTCGATGCTATGTGAAGAAAAGCATTTAAGGCTGTATTATATTTCAGATACAAACACCTTTTTTTCTTAAATATTTATTTATTGGTTTTTTTAAAAACTTTTCTGTTATCAAGATGGTGCCTGTTAACCTAAACACAGATATATTTATTATATAAATTGCAAAATATTTCTTAGCTACTTGTGAACAATGATGCTTTGTCTGAATAAATGAATGTTCATAATTCTGGTAATTATTTAAACTGTTACTTCATCCTAAAAAACTAAACTTAATATTGAAAGTGAAAAAGAAAGACTATGCATCAACAAGGTGAAGAAGACACCTTGTCTCAACATGACCACTGCTGAGACACAAGGGCTACGGGGCCAGCCTTGTGTATCCTGGGCTTTGAGGGCTCCACCCAGGCTCAAAGGGATCCAGTTGTCCAGACTGCCATGAGTGGACTGTTCAGGTCCAAATCCCAGTTTCGAGCTGGGTATAATGGCAAATGCCTATAATCATATCACTTGGGAGGCTGAGGCAGGAGAATAACAAGTTCTAGGTCAGTGTAGGTTGTAGCAAAAGATCGGGGAAAAAAGAAGAATGGAGCTGGAGAAACGGTTTTGAAGTTAAGAGCACTGGCCTCTCTTCCAGAGACCCAGGTTTGGTTCCCAGCACCCACATGGCAGCTCACACCATCCATATCTGTAAGTCCAGTCCCAGGAGATCTGATGCTACCTTATGGACAGCACGAGCACCAGGCACACATCTGCTACACAGATATATATATGCAGAAAACACACATAAATGTTTCTAAAAGAAGGCTGGAAGATGGCTCAGTTCAAGTGTTTACCTTATAAGCCTACAGACCTGAGCTCCATCCCCGCCAGAACTCAAGAGAAAAAGCCAGGCATGACAGCACACTTGGAATCCCAGCAACTTGAGTTCAGGCCTCTGGGAGACACTATCTCAGACACAAGGTAGAACGCACCTGAGGAATGACACCCACCAAGAGCTGTCCTCTGACCTCCACACACATACATAATTACATATCTATTACACACACAAACTAGTGAAAACCCGTGACATGCAATGTAAGGCCTGAACCTGAGAAGTTAAGGAGGATGAACTGCTGAAAGTTCTAGGCCAGCACAGGCTGGCTACACAGTGAATTCTAGGCCCACATGGGCAACAGAATGATATCCTGTACCAAGGAGACATACATGAGGCATACAGATCTCAGATACCATGTGGGCCATGTCATTTCATTTCTACCGCCTGTAAAAATGAACACAGGGAATGGAAGTAGTCCTGCTTTCCAGCCACTGAAGAATGGATGTACAAGAGTTGGTTAGCCTGCATGACGGGATACTGCTCAACTGTAAAACAAAACGCTGGCACACACTGCAGCTCAGTAAGCCAGGAAAACAGTGTTCATGACAATACCAGCCACAAATACCACGTACACAGCCACGTGTGCTCCTCTCTCTTGTAACATCAGCTCTTGGAAAGCTGAGGCAGGAAGATTACCCCAGGTTTCAAACACAGATTAAAGTGAATCAAAACCACTTGGAGATATAATATGTGACCATATTTAATTAAAAAAAAAAAAACGGAAAAAGCAAAAAAGTCACTTCAGGTGCGGTTCTGCATGACTTTAATCCCAGCACTTCAAAAATAGAAGGAAGAGAAATCATGAATTCAAGTAATCCTCAGTTACAGTGACTCAAAGCCACCCTGTGATATGAAATCCTGAGGGGGGCGGGCAGACAGGACCAGAAATAGGCACTGCATCAGGTAAAGGTGCTTGCTTCCAAGCCTGGCAGCCTGACTTTGAAACAAGAACTAACTCCTACAAGTTGTCCTTTGACCTACACATAGCCACCATAGCACGCAAAGCACACACATTCACACACACATAATACACAATAAATGTATAAATAATGCATATGCAGAGAAACGTGGGGATGCGAGGGGGAAGGAGGGAGAGGACAGAAACTTGTACATCTATTTGTATGAAAACTCCAGATCATGGAGATCCCTAGAGACAGAAAGTAATTAGCTGCTTCTGCTTTGGGGCGGGGGTGGGGGGTGGGGAAGGATTGGGGGAGAGAAGCAGGGGAACTGGAGAAGAAAAAGGAGGGATGGGAAGTAACTGCTAATGGGAACAGGATCTTCTAACTTTTTAGCGGTAGTGACTGCTACTGTGTTGAAGAAACAGGGTGTACATAGCCCAGGCTAAACTTGTGATTCTCCAGCCTCTTCTTGCCAAATGCTGGGATTGCAGGAGTCCCATGGGATTGGGGTTTCTTAGGTGATTTAGGGTGATGAAAGCCTCTCAAAACTAGACTGAGGTGTAAGGCTGTGATCTCGCAAAATCTGGCCTGGCTACCTTAATACCACTTACAGCCTTCACGCACATGCCCAAACCTGAGCCCACATGGTCTGCCCAATAACCCCTGGAGGTCTGAAGTCCATCACTAGGGTGGGAATGGCTAGGAATCCTTCCTGTCCACCACAGTAGGCTGCCCTTTACCCTAAGAGTAAGGGGGGAAAAAAAAAAAACGAGTGGCTAGGAATATAGCTCAGCTGGTAGAGAGTCTAAATATACAAAGTGTAATCTGTATTGGAACTTGAGGTAATCCTCCTGCCTCAACTTACTGTTTTAATCTCACCACTTGTAATACATGGAATTACAAGAATGAGCAACCACACCTGGCTGTATGTATACATTTGGCATACACAAAGCCTTGGGTTCCATCGATAGCACCCCCATAAAACCAGGCATGGTGGTACATACCTATAACTGTAGTACTAGGGAAGGGGACGCAATCATCCTCAGGGGACCAACGCAGTCCCCACCTTCAGTAAGCCCTCCTGGTGTACACTCCCTCCTTTGCACCCAGCATCACATTATCAGTGAGTGACCAAGTCACTGCCTGCCAGGCATCAGAGATCCAGGAATTCTTTTTGTTGAGATTTATATGTGTGTGCTGGAGTGAATGAAAGTTTGTGTGTGTGTGTGTGTGTGTGTGTGTGTGTGTGTGTACACCTGGGTATAGACATATATTTGAGAGTCCACATGCATGTTGATGACAGAAATCATTCTGGATCGTTCTTCCACTATGAGCTGGGATTACAGGCAGGCCTCCACACTCACCCAGTATTCACATGAGGTTTGAGGATACAAATTCTGTTCCCATGCTTGTGAAACAGTGCTTTAATCGCTGAGATGCATTCCCAGCCCCTCTCCTTTCTTTTTTGAAACAAGTTTTCTCACTGACTCTTAAGCTCTCAGGCTAGACTGCCTGGCCAGCAGGTCCCTGGGGTCCTCCTGTCTTCATACCCACCCTCGGTAATAAGATTATAGGCAAATCCAACTTTCTACATGAGTATCTGGACTCTTGTCCTTTAACTTTCATAGCCTCAGAGCTCCAGTGCTCATCATGGGACCCGAGGTTACTGAGAGCCACAGAGATGCCTGGGAGGTCTCTCCTCTGCCTGTCGGGGGTTTTACTTAGGAATATGAGGGTCTGAGAAGACCTCTGCCTTGTGACTCAGAAGTCAAGTTGTATTAACCTTATTTTCTTGTCTTCAGTATGTCCTTGCACAGACATCTTGGACCTTAGTTACAGTCCCTCCCTCCCTCCTAGGGCTAACTCACTGCTAGAGAGTAAGCAACCTGTCAGCCAAGAACAGAACTGTGTCATAAAACATCAACTGCACCTGTGGAAGAGAGGAAACAAGGTCTCCCTGAATAGCCAAGACCTTCCTTGAACTCCAGATCTTCATGTCTCAATCTCCCCAGTGCCAGAATCACAAGTATGTAACATCAAGCCTAATATTTCTGATTTTCCTACCGCCCCTTCCCACGTGCTGAGATTATAGCCCTGCAAAACCAAGGGATAGCCAAGTTCAAGTCAGGATTGCCCATGCCACACAAGAAACCATGGCAAAGTAATGCCCAATAAGGAAACACCACCTGAGGTCTCCTCTTCTATTCAGTCCACTGCCAACCCAGCCTCACTTTATAAAGGAAGCAGGTACAGGAGGAAATGTCCAGGACACAGACCCGTGCTCTCTTGGCTGCAGGCTCCCCTTTAAAAGGCAGAAGGTGATCCAGAAGAGACAGTAGGCTGCCCAGGCCAAGTGAAACACAGGCTAGAGGCAGTGGGGGTGAAGAAGCTTTAATAGCCACCCATCAATGTGAGCAGCAGGAGTGTCTAAACCAGGGTGGCCCCGTTTCTTTGGGAGCATCCTGGGGCCAGCCCCTCAGTTCTGGCTATGGCAATTTTCCAACCCAGCTCATCACATACAGAGGGAGTGTCTGAGGACCCCCAGTCTCTAGGACCACATCTGTAGAAGCTTAAAAATCAAAGTTCTCTGTGGCCAAAAGCCCAGGTCTCGAAGGTGAGAAGCCAGCAGCTACCTGCATGTTCCACTGCCGCTCTGTCCCAGTCTGACTGTACTCAGGTGGTGACCATGTGTCCTCAGATCAGAGAGGTTTTCCTTTCTGACAGCAGCAGCGACTCCTTCACGGCCACCAACAGCCCTGATGGGGGCAGATAACCCTGACCTCGGAGTCGTAGGAATATGAGAAGGGTGGCTGAAACCAGGATCGCACTCAACACCCCTGTAGGGGACAGACAGATGGTCAGGAACGGGACAAGGAAGGTAAAAGCTATCACAGACTAATAAGTGGAGAGCCAGCTGTGCACTCCCCCCAGTAATCCCAAGCTCCTCATATGGGAAAGCCTATCTTACCAGCAGCTGCAATAACCCCATAGGCACTTGGGTTTCGGGATGCGTTCCCAGCAGAGGCAACTGTGACATTCCTGAAAGAGGTCTCATTCTCCACAGTCATAGACGACCTGACAGTTGTGGCATTCTCCTCCTGGGATATCTTGTCAGTTTCTGTGTCAGTGTCTGCAATAAGCCCAGGCATCAGTAGTTGAGAGGCACCCAAGGCTTAGCAGTATGGCACACAACATTCCTGGTGCCCAACTCTTAGAATTCATCCTGATCTAAGACAGAGTAGAGTTGGTAGGAAATCACTAATCTTGACAAAGTCTTGTTCACCACAACAGGGATGAAGGCCTGGGGGATGAAGGCCTGGGAAGATGCATGTGTTCACATCCTCAAACTAGTCACCCATGGAGAAAATAACCAATGGCATTAAGTAACTGCCAGCCCTCCCCACCCACACAGGTATACCAAGATCCCAGGGCACAAACCACAGCTGAGCTCATCACTGGAGTCAGGACAGTCTGGGTGGCCATCACAGCGCCACGTGTGTGGGATACAGACATCATCCAGTAAGCAACGCAGCTCGCCCTCCTGACAGGGTGGGCGGCTACAGTTGAGGTTCTTGTCAGAGCCAGCAGAGCAACCACTGATGTTGTCACAGGAGCAAGGAAGGGCAGGCTGTGATTGGCACTGCCTGTTCTGAGCACATGGCTCAATCCCTGAAACACAGAGTCAATCAGGTTCTAACATCCATGCAAGAAAATGCAGTATGCCAGGCGTGGTGGTGCACAGCTTTAATCCCAGCACTTAGGAGACAGAGAAAGACAAATCTCTAAGTTTGAGGCCAGCCTAGTCTACATAGTGAGTTCTCAGACAGCTATCAATATAGAAAGAAACCTTGTCACCAAAAACAAAAAGAGGAAAGCCCAGTGCTCTGGATGCCCAATCCCCTCTAAATCCTAACTTCTACAAGCAGCAAACTAAACTGAAAGCAGCATCTCATAACTTTAGCTACTTTAATCCTAGCAACTCAGGAGGCAGAGGCAGGCAGATCTCTTGTGAGTTTGAAGCCAGCCTGATCTACACAGAGAATTTCAGGCCATCCAGGAACATATAAAATAAAATCTTTTTAAAAAGCTCCCTCAGGGCTGAGTAGATAACTCAGTGGGTAAAGTGCTTGTTGTACAAGCATGTGGAGTGAGTTTGACCCCAGAACCCAGGAACCGCAGCAGGGCGCATCCCTAACTACAAGGCAAAGATTACAGAAAGTGGATCCTGGGGCTCTGGTTCAGCCAGTCTAGCGGAAACTGGAAGCTCCAATTTTAGTGAAAAATGGTCTCAAAAAGCAACAGAGGGTAACACCAAGCTCTGACTTACACACACACACACACACACACACACACACACACACACACATGCTGGCAAACACTCCTGTACACACTTGTACCCAGACTCACAGTAAATAAAAGTAACTGTGTGTAAAGTCTCTACCTGCTATTCCTGTCAGCTCCACCTCCCAATACCTCGTCTTCCCATCAGGTTCCTCCTTTACCTGCTCAGCCTCCCCACAGCCTGCCTTAGACTCCAGCTCTCTTGTTTTTAGGTTTCATTTGAGACCAAGCTTCACTATGTGGGCCTGGAACTTGCAATATACAAACTGCTAGGCTCAAATTTACCCGCCTATGTCTCTAGAGTGCTGGGATTAAAGCAATCCCAACAGTGTAGACCCAGACTCCACCTTGCCAGCCCCACTCACCCAAGCTATAACCATAGCCTTTTCCTAACCCCCTAACCTCCAGAACTAGCACCAATACAAACGCTCAAGCCCCTCTCCAGGAATGGCCACTTACTACACTCTTCCTCGTCACTGCCATCAGAGCAGTCCGGGTCCCCATCGCAGCGCCAGGAGAGGGGCACACAGTAGCCACTGGTCAGACACTGGAAGGTGTCTGTCGGGCAGGAGCCAGCTCTAGGGCCTGAGAAATGAACATAAATGAGACCTTGGAAGGGGGACGGGGGGGGGCAGAATCCAAATCTAGAACAGCTTCCAGGAGGATGGTTAAGAGCTGCAGTCAGCTGGGGTTAAGCCATGTCCCAGAGTGTAGAAACTATATGGTAGTCACCCTCTGTACCCCTATGTTTGGGGCCCTGAAACTTCATGAATGCTGCTAGCAAACTAGTCTCCAGTCTACTGAAACACTATGACCACACAGAGCTGGTGACCAGAGTTGGGATTCAAACCCAGGTCTCACTAACCTTGAGACTATTAGGCTACAAGTGGCCAGAAAGTGTACATTGGGGACTATCAAGCTCCACAGTTTAAACGGTGGGAGAAGAGCCGTTCCCCAGCATGCTCTGCAACAGGCTTGTGGTCCAGGCCAGTGACACCTATTCTAACCCACCTGCTTTGCAAAGGGAAAATTGAGAGCCTGGGTAGTAAATCTGCCCAAAAGCCAGGCATGGTAGTATATGTACTCGGGAGGTTAAAGGCAGAAGGGCCGAGTTCCAGGCCAGTTAGGGCTACATAGAAAGACCCTGAATTAAAGCACGGTGACCATGTGTAGTCACCAAGATATATTGCCTCATCTCCTAAGCTGATCCCAGATTAAAACACTATGCATGACCTAATCAATGTCACCTCTGGACCCAGTACCTAACCTCCACCAGGACAGAACATCATAGTCCTCTCAAGTGCCCCACTCTGATCACCCACTATCCCACGGGACCCAGGTCCTCTCACATCCAAGCCTAAATCCCTCCCTGCTCCATCAAGCCCTGCATCCCAGCCTCCTCCCCGTCGTTTAGCTAGGAGACTTGACTCACTTTCACCACAGGGCCTTTGCATGTGCCTCCCACATGCCCAAGTACCCCGTATTCAGAGGAAGGAGAGTCTGGACCCTTTTGCACATCAGGCAAACATCCTACCACTGAGTTATACCCCAGCCACAGCACACCCTGTCCTTCCACGCTACAGCTTTCAGATCTCAGTTTGTATCTTGGGCAGTGTCTCGTGTACCCCAGGAAGCTTTCTCCCACAGTTAACAGTCCCTGCCTATTAACATCCATCTCTCCTATTGACTGAACACCCTCAGTGAAGGTCAGGGACATGGCCTCATGACCCTGTTCAGTGCCTGATAGTGTGGGCCAACACATATGAGGCTCCACATTGAGTCCAGATAAAATATAAGCCTTTCCTGAACTCTGAATAGGGAAGCTAGGGCTGTTTGCTGATCAAGGGGGGGCAGGCAGGAAAGACACCTGGTACTTGAACCAGCAGGAAGGAAGGAACAGAGAGCAGAGAGCGTCAAAGCCTCCCAGACGCCCACCCTCCCTCTCTTTGTAGTCAAATGCAATTCTACTTGCATACCACACAGTCCAGGAGCTCCAGAGAGCTGAAGAACTGAGAACTAGCCCTGGCCGCTGTCCCTGCCTCCAGGCATAGCCTCCTCTCCAGGCCTAACAACCCACAGTCCTGCCAATTCAGACCTCTTCTCCCTGGCTCTCTGGATTTTCTTAGAATGGGCCCAGAGCAGAACAGACCCTACCTCATGGGGGCAACTAATCAGGCAGGAGTCGGGATGACCCATGATTTCTCCTCCCAGCCTATTTCCTCATCTGTAAAAGAGGAAAGACATAATGTTGCTCAACTGTAACCCCAGCTCCTGGGAAGCTGGGACAAGAAAACTGCTTGGAGCTACAGAGCAGCCAAAAGTGGGAGGAGGGGTGGTACTCTACAGCCAAATAAAATGGTCCACACCTATAATCCCTGTGCTGGGGAGCCTAAGGCAGAGGTTGGAAAACTCCAGTCCAGCCTGTGCTACACAGTGAGTCCCTGTCTCAAAATAAAAGCCTGCCTTTAATCTCAGTATTTGGGAGCAGACCCCAGTGGATCTCTGAAAGTTCAAGCCCAGCCTGGTCTATGTTACAGGCCACCAGAGCTACAAGGTGAGACCCTGTCTGAAAAAAATTCAAAGCTTAATAAAAACCTAAAAACAGAAAAACAACCAAAACCTTGAAACAGTTAAGACCTATTCTCATATAAAGTAGATGGACAGTGGTGGCCAGTGGTCACAATCGGGACCTATTCCTGCCCAGGACAGGTGCCTGACCAAGTTTGGGGTTCACAAAGGAAATACTCTCTCTTCCTTCCACTCTCTAAGGCAGAAATCCAAGGAGAAACAGAAGCTCTGGGTGCTGAAAGAAAAGCCACAGAACTTCAGGCTCAGGGCTGAGGGTTTCCGGAAGGCATACCTGCTGCAAGAAGGTGGCAGGTGAGAGGTCAAACAAAATCAGAAACATAAGCCTTCCAGCCCACACTGGGATTAAGAACGGCTTGGAGGTGACTTAGGGACAGCGCAGGAATAAGGGAGGACGCTGGGTAGAACACAGTAGAAGGCACCCACGTGGCGGTCCCCTCTGCAAGGACAGCTGGGCTGATTCTCTCTCTACACACTCACCCACGCTAAATCCAAACGCGCGTGCTGGGGGAGTGTCAACGATCGATAGGAGGTGCAGCCAATGGTGAGGCGCTACCAGCGCGTGGGGCGGGACAAAAGCGGTTTAGAAACGGGGGTTCACTCACCCGAGACTTGGACCAGGGTATGGGCCGGAGACGGGGTTAGAGTCGGAGCGGCCTCTAGGCCTGTTCTGAGACCAAAGAGCAGCCGCAGCACCAGGCCCAGGGCGGCTGCCCGCCCAGCTCCGCCCGGCGCCATCCAACCGCTAGCCGAACCGCTCCGCTCCAGCAGCAGAACAGTCAGAAAGATGCGCTGCCTCACGCGCACGCGCACACAAAGGCAGGGGGAGTGGCGCGTGCAAACCTGAGACCGTAAGTACCAGAATACAAGGGTACTCAGAAATTGGAGCACCTCCTGGCTTTTTCCTAGCAGAAAAAAAAAATCTAATGGGTTTGATGACCTAGACCTGTAACTCCCATATATTCTTCAGGCTGAGGAACAAGGATAACAAGAGCAAAGCCAACCTAGGCTATTAAAGGAGACCGAACATCAGAATAAAAATCACTGAAACAGGTCAGGAATTCGGGGAATAGTTCAGTAGTAGAGCACTTGCCTAGCAGTCAGGAGTCTCTACGTTTAATCCTCAGTACCATGAAAATAATAACCACATCAACTTGAAATAATGAACTTCCAGGGTTATCAATGAACTTAGCAATTTTGACCTAAACTTCACACGCAGCCTACTGCAAATATCACTGCCCAGTGGTCCCAATGAATATGGCAGCCTCACCCTGAGAACACTCCCCTAGCAGGTTCCTCCTCTGGTGCCACCTCTGGATTTTATAATTATTTTAGCTTTATTGTCTTGATTGCCCCCATAGAATTCCGGCTGCAGGCGGACCAAGTTGTTGCTTTGCTGACTGCTGTGTCCTTTGATGAATGCATGCAGAAAGGGAATGACGGAACGAACTAATGGGTGAGCAGTTACTGGCTTCGAACCTTGGCTGACCATCCGCTTGGATTCCATCCCAACCTCATTAACTTCTAGTTGACTTGAGACATCTGTTTTAACATGGGGCTAGTAAATTAACACAGGATTGGCAGCCTTGGGTTTTCTCATCCCATTTGTACAGCTGAGTGTGTTAAGTCTGCTTATCCAATGTGGCTAGTGAATTTTGTCCTAGTAGTGTTCTGCTGGTCTGAGGTAAACCAAAGTGGCCTGGAACTGGTGATCCTCTTGCTTTGGCCTCCTAAGTATTGGGGATATAGTCATGTGCCAGCTTAGTGTTTTATTCTTCACATTACGTTTTCCATAGCACTACCTGAAGAATCTGAAACACTACCCCCCAACAAGGCTGAGACAAGTCACTAACCTTCAAATGGCCACGTTTCCCAGAATGTAGACCAAAAGGCTACACTGAAGTTCAGACTTTCACACAAATGATGCTGCTTGTAGATGGGTGGCCTGTCTACCACTGTAAAAATGTTATAAGAGGTTATAGCTGCTTTTGCAGTGCACTGTGTAAGTCTCACCCATTTCTGGAGAAGGCAGTAGAATTCAGGCACAGAGAAGGATGCAGAGGTAGATAGGGCTGCCCAGGGAAGGGTGGGAAGCATCCTACTTTTGAGCATCAGGATCTTGGTCGGGTGCCAGGTCCAGCATTGCCTTGGTAAGGACAGAATGACATGGTTCCTGCCCCTGGGACGAGGCCAGGAGGAATGGGCCTCCACAAGTGTAGAGCTTAGGGATTGTTTGTATAATAATGTGCATAGTTTTACGTTCCTCCTTCAAGGTATGTCCTCCCAGATAGAGACAGCAAGAGTCCAAGTCCGGGAGGCCAAGGTGTGGCTAACGTACAGCAAAATGGTAGTCACTGGGATCTTAAGAAACAGCCCTTAAGCCTGTGGTCAAGAACTCTAAAAATGTGTGTTCAAAAACATAATTTCTCAAAAGTAAGGATGCAATATGAATTAAATGAGGAGCTTCACTAATCAAAGTAACAAAAGCAGTTGTGTTGTGAGCCTACTTGTCAGAAAGATACTAAGGAGATAAAGAGACTTAGGGAGTGGTGGTCGAAGGAGATCCCACCCAACCAAGTGTTTTTGTTTATGCTTTACAGAAGCAGAGATTCCTGAGTTCAGGGTGGCCTGGGACTGAGCAAGGCTAAACCCAGGTGTGGGTAGAATAGTAATTTCAGAACAGGATCCCACCCAGCTAGCTTATGCTCTGTGTTTAGCCGAAGCAGGCAGATCTCTGAATTCTTTTGCTATGACAAATGTGTGCTTAGGTGAATTCTGTTACCTAATAATTAAGGGGCTGAGGTCACTGGATGCTGACTCATAGGATAATCAAAAGGGAACCTAGAATAAATGACTAGGTTGATATGTGAAGTAAAAACTGGGTCTATGATCTGCATGAGCTACTCAGAGAATCCTTTAGAACAGCGAGAGAGAACTCATGGAGAACTGGCAGAGCAGAACAGAGCAGGAGAGAGCTGTCTAGAGAACTTAGGGAAAGCTTTCTGAAAAGCTGCCTGTCAGCTTGGACCCACAATTTGTTCTCATTTCCCAGACACCCCTTCTCTCAGAACCCCTCTCCTTATTCGGAGCAGTGGGCAGACCCCTGGATTTACACAGAGCCATGCACTTCCCTTCCCAGCTGCCTAGAATTCCCCAGTTCTCAATGAGCCTAAGAGAGTGTACTGTCTGTCCAAAATGACCTCCCAGAATTGCTCAAGAACAGCCAAAACAGAGATAAAGAGGTGAGCTCAAATATGGAAGCTAACACCTATAATCTCAGAACTTGAAAGGCTGAGGCTGAAGGACTTCATTAACTTCAAGGTCAGCCTGGGTTATTTAATAAGTTCCAAGTTAGCCTAAACTAGAGTAGGGACCTGCCTCAGAAACCAAAAGGACTGGAGAGGGAGCTCAACTGGTAGTGCTTGCTTGCCTGTTATGTACCAAGCCCTGTGCTCAATCCCCAGCATCCTATAAACCAGGGCTGGGAGTACACACTAGTAATCCTACTGTTATGGGAGCAGAGGCTCTTATGTCACAAGGTCATCCTCAAATACACAAAGAACTTGTGTTGGGATTCTGTAAACCCCACCCCTCAATTACCTGGCAATAGCCAGGTAAGCTCGGCCCCAGTGACCTGACACTATAAAAGGGGCTGCTTGCCCTCTCCTCTCTCTTGCTCTTGTTCTCCTGCAGCCTTGCTCTTCACCCAAATCCTCCTCTTTCCCCCACTTCACGTGCTCATGGCCGGCCTCTACTCTATTCCCCTCTCTCTCTGCCTCTACCACCCTCTTAACTCTCCCATGACTTGAATAAATTCTATTCTGTACTATACCATGTGTGGCTGTCCCTCAGGGGGAAGGCATGGGCCCCCCAGAGGCATCTCCCTTGCCCCCAGGCCTTTCTGCACCTCTGTGGGCCATATCCCTCCCACCACTCTCTCCATCCTTTTCCTAACAGCTTGAGGCCAGCTTGGGCTACAATAGACCCTGTCTCAAAAAAACAAAACAAACAAACAAAAAAAAAAAAAAAACCAAAATGAAAGGAAGAAAGAAAAAGAAAAAACCAGCCCAGCTTGGTGGCACACACCTTTAATCCCAGCACTCAGGAGCAGAGGTAGAAGGATCTCTGAGCTGGGGGCTAACTGTCTACAGTGAGTTCCAGGGCTACACAGAGAATAACACTGTCTCAAAAAGAGCAGAGAAAGGAAAGGGGGGGAGGGAAGTGGGGAGCCCTTTCCCACACCACTCCTGCAGTTTCCTCAGTCATAAAACTACACAGCAACTGTCAATTCCACATATTGCCTGAGGCCTCTAGGAGTCCTCCTGGCAACAGCCTCTGCAGAGCACTGTTCCTCTCCCTTTCTACATTTCTTCTCAATCTGTCCTCCCTCCCCCACCCCCCAGAATCCCACTTCCTTACTGCTGCCCGAAGGTGTAGCCTTGTTAACACGGAGACACTCCAGTCAGGGCTGTGACCTTTCTGCCCTTGCTCTCAGCTTCCAGTCAGTTCCAGGTAAGAGTCTCAACACTCTTACCTCCACCTTGCTTCTGATGCCAGTGTTCTGTTTGCTAGTCTGAGATAGGTTCTCAGTCTGTAACCTAAAAACTGGCCTCAAACTGGCAATCCTCCTGCCTCGGCCTCCTAAATTCTGGGGTTAGCCATGTACCAACACACTCAATTTAGTGTTTTATTCATGTTTTCCAGTTCTACCTTCAGAATCCAATGACCTACTTTAAGGACTAGAGTCATTCCACAGGACAGAAATGATATTTACATACTAGTTTATTAATGTATAAGTTATAGGCATATACCAACAATATCCACCAAGACCCCATTAAAAAAAAAAAAAGTGGGCTGGCAAGATGGCTCACAAGTAAAAAACACTAGCCTCAAAAGGCAAAGACCCAAGTTCCATCCTCAGAGCCCCAAAAATGAGTCTGCAGTGGCTCAAATCTAGTCCTACAGCAGGCTGGCAGACAGAGAGTAACCTCGCCCACTCTTGGGCCAGCTAAATGTACACAAAGCACCAAAAACAAGACCCTGCCTCAACAAGTGGAAGGTGAAGACTGTCCTGAAGTTGTTTGTATTTTAATGTTAATTCCACTTCCCCAAAAAGGGTAGCCTAGGTGACTCCAACTGAACCTTCCCATTTTAATTAGTAAAATAAAGGAAAGCCAGTGACTGGGTGGGGCAAGGGAGGTTGAGAGGTCAGAGGAGGTTAGAGGAGGGTGTGGTAACATGGAGCTTCCCAAGGACCAGCTGGACCCAGGTGGTATTGATTGGTGTTAAAAAGCTATGAACATTATGGATTTTACAGGTCTAATATCTCATATAGAAGGGCAGTTTGTATCTTTGTCTATATGATGCAATCTTGTTGTGTAGAGGGTTTGTGGATTGAGAGTTAAATATATAAACCTGTATGAAAAGCTATTGGGCTGTAGAGTTGTGTTTGTAGGATTTTGGGGTACAGAAACACACCAGGACAGAGGCAAAGAACAGTAAACCGCCCAGGGAAGGGAGTTGCGCAGACAAGTTGGGCCATGGTGGCGGCTCAGACCAGGCACCAGAGGTGTGCACGGCTCCGTATCAGGGTCGGGCCTGAGGAGTGAAACCTCAGGGCTGGTAAATTATTATCTTTTAATATTTACTGCAACAGGAAGGAGACAACCAACTCACCAAAGTTGTCCTCTCACGTCCACACATGCTGCAGGCGTGTGTTCACACGCCAACATACAGCAACAGATCACATCCAATCAATAAACACTAAGAGACTGGAAATAATGTGGCGCTCTATGTATTTGTTATAAATTAGGTCACACTCTCCCCACAGGAATCCAAGGAGGAAATGCAGTCATGTGGCCCTGGAGACTCAGCAAGGTAGCCTAGGGCAGGTCACAGGTATGGCTGGTCCTGGGACAGCTCCCACCTCTTCATGGGCGGAGCAGGTGTCACTGCCTTCTTCTCAGTGGCTGCCATAGCCGAACTACAAGAAAAAAAGACAAACTCCAGTTAGAGCCAGGCCTCCAAAGAACAGTGGGAAAGGGGTCCTTTTTTGTTGTGTTTATTTTTAACTTTTACATTAATTTTTAATTTTTCCTCTCAGATCCTCCCAATTCAAACTCTATGCCTGATACTCTATGTTCTCTCTCTACACTGTCTGGCTGTGGGTCTCTGTATTAGTGGGAAAGGACCTTGACTGCCTCAATAACTTGACCTTTCTAATCCAAATTCCCTAGTTTGTAAAAGTAGCCGTGCCCACCCTAGATCAAATGCCAAGTTTTCTGGCTATGGAGACGCTCCACTTCCCTTCTAGCTTCTCTTCCTATGTATATACAACCCAGTCATCTCAGCCACACATCCTTCTCCCTCTCCTGCTCCCCACCCTTGTCCCCCTCTTTCCTCTTCCTCTCTCACTCTCTACCTTTTCCTCTCATGGCCCAGTTTATCCTTTCTGTCTGGACCTGTCCAGATGCCTCTGGCTAAATTCTCCCTCAAATCTACAATAAAGACCTGATCTCCTGTTCATTCACTGGTTAATGGGTGTCCGTTGTTCTTCCTCAGGTAGTTGGGTGCCACACAAGCACCCCATGGCTATCAGTACTAGTGACATAAGGCTAGATCTTGAGCTGGAACAGTATAGAAAGTAAACAGACGATCCCAGCACTTGGAAGGCTAATGAAAGATTTTGAGTTTATGGCCAGACCAAGCTACATAGAGAAACCTTATCTAAAAATACTAGGGGTGGGGGATGGGGTAGAGGGCAGCGGAAGTAGGGTATGTGTGCTTAAGTGGCATGCACCTAAAATTCCAACTCCTTAAAACAGTGTAAAGCAAGCAACTAGATCCTGCGTCCAAGTGTTCCAGGACAGCCAAGGTAAAACAGTAGTGGGTGTCATTACTATCTAGCTCTTAAAAAGATAAAGCAAGGGTAGGCATACTGTGATGGCTATTTTTGGTTTTTACCCCAGCATCTGGAATTAATAAAAACCATAATGGCTGGGCACACTTGTGAGGAATTCTTTTTTTTTAAGACTTATTTTTTATCTTTATGTTATTAGTGTTTTGTCTGCATGTGTGTCTGTGTGAGGATGTCAAATCACCGGAAACTGGAAGTACAGGCAGTTGTGAGCTGCCACGTGGTTGCTGGGAATTAAGCCTGGGTCCTCTGGAAGTACAGCCAATGCTCCTTACCATTAAGCCATCTCTTGCCCAGGATTTTTCTTATTTAAATCATCTGAAGCAGGAAGGCCTATTTCTAACCTGAATCTTTGAGATGGGAAGATAAACCTTTAATCCAGATACTTACAAATGGGAACGATCCACCTTTAATTTGAACCACGCCTTCTACTGGCAGCCTATGTAGACATGGAAGGAAGTTATCTCTGCTTGTTCTCTCATCTCAGTCTACTTCTGAACTGGCACTAGCTCCTCAGAATGCTGGCCATGTGGAAGACCAGCTGAGACATCCCACCCCGTGCACTCAACACTGGATTCTTAGTCCTCCCATTCATAGGCAGCCACTGTTGGATTAGGTAGACCACAGCCTGCAAGCCATTAGTAAATCCCCTTCCTACACATAGAAAAATTAATTCTATAATTCTGTTCCTCCAGAAAACCCTGATTAATGTAAATGCCTTTAATCCCAGCAGAAGTAAATTTGAAGGTCAGCCTCATCTACACAGTAAGTTCTAAAGTCATATGGGACACTCATCAGAAGAAAAAACCAAACAAACAAATATAGGCTCAAAAAAAAAAAAAAAAAAAATCAGCAAGTTCAAACAAGCACCATCTGGCCCCCAACTGTCATGACTGCAACAAAGAGCCACAGAGGTTTAGAAACACAGTGAGTCAGAGTGGAAAGGAGGTAAGAACATGTCCCTGTGGAAGAGTCCCCAAAGGAAGGGGAGAGCCAGGGCTCCCACCATGCCCTGAAACATAAAAAGCTGCCTCCCTAGAAAGTAAAAACATCCCCCGGGCCACAGCATGGAGCCAGAAGGGTCAGGTAGCTTGGCATACTTTGCACTCTGATGCTGGATTCCAGAAAAGCAAAAGGTGACAGGGACAATCAGCATGTTCTATCTTATCTTCTAATGGGTGCTGGCCTCACCACCTCCAGGAGCCACAATGCAAGTCTAACATCACTGTTTTGCAGATAAAAGAAACTGAGGCTTAAGAAGGCCAAAGCAGCAGAGCAACCAGGCACACACCTTTAATCCTAGTGCTCCAAAGAGGCTAACAGGTCTCTGTGAGTTCAAGGCCAGCACGGTCGACATTAACAAATTCCAGGCTATGTGGGGCAACACAGTGAGAATCTTGTCTCAAAGCCAAAACTGCAGCACACTGGCACACATGTGCTTGAGTGCAAAGGCATGAGAACTGCTCAAGGCCAGCCTGGGATACCAAAGACCCTACCTTAAAAAAAAAAACAAAAACAGTGAAGCCAGAGACAGAACTCAGTACCGTGTCAAAAGCCCTGGGTTCAACCTCCAGTATCACACACTCGGGAGCTGAAGGCAGGCAGAGGGATTATGAGTTCTAGTTCTCAGCTACACAGTAAATAGGAAGCCAAGCATGGCTACATGCAATGCGGCCCCCCCCAAAATTAACAATAAATAAGCAGACGGCTAGGAGGTGGTTTAGCGGTAAGCACTTGCTGTGCCAGCCCAACAAACTCAAAGCTATACACGGCAGTGTGCGTCTGTAATCCCAAAAGCAGCTGAGAGGCAGGCAACTCATGGGCCACGTACCTTTTCAGTACTCAGCACAAGAGGAGAAGCAAACAAAACCTACCTAACCAATGCCCAAAACTTTTCCTCTGACCACACATGCACCCACTGTTCCTCTCCATCACTGTCTCCTCTCTCCTCCCCTCCTCATACACACACACACACACACACACACACACACACACCAGGTGGTGGCTTCAAGAATCTGTAACTCCAGGAGGATCTAATACCTCTAGCCTCCAAGGGCACATGCAAAGACCTACAGACACATAATTAAAAATAATAAAAGTTTTGAGACTGGGGAGATGGCTCAGTGCGGCTGCCCTTCCAGAAGACACAGGTTATGTGTTCAGCACTCACATGGCAACTCACACACACATAGCTATCTTACTCCATTCCAGTTTCAGACGACCAGAAGACCTCTTTTGGCCTTTGCAGGTGCCAGGCATGCATGTGGTACAAAGACTTACTTGCAGGCAAAACATCCACATTTGTAAAATATAAGTAAATTTTTTGTTTGTTTTTCTAGACAAGGTTTTTCTGTGTAGACCTGCCGGTTCTGATACTCAAAAGATCTGCCTGCTTCTGCCTTCCAAGTACTGGGATTAAAAGACTGTGCCACCACAACCAGGGGGAATAAATCTTAAATGAAAAAGGCTGAGGAGTACCCAAAAACTTCCCAGTGAACTAGCTGTGTGGCCTAGGCTGTTAGCGTCTCTGGGCATCAATTCTGTTTCTCAGGAATTCTCAGGAATCAAGTACATGTGCTCTGCTCATCAGCTCATTCAAAGACAACAGGACAATGTACTTACTCTACCTTTAGCTGGCTTCTCCTTGGGAGTCCAGAATTGGTCATTCTGTGTACATGTTTCTGTGTGCAGGTATGTGGCTGTGTTCATGTCCATGTGTCTGTGTGTTTGCGCATGCAGAGTCTGTTAGGTCTGGAAATCTAGTTTGGATGGCCATCGGGTCCAGGGATCCACCGACCCCGCCACCACAAAGCCGAGATTGCAAGTGTGCACAGCTGGAGTTACAGACTTTAAGCAAAGAACTCAGCAGCTGAGCCAGCACCTCAGCAGCTTGTTTTTAAAGATTTATTTATTTTATGTATGTGAGTGCACTGTAGCTGTCTTCAGACACACCAGAAGAGGGCATCGGATCCCATTACAGATGGTTGTGAGCCAACATGTTGCTGTTGGGAATTGAACTAAGGACCCTAGAAGTTAGTGATTTTAACCACTCCAGCCCCCATCAGCATCTTTAGAAAAATAATAGTAGCATAAGCCTCATATGGTGATGAACACCTTTAATCCCAGCATTCAAAAGGTAGGAGCAGAGGCACTCAGGTAGATCTCTGTGAGTTTGACCCCAGCCTGATCTACAGAATGAGTTCCAGGACTAACAGAAAGTTACACAGGGAAACCCTGTTTTAAACAAGTAAGAGTGTCAAGAGGGTGGGGAGGTGGTCTATGTGTGTGTGAGTACATAGTCCACAGGGCGAGTTCTAGGACAGCCAAGGCTGTGTGTGTGTGTACACATATAGACCAAGCTGGCCTCCAACTTGTAGCTATCCCTTGCGCTGGAACGTCAATCTCCCCCCTCTCCCTCTCCCTCCCTCTCTGTTAAGTGTACGGGTATGTCTATGTGTTTGGTAAGTCTATGTGTACAGGTATGTCTATGTAAATGGGTAATTTGCCTACATGTATATGTGTATGTACCATTTGCATGTTTGGTACCTATAGAGCCAGAACAGAGCATCAGATTCTCTGGAACTGGAGTTAAGGAAAGTTAAGAACTGTCATGTAGGTGCTGGGAACCCTACCCATGTCCTCTGCAAAATCAACAAGTGCTCTTAAATGCTACATATCACCAGCCCTCGAACCTCATTCTATAAACCAGAATGAGAGCTCTGTTAAGTAGAGCAGGGGAGATTGGTTTTATAGACGGGAAAGGACTGAAGGAAGCAGAAGCCTAACAAAGAGACTGGTCAGTTCATAGTTACTTTCCTTACAAAGGCTAAAGCAGAAGGAACTTTTTATCATGCCAGCCGAAAACTGGTCTGCCAGGAAACTGACTGTGATCTTTCACCAGGTTTCTTAGAATATGAGATACACAACTAAGCTTCACTTGGTGGTTCAGACTTCTATGTAAATGTTTACTCTCTCTTGGTCTGCTAGATCTAGTAGAGAAACTCATTCCAGACTGTGGCCTCCTATGAACCTCATGGAATACTACTGTCATACCCAATTAAGAAAAGGCACCTGAGGACATGGACCAAGTAGGTTTTCTCTTGGGTTCCTCTGGCATTTCTTTATCATCATCACCATCTCTGGATTAGTTTACTGGAGCTGAAGGCACACCATGTCATGTCAGAAGTCAACTTGCAGGCACTGAATCTCTGCTTCTCCCACATGGATTCATAAGCTTACTCTCAGGCCATCTAGTTTAGCAAGTGCTTTACCCACTAAGCCATCTTACCCTCCCCAACTTGTTTTGAGACTACCCCTAACTATATCACACAGGCTGGCCTGGAACCTACAAACTTCCTACCTCAGCCTGTTTTCACCTCCCCAACACTACCAGGCCCCTGGCATTTTTTAACATGGATTCTGGGAATCAAAATCAAGTCCCAATACTTAGAAGGCATGTATCTTACTAAGTAAGTTATATTCTCAGCCCTGGCTTGAACTTTTTTATTTTCTCAGCCTCAACTTCCTCCAGGGATCACAAGCCTATCCCACTATACCCAGCTGATGAAATAGGATTGTAGAAAGCATGTTTCTACTTGCTAGGGAAGAAAAAGCCAGTAGCAGTGGGGAATGTTGCAGAGTTCTGGGCAGGGAACATCGAGGGTCCTTACCTCTCAGCTGTCTTGCCCGACACCAGGGCCTTCTGTGAGGACATGATGATCGAGGGAGGCACCATTTCCCGGCGGCCATCACGAGTACAGTAGTAATTGTTGGACAGCTTGTGACTGGGGCCCACGGGGAGCTTAGGAGGTGGCTGAGTCCTGAGGGGGAAAAATAAACACTGGCACTGAAAGAAAATGACAGCCCCTCTCACTGCCACAGCTCATGAAGGCTGCAGGCCAGAGTCATGCCTTGCTACATTATCACATTATATACTTGGCTCTGGGACCAGAAGCCAGGCAGCAGACAATCATCAGTAATAAAAACATCTTCAAGCCAGGTTGCAGAATACGCTCCACCCCAGCCCCTCGTAAGTCTCAACCATAAGCTATGGAGGACCCTGATGGAAGTTCCCAACACAAGGAAGAAACCCAGACACGGTCCCGTCCCCAACACAAAAGTAAGCTAAGCAGCTGCCTTCCTTCTACCTAAATGCACTCATGAAAATCAGGTCAGAGTGCCAAGCTGTGACCACCCTCAACCAACAATTGTAGTCGTTAACACTGGGGCCCAGCCCCAGATTACCCAACTGAAGTGCCTTTCCCCACCTCCCACCCCTCACCACCAAAGACTAGTTATGGAATGTCTGAGTTATCTCAGGAACCCTTTGAATCACCCTGCTGAGATAAAGGCTTACTACTCAAAGAACACCTTGCCCTGGGAACTTGTCCAAGTTTCTGCCCTTCCTGCCACTGTGAAGTCTGCTGCCAAATCCCCTGTAGAGGGAAGTGGAGGGGTTATGTGGAACAAAGCTCAGTTTGGCCTTGGGTTAATCCTAAACTTACCAAGAAACCTAAAGCCTTGAAAGTAAACACTGAACTACAAACAAAAAAGGAAAATCCCTAGGGACAAAGGTGGATGATCATAAACAGTTGGTTTTTGTTTTTTTTATTTGGCCACATCTCAAATTTGGCCATCATTTTTACCTGAACATTTTAAATTCTCCTTAAAGATTTAAAATCCATTTTAGTTTTAAATAAAAAATATAGCAGGGCTGCAGAAATTGCTCAGCAGTTAGCGTTGGCTACTCTTCCAAAGGACAGGAGTTCTATTCCCAGCACCCACATGGCACGTCACAACTGTCTGCCACTCCAGCTCCAGGGTATCTGAGATCTTCACACAGACAGACATGCAGGCAAAACACCAGTGCACAGAAAGTGGCAGCAAGAGAATCAGTTTAAGGTCATCCTTAGCAACGTAAGTTCAAAGTCAGCATGGACTACATGAAACTGTCTCCAAAGTACAAGAAACAAAGGCTACACTTCCGCCATTAAGAGGAATTGCTATAGAAACATAAGGAACAGAGCTTAGATCCCAGTGCACACATAACAAGCAGAGAATCACACAAGTGCCTGTAACTCCAGTCCCATGAGATCCAATGCCTTTTCCTGGCTTCTGTAGGCAAATGGGCACATCTTCAGATACACATGCATATGAATAAATAATTTATATAACTTACATAGTTTAATAATTTGGGAGAGGGGCTGTTTGGGTTTTATTTGTTTGGTTTTTGAGATAAGATCTCTTGGCTGTCCTAGAATTCTATATAGAACAGGATGCTGGCCTCAAATTCAGAGTTCACCTCCCTCTGCATCCCAGCCCTAGGATTTAGAGGCCTGTACCACTATGCCTAGCTTAAAATGTCCTAAGATTGCCAGGCGGTGGCAGAGAACGCCTTTAATCTCAACACTCAAGAAGGACAGGCAGGCAACAACAGGAGGATCTCTGAGTTCTAGGCCAGCCTGGTCTACAAATTGAATCCCACAGCAGCCAGGACTACATAAAGAAACCCTGTCTCAAAAAAACCTAAAAAAAATGGAGTACATGCCTTTTAATCCCAGTACTCAAAAAGCAGAGGAAGGCAGATCTCTGAGTGCAAGACTATCCTTGTCTACAAAGCAAATTTCAGAATACCAAGGGCTACACAGAGAAACCACCCTTAAAAAATAAATATCACAAAACAGAAAACAAAAACCTCTCAAAATTAAAGAGATAAAAGGAGAACTATGGCTGGATGGATGCTGGGTACATCATTACAGTCCTAGGACTCATGAACTTCAGGGCAACCCGTCTTCTGAGGAAAAGACTGAGAGGTGGCATAGTAGGTAGCACTTCCTGCAAAGACCCAAGTTCACTTCCAGGACCTATATGGTGGCTCACAACCATTCATAACTTCAGTTCTAGGGGGTCCAACGCCTTCCGGCCTCCTGGATATTGTGTGCATGGACTGCAGAGCCATACATGCACATAAAACACCCACACACAAAACAAAATAAAAATTAAAAGAAAAAATGTGATGGCCAGCAAGATGGCTCAGCAGATAAAGGTGACTGCCACCAAGCCTAAATTCAATCTCCAGGACCCAAATGGTGGGAAAAAAAGAACCATTACCACAAGTTTTCCTCTGACCTATACATAAACACACACACACACACACACACACACACACACACACACACACAAACAATCCAATAATATTAAAAAGAAAAAAGCTATAAAGTTGTAAATGACAAACAATATGTAAAATTTAGAATTTGGCTTAAGAACGTATGTGATATTTTCACATATATCTTCATCTGTCCAATGCCAAGACCCAAATGAATCACTAGAGGGCGCCTTTATCCTGAAGAAGCTGGCTTGGCCTTTATTCCCAGTAAATGTAAGATGTTGCCTCTGAACAGGCTTAGTAATACATGCCCAGCCAACTCAGCATGTGGAGGGCAGGAGATCAGTAAGACCTGCCTTAGATAACTAAATGTTTTTAATGCATGCTGCATTTATTCTTTCCTGACAGCACCCACAGAAGAAATAAAGACAATGATGGGGTCGTTGAGATAGATGGCTTACTGGGTTACTCCTGCACTCGTTACTCTTGCAAAGAATCAGAATCTGATTCCCACATAGTGGCTCACAATGATCTGTAACTCCAGTTCCAGGGGATCTCATGTTGTCTCTTGAACTCACAGGCGTCAGGCACATACACATAAATTCATGCAGGCAAAGCACTTACACATATAAACATAAATAAATCTAAAAATCATTTTTTTTAAAAAAGGTGGGGATAAGAATGTAAGCCAGGGGCTGTGGAATGTAGTTCATTTCCCTGATCAGTAGCTTGAGAATATAACATTTCATGTGTGGTTACAATAAAAACTGCAAATGTACCCAAGATACCGACAAATAATGCAATCTATCTCCTAACTATTCCAAGACAGCCCAATGAAGTTAAAAGTAAATTTCTGTTTCCACAGCCTGACAGGAAAGATCTATACTCAATTCTCCCAGGAAAGTTCAAGAGAACAACTGATTTAGGGTCACTTTTTCATGTTTGTTTTTCACCATGTAGATCAAGTAAGTAGGCCTTGAACTCACAGAAATCAGCCTGCCTGTCTCCTGAGTGCTGGGATTAAGGGTTGTACCACTATGACCAGGCTTGGGTTTGGGTTTGGTGGAAGAATTACAAGATGAGGGCAGCAAGCAGGGCCTGCTCACCGCTTGGCGATCTCCTGGTAACGCAGCTGCAGCTTCGCCTGCAGGTTTTGCTGTGGAGAAGAGGAGAAGTCAGACTGTAGGGAACCCCAGGATAGGGTTATCGAACATAAGTAGCCAGTCAGAATAAGGATACAAGTCCTGTGTGTGAAGAAAGGCGCGGGCATGGTTTACAGAACTTTACTGCTAAGTTTTCCAAGATCTAACCTAGAAAGCCCCCCATTTTTTATCTTCTTTGGATATGGGTCAATATACTACATATGCTTACCCTAACATTATGGAAATTCTCACTTTCTCTGAAGATCCACCCACCCAAACAGTTGCTTGTAACTCCAGTGCTACCTACACCTCATTTCTAGGACCCTAACTTAAGCTGCAGAAATCTAGCTTCCCTGACCTCTTTGTTTTCTTCCAAAATCTTTTTTTTTTTTTTAAATTGGTTCTCAACCTTCCAAAAATAGGGGCATAAGATTGAAAGCTGATAGAGGGACGAAGAAACACCAGGTCTGGGCGAAACGTGGGAGACAAACGAGGCGAGGGGAGACGGATAAGAAAGGAGAAGACTGAGGAAGCTAAAACCAAGCAATCTAAAGCCAACGGAATCCCAGGAACCCGGCCAAAGACATTTAGGACCTTGAATCTGACTACTGGAGTCACAATTTCAGGGATCCTAGACTCCCTGCTGAACTAAAGAGATATTAAAGGGGATAGGATTCGAGGGCATACAGAACCCAAATCCTTCTCGGCCCAGATCGAATCAGTACACGCACCCCAGATGCCCAGTTCCGCAGCTTCTGGATAACGCGAGTAGCTGACGCCATATTTTTCCCCCGCTCCGAAGGACGCCGGTGACGACTCTGCCCCGAGGGTTCCTGGGTAATGAGTGCAGTCTCGCGAGAGCGGAAGTGAGGCATGGTCGGAGCCGACTATAAAAGCCATCCCCTGCCCACGTGACTCCTCTCCGCCAGATCGCCGCCATCATGGACACGAGTCGCGTGCAGCCCATCAAGCTGGCTAGGGTGAGGTGACTGCGGATGTTTAGAAACCTAAATAAAGAGAGAAGAAAGCCGGACCGACCGGGTCTAACTTGTCCCTTCTTTCCTGCAGGTAACCAAAGTGCTGGGCAGGACCGGTTCGCAGGGACAGTGCACGCAGGTGAGCGGATGGGAACATTCCGACCACTTCCTGGGGTCGGAGCCGGTCCTAATGACCGGGCTTAGAACTGGATTTGGTGACGTTTAATCCTAACTGCTAGGTTTAGGGAGGATATGACTTAGTAACAAACCTGGATACCCTAGAGACTGTCTTTGGAAGCTTTGGTCTTAAAAAGGTGGAGTTGGCTGGAACTGTGTGTCAGTAGTGGACTTGGTTTACCATACAAAGAACCTAAAAACTCAGTACTGTGCTCACACTGAAGCTAGTTACTTCAGACGTTTAGGGAATTTCCGGGCAGGCTTAGGCTATAGAATGAGTAAAATTCAGTCCCTAAAGAAGCTGGTGCACAGTTGGTAGTGTGTTTGACTAGCATTTAAGGCCTCGGTCCACTACACCACATAAATCAAGAATAGTAGGGCATGCCTCACATTTATCAATTACTCCAGGAAGCAGAGACAAGTCTGGGTTAAAGATGTCCTGACCATTTCCCTGGTTTATACCCAGGTCTCCCATCACAGCTACTTAAGGAGACTAAGACAGGATCCCTAGCTCAGGGTCGGCCTGAAATAACCTAGGTTGGAGTCACGCAAGAGACACCTTTTTGTTGTTGTTCCTTTACTCGAATTCTCCCAGACCTCGATACCTTCAGCGATGTGAATATGCAGCTTGTTTTCATTGGCTTTGGAATAAGTCCTTACACTTTGTATGTCTGTACTGCTGGATAGTGTCCAAAGATAGGATGGGGCAGTCAGGTCCCCTAAACTGGAATTGTGGGGTCGTTAGACAGCTGTGTGGGTGCTGGGAAATGAAGCCTGTGTAAGAGTGAGAAATGCTTATAACTGCTGAGCCATGTGACCAGTCCTTGTCCCGGGCTCTTATGTGTTCTGTAGTAAGTAGGAGCATTAAATATTTGTAATGGGCTTATAGGTGCGAGTGGAATTTATGGATGACACCAGCCGCTCTATCATTCGAAATGTCAAAGGCCCCGTTCGAGAGGGTGATGTGCTCACCCTATTGGAGTCAGAAAGAGAAGCTCGGAGGTTGCGCTGACCTTGCTGCTGGTGGGTAAATGGCAGCCTTTGGGAGGGACCAGTTGCTGGGAAGTGGGGAAAGGCACTCATTCTATCTAATGCTTGGGTCTGTTTACAGGGCCTTGGACATCCACTACCCAGCCCATGACCTGCAACTGTTGAATAAAGCATTTGTATTAATTCTTGTCTAGAAATTGGTCTTTCTAGCAATGTATCAGCTTTTTAAAGGCTCCAGTGACCATGCACTTCAGTAGGTGTGTTGGAGATAGGATATGTGTCCCTGCTGCTTCCATCCACACAAAAATGCAAACTTAGTAGAAATACTTTTATTAGGAAGGATGTTTTATAAAGTGAATGGGTAAAGGGAGCATCTTTACAAGGTGCCCTGCTGTGATTCAGAAGTTCAGACTGCTAGAGGGGAAGTGTCTCCTACACTCCAGGTGGTAGCAGTTCACTTAGGTCCAGCATCCCTTTGCAGTGTAGCTGTGGGAGAGCCTGGAGGTGACTGTTCCTAGAACAAAGAAGGTTTTTCCTATAGGTAAAAAATTAGTTTCAGACTCCAGGGGTGGGGTGCTTTTTGGTAAGCATATGATGTCCAGTGTCCTGCACACTAGGTGTGCTTTCCCAAGCATACTTGACTGATGAGGCAAACTTTCACCAAGCCAGTTTATGCTGGCTTGATTTGTTTCCTAACATGAAGGTTGTATTTACATTATATATATGTATATACATTATATTATGTTATATTTTGCTAGTTAAGCATTCAAATCATTGGGATAAGTGATGCTTACCAACCTTCAGTGATGCAGGAGACCCAGCACTGTCCCTCCTCGCTGCCCTCTGGCAGTTTCTCCATCTTTGGTCTTACCTGAGAGTGGTCTGATGTCAGGTGGGCGTGGAGCAGTGCAGCCACCTCATCCTGTTCAGCCTCCAGTGCAATGGCCAGGGCACTTGTGCCCTCCTGAGAAATAATAGGGCATTCGGTCCCTGGGCTACAGGGGCTCATACTGCCATTACTCCAGGTGCTTGCTAGTGACTCACATTGTCTAAGATGGTTAGGTCACAGCCTGGCTGGGCCAACAGCAACTGAACTGTATCAAGGTGTCCATACTCGCTGGCACACATGAGTGCTGTGGCCCCGTCGGCATCCTGTATATTGACATCAGCCCCACATTCCAGCAAGGCAGCTACCATGTCCTGGTGACCATGACTGATGGCCAGCATGAGTGCTGTTTGTCCAGTCTGGGAAATGAGGAAAAGAAATCTGAAGTGTTTTGAAAGTGACGCCACCTTACCCACCCGTCAGGACTGGGAGGGTCAATGCACCTGGCTAGCCTTGGCATTAACATCACCCATGCTGAAAAGTCTCTTGACCACGGCCATATCTTCCTGCTGTCCTACAGAAGTGAGTGCGGTCAGCATGAGTGCAGAGTAGCCAGCTCTGTTCTGATGATTGACATCACAGACCCCTGGGAAGATAAGAGGTCAGTCACTTCATGGCTCAAGTACTGATTAGGAATGGCAGTGTGGGGTCTCCCACATCACAGATGGAGGATAAGCATCACTTATTCCAGGCTGACCGCAAGGACAGGCCATGAACTTGTAGTACTGCTTCCAGCACTAAGACTGCTGGGCAAGAAGTCTACCAGCTGACCTGCATCCCTGTGCATACGTGGGGTGTGTGTGTAAGATCTGTAAATACAGAGATTAGAGACCTGAGTGTTCCTTAACTATAAGCTAGGTTGGCTGCCAGTAAGATCCTGCAGCCTCTACCACGCATAGCCCCAGAAATACACCACTGGCTTACGTGTGCTCTTGAATGCAAGTGTTCTTTTCCGTGTCTGTCCCTCATTGTTAATTATCTCTTCTCCAGTCCACTCATGCTTTAACAAGAACACAGACTTAATCACTGGAGAAATTGCCAGGTGGAATCCCAGCACTTAAAGGATAGAAGCTTGGCCACAAGTTCAAAGCCAGTCTTAAGCTATATAGTTCCAGGCCTACACAGTGAGGCTTGTCTCAAAAAATAAGTAAAATTTACATTTTTTTAACTTGGCCAGGTGATGATGGCACACATCTTGAATCCCAGCATTTAGGAGGAAGAAGCAAGCAAGCATCTTAAGTCCAAATCTAGCCTAGTCTGCAGAGCACATTCCAGAGCAGCCAGTGAGGCTGTGAAACTCCAAAAAAGAGTGTGCCATGCTGATATGAAAGTGAAATGGGGCTGGCAACTGAGCAACTAGAGGATTGAAGGTCCCAACAAAGAAGAATAAGGTTAGTAACAAGATAGTGGTTGGTACCCCCTGTGGTTTCATAAGCAAAGCAATTATGAGTGGTCACTCTAGGACCATGCTAGTACACACTAGATCTGATAGTTATGAATAGCCACATGAGTGTATTTGCCTCAGTGGAGGAATAAGAGGAGGCAGGTGAACAGTACTCCAGCTGGACGATAGAACCCTAACCAGTGAGCAGCACACACACCTCAGAAGAGTGGTACCCAAAAGCTCAGGAAACAGTAAGGCATAGATCTATGCCTTTAATCCCAGCAGAGACAGGTGGATATCTTTTGTGAGTTCCAAGCTAACTAGAGCTACATAGACCCTGTGTCAGAGGAAAAAAAAAATGTCAAGGCCTAGAAATTAAAAAATATATTCCCAGGGAGAGGGGTGCTAAATTGAAGTCTCAACGCTGGGTGTTATTGTGTGGGCTGGGTATCTAACTCAGAACTGCTGAAGATATAGTAATAGTAAAAGGCCTTTACACCCCTGTAATTTCAGTATTTGGAAAGCAGAAGCAACAGTGTCGCAAATTTAAGGCCAGGAAAGGGCTAGATATCAAGGCCTTATGTCTGGGTGCACACAGGCCTAAGGACCAGACTCGGATCCCCAGCACCCACATAAAAGTTGAGCACCATAGCCTATGTCTGTAAGTCTGGAAACAGGTGGGACTTGCTGGCCAAACAGCTCCAGGTTCAGAAAGTAGGGAGTCATAGAAGAAAACACCCAATGCTGACTTCTGGCCAAGTGAACAGTGATCTACCTTCAAGAATAACTTGAAGGAAGCTTAATGGATCCCTCTGCCACTCATCTGTGCCCCTGAGACCCCAGCCTTCACCCGCCTTAGCCCTCTTCTCCACAACTCTGACCTGTATCCAGTAGCAGGCTGGAAATGGCCAGATTCCCATGAGACACGCTGTAATGCAAAGCTGTGTTTCCGTTGCCATCAGCCAGGTTCACCACATGAGCCAGCAGCTCAGGCCCCAGGCTTTTCACCCCTCGAAGCACTCCAGCCACAGGCTCAGCCTGAGAGCGTTTTTGGCTGGACACTCGAAACCACTCCTGGGCCACAAGGCGTGCTGCATTCTGGCAGGACCAGGACAAAGAATGCATCAATGCTGAGAAAAGGTGGGAGGGGCTGTAGAAAAGGGGGTGTGGAGTGTGTGTGTGTAAGACCCCCATGGTGACCCTAGTAAGCAAGGGAGCCCAATGTTTTCTAAGGATGTCAAGAAACCAGGTGGAGAGCTGGGACCTCTTTGAAAAGGAAGTACAGTCAGTGAGTTTCCTATACTCAGGAAAATAAGACTTTACATAATGGGGGAAAGGGGTGAGTACCACTTGCTCTTGAAGCATCGTGAATGGCTCTGGGACTGTTTACTTGAAGCAGTGGTTGGGCAGTCCAAGAAAAGATCACAGCTCTCCTTGGGGTGGGGTATCTCTTTAGTGAGGTTGAATCAAGGAAAGTCTTTCTAGTGAGAGGGAAACCCTACAGTGTCAGGGAGTAGAAGTCGGGCCCACACTCACACCATCTCTGCTGGTGACTCCACGTGGCCGGATCAGCTGCTGGTTCAGAGCAATGCAAGCCTCCCTCAAACGTGGGTTCAGTTCACACCTGCCAGGGAGGCCAGTCTAGACTCAGAATCCTGCTCACCGATGACCAGGAGGAAAGAGGGTATCCACACTCCAAACCTTCAGAGAAAGCTCACCTCCCTTCTCTCCCTGCCTTCGGCTCTGGGTGTGTCTCAAGCTCGCAGTCCCCCGCTTCTTGGTCATTGTGGGGGCCAGGAGTTCCAGCGTCAGATCCCCCACTGCTATCATCTCCTGACCCAGAAGAGCTACTCCTGGGGAGTTCAGCAACACCATCTTCACCATCACTGTTGCTGGCATCCTCACTGGAGGAGCTCTCATACCTAAGGACAGGATGGGAGGCCCTGTGGGCTCGTTCAACTGTTGATGTGAGAGTGGCATTTTAAAGATGAGGAAACTGAGGACTACCAAAGCCACTTTATGAGCAGAGGGGCTGAGCTGAGATTAACAGGCCCGTGTCCCTGTGGCTGCTATGGAAAGAAAGGGGAGAAAGTGCTCACTCTCCGTTGAGGACCCCAACGAACTGCAGGCTCTTGGGTCCCTGACTGGATTGTGCACCTGGAGTACCATCTTTCTTCTTCATGATGGATTTGAGGATGCCTGGTAGGGAATCACATGAGGGCACTGAGCTTGACTTCAGGGACCTGGCAGGCCGAGGTTCAACTAGTAGTGGAGATGACTCACCAGCAGGGGCTATCTGGTCTCCAGCCGTGGGTCTAGGCTGGCTCTCCACTAGGATCTCTGTCTGTGTGGTCTTCTCAGTGCAACCCAAGGTAGTCTGGGTAGCAACCTCGAGAGACTTGGGCCTGGTCACTGTAGCCTCGTAGGCCTCCTCTAGTTCCCTCAGTCGGCCCCGCAAATGTTCGCTCACCCCTCGCTGATGCTCCAAGCTGGAGCGGAGCAGTTCCAGCTCACGCTCTGCAGCCTCGGGCAACCCAAGCAGCGCCTCGGTCACCCACGTGTCCACCTCAACGGTCTCAGGGACCACCTCCACTCCAGCCTCCCTTGTCTCGGGTACTGCCTGAGCATCCACTTCTCTGGTCTCAGGCACGACTTCGGTGCCCGCCTCCCGAGTCCGGGGTTCCCCATCGGGTGTCCTAGACGCCGGGTCGAGCACCTGCAGCGCTCCTTCGCAGCGCCTGGCAGCCAACCCGTCAGGATCGTCAGCCCGGGGGCTAACCCTGGAGCGGACTCCGCGATCCGAGGTGGCCAGGCGCTCGGTGAGGCGCCGAAGCTGGGAGAGCTTGTCTGGGCGCACCTCGACCTCTACTTCTTGATCTGGCTGCACGCGCCCGGCCAGTAGCCGCGCCTTCTCGGCGCGAAGCGCGCGCACCTGCTCCTGCAGCTCGGGCAGAGCGCGCGCCTGGTCCTCGAGCTCGCGCAGGCGCCGCAGCGCCGCGGCCATCTGCTCCCTCACCAGCTGCAGCTGGGCGGGGCCCGGCGAGGCAAGGGCGGGGTTGGGGGCGGGGCTGCTGCGGCCCGACCCGCGCGGACTGCGCGTGACCGCGCGGGCCGGGCTGAGCGCGCGCTCTCGAGCCTGCGCCTGCTCCAGCCGTCGGCTCGTCTCCAAGAGCGTGTGCTCGACCCGCGGATTTCGTGAGAAGGAGCGGGGCGACAGCGGCGGTAGCGAGAGCCCCGGGAACGACCCAGGAGAGAGTGCACCGGAGGCTCCGCCGTCGTCACTGGCCAGGGATTCGCTGGAGGTCCATGCTCCTGGGCTCCGCGCTCCCGCGAGGCCCGTTCGGGACGCGCGCGGGCGGCGTGCGGGCGGGGGTCCTGGAGCTCGGCGAGAGGCAGGGCCACGCTCGATTTCCTCCACATACTTGAGGAAGTCCAGGTCCAGGTGGAAGCCATAGGGCGTCTCCACAGAGTAGGGAGAGCTAGGGCTGCGGGCACTCCCGGTGGGGCCTGGGTACAAGGAAGGGCCGCCCAGGTCTGTGGCATAACAGGGGCGTGTAGAGGAAGAGTGGTCAAACCAAGAAGCTCTCAGAGAAAGTGAACAAATGTCTTTCTTACTCCCTTGCCCCTGCAGTGCACCTGTACCTCTGCCAGAGCTCAAACCCACACCTGAGGCTTGCAGGCATACATGCACACGATGGACGTGCAACCATGTTTAAGCACCTACTATGTGACAAATACTTATAAACTTGGGGTACTATAATAAGGAAGACAATATCCGGGCCCCTTGTTAGCCATAAATAGATGCAATCATTCCAAAGGATTTTCAAGGCACTAATGCATGGTGAATTATAAAACCAGTGCAGGAACCAACTTTGGCTCTCACGTCAGAAAAAAATTTCCTGTAGCAGGAACTTAAAAGATTGAGCCCTTCATAACAAGGCGGAAGCAGCTGCAAGGGCAGAAGGCTCCAAGGAGAAAACCGGCCCGTGGAAGACAGTAGCGGGAGAGTACTGAAGAATGATGAATGGAAGTCGGATGTCTCCAGAATGGTGAACAGAGGGAGGGGTGAAGAACTAAAGGACAGGCAGAAGGCACACTGTGGGGGTCTGCTAGGCAACCATGGGGAGCTGGGGCATTGTTTATGGGGGCTGTCCTGAGTGGGCTTTAGGCAGAACCATTATGTTGGCTAGTAATGCTTTTGAAAAGGCCATGTGGCTACTACATTAATAAAAGTAAAAGGGAATTGCTGAGCTATGTCCATGTGTACAAGCACCCACGGTGGGTCTGTGTAGACACATTTACCTCATTGTGTACACTCACCAGGAAGGTTCCAATTCAGGACAAACTTGGCCATGCTTCCTGGAGTAGCCACCGGACAGCCTGAAAAATGTCCCCCAGAAAAGTAAGGGTGTAAATCCAGTCCTGCCCCTTGGTTGAACCTGCTATCAGCTATACCACCACTGAAACTTGGAGCAAACAGACCCAAGAGCATTTTTCCACCTCACCCACCCCACCCCCTAGGCTCTCCTCCTCCCTTTAGGAACCTTGGAACTGCTCTGCAACAGAAGGGTCTTAAAGGCTCTACCATTTTTGCTTTTTAGACAAAATATTGTTGTGTGGCTAATAGTGGCCTCCAAACCATAATCCTGCCTGAGCCTCCCAAGTTCGGGGATGACAAGCATGTGCCACCATATTTAGCTGACATTTGAAGTTTATGAAGTATGAACACCCAAGTTGCAAAGCTGGGGAGGAGGAAGAAACACACCGAGCAGAGAAAGGTGACAAAGCGGGAAGTACTACAGACTAGAGCATCACAGCTGAGAGCCGGGCACAATTACTGCACTCCTTTAGTGCCAGCACTGAGAAGGTGGAACTCTGTGTGTGAGGCCAGTCTGCTCTACACAGTGAGTTCCAGGACATTCAGAACTACATAGCAAGACACTGCCTCCAAAAACAAAACAATGTGGGGGGGGGGGGGGGCTGTCAGAGAGATGGCTCAGTGGTTAGAACACTGGCTGCTCTTCCAGAGGTCCTGAATTCAATTTCCAGCAACCACATGGTGGCTCACAACCATCTGTAATGAGATCTGATGCCCTCTTCTGGTGTGTCTGAAGACAGCAACAGTGTGTTCATATAAATAAAATACATAATTCTTTAAAAAAAAAAAAAAGTACAAGATAAGCCTAGGCAACTTAGACAGATCCTGTCTCAAAAAGTGAAAACAGAGCTGAGGATATAGTTCAATGGTCAAATGCTCACCTAGCATTCTCCAGGTTCAACCCCCGTTTTTCTTAAGAGAGATGATGGTAAGAAGATTTAATTTTATATGAGAATTTTAGCCAAGGTTACTTGTCAAGCCCTGTAGGATGGATGGATGTAAAGTATAATTCTATATAAGGCTCAGTGATGCAATGGTTGAATATCTGTCTCTTTGGAGTGTCTCTAGTCCAGGGGCTTCATAATGGAAACACAAGCACCAAAGGAGGCAGGTGTTCGATGAGGATGACTCCACACACAGCGACATGAATTTGATCTGGAACAGCACCAAAAAAGTAAACAAGTCCCAGGCTGGAGATGGACTTCACTTGGTAGAACGCATGAAGCCCTAGTGATTCATGCCTATCACTCCAACACTGAAGAGGCAGAAGCAGGAGGACCGGGAGTTCAAGATCATCCTCAGCCACATAAGCTGGGATACAGAGGACCCTGTCTCAGAAAACTAGCTTGGAGAGATGGCTCAGCAGTTGAGAGCACTTGCTACTTGCAAAGGACCCGAGTTCAGTTCCCAGCACCCACACTGGACAGCTCACAACCACCTGTAATGCCATTTCCAGGGGATCCAACAGTCTTCCAGCCGAGGATACTTGTAAGCTCATGGTCCACATACATACACTCAGATACATATAATACACATATAATTTAAAAAAAATTTTTTTTTGAAGGAAAGAAGGGACTGAAGAGTTGAGGGATTGCTGCTCTTCCAGAGGACCCAAGTTCGGTTGCCAGCACTCACATGGTGGCTCACAACTTCCTATAACTCCAGTTCCAGTAGATCCAATGCCCTCAGTTCCAGTAGATCCAGTGCCCTCTTCTGTCCTCCTCAGGCACCAGTCACACACGTGGAATGCATACATAAGTGTACTCATGTATAAAATAACGTTTTTAAGGAAGGGAGGAATTAAAAAAGAAAGAAAGCCAGGTGTGGTGGTGCACACTGTAAGCACTCAGGAGACTAAGGTGGAAAGACAGATTAATCTGGGCTACAAGCAAGGCCAAGTTGTGTTCTGAAAAACTATTTCAGAAAGAGGAAGAGCAAGTAGAGTGAGAAGGAACAAAATCACATGCAATAGGATAGTTAAGATCAAGCATTAAGTCCAGAACTTTAATCCCAGCAGAAGCCAGAGGATATCTGTGAGTTCTAGGATAACCAGAGGTACCTAGAGAGACCCTGTCTCAAAAAATAAAAGCAGTGTAGGCTAGGGACAGGGATGTAGTTTCAGACACATAAGGATCTGCACTCAATCCTCAATGCCTAGCACCCCCATATACATGCAAAAACATGGACCAAAGGGGGATGATGAGACTGGGATTTTGGAGACCCCCATGAGTCTTCAGGGAGCAGAAATGTCCCAAATTGATTATCTACCATAGACTCTCCCCGAGTATCCCCCATAGAATTCTACACCATATTGTTGACAATTTACAGAGCAATTAAGTCCATTGCCTATGTGAAAAACCTTTCAGGTTAAGTTCTTTCCACCTGGGGAACCCCTTGTTTGTAGCCCAGCCAAGCCCCCTTGCCTGTGTACTTTTACACCAAGCAGACCCAACCCATCTTCTTGCTAACCAACCCTCTGCTTCAAACCACTAAAAACCCAGCCACTCTCTCAAGCTTCTCGCATTCTCTATGGCCATCTGAGTGTCAGACATTACTAGCTAGTTAGCGTCCATCACCATGACAAACACATCACCCCCTCGCCTGCTGGGAGAATCCCCTTCTACTCTCTAAGGCCCCTCCTCCAACCCTCCTCCTGTCCAACCTAAGGCTCTGAAGTCTTCCTCCCCACCCCAAGCAGCTGCTTCCTGTTCTCTCACACCGGCTACAAGGGGCAGGACAGCAGGTCACCATGGAGGACAGCCAGTGCCTCTCAGGGCTTGTTTTCAGGAAACTGCCAGGGAAGAACCGGGCTTTGGAAAAAGCCTGAACCAGGGCTCAGTAGTCTGAAACTGTCTTCCGCACAGCTGGACTGTGATTCTGTGCAGTCTGGCCCCTCCTCCCGTAACCTGCTCATATCCAACGCCAAAGCATCAGGACAGAGAAAGCAGCCCCAGGTCATTTCTGGAACATCCGGGCCCAAAGACTGAACTGAGACATGGGGTGGAGATTATTAGAGTGATAAGTAACGTTAAGGTTACTGTTTGCTTTTAATTTGGGTGTTTTTGAGCCTTTTTTAAATGTGTGTCTCTGTGTGGGTATTTTGGATGCCAAAAGCTACAGATCCCCTGGAGCTGGAGTCAGATGTGAGCTGACCAAGGCAGCTGCTGGGAACAAATGACAAGGGCAGTGCTCAGTCTTCACCACTGAGCCATCCTCCCAGCCCACTCGGTGTTTTGAGACAGGGTCTCCGGAAGCTCAGGCTGATTGAGACAGGGTCTCCGGAAGCTCAGGCTGGTTGAGACAGGGTCTCCGGAAGCTCAGGTTGCACTCCAGCTCCTTTCGTAGTTGACAGTGAACTCAACTCTCCTACCTCCTGAGTGCCCAGAAGACCAGAGCGCGTTAGCACACCGGGTAGTGCAACACTGGAGATGGAGCTTCACGCTAAGCAAATACCGTAATTACTGAGCTACTGCCACCTCGGTTTTTTTCCCTTTCACATACTGGTCAGCTTCTTTTTGTTCTGTTCTGTCTGTGTTAGAGACAAAGTCTACCTATATATCTAGAGCAAGCTGGCCTTGAACTCCCAGCCTTGTTCGGTCTCTCCCTCCAGAGTGCTGCCCTTTGCCTTTTGTTTCCTTATGTATTTGTGATAGGATCTCACTATGCAGAGCTAGCTGGACTGGAATTCGCTATGCAAATCAGGGTGACCTCTAACAGAGATTCCTTCCCCTGCCTCTGCTTCTGAAATGCTGGGATTTCAGGCATGCGCCACCACCACACCTGAAGGCCTGTATTTATTTATTATTTATTCCAATTTCAGACTTCCCTACCTCAGCCTCCCACATACTGGGATTTCAGGCATGTACCACCACACCCAAATGAATGTCTTTTTTCTTTTTCATTTGTCCTCAGCCCCACTAACACATGCTGGGTAAGTTTTGAGCTACATCACTAACCCCCTTTTTAATTTTTTTTTCCTTTTACTTATTTTATATAGGAGGCTGGTGGGTGCAAGGATGCCATGGGGTGAGAGTGGAGGTCGGAGGGCAGCTCTGTGACGTCAGTTCTCTCCTTATACCATCTAGATCCCAGGGATCCAACTAAGGATGTCATTGCATCAAGCACCTTCACTGGCCAGTCCAACTCTATGACCCCTAAGCCCCTTTACTAAGTTGCTCAAACAGGCGTTGACCTCACTCTGTAGCCTAAGGCAGGCCTTGAACTCACTTAGCTCTCGGGCAGGCCTTCTGCTTTCAGTCCTAACTGGACCTCGCAGGTAACTAGGATCATAGGCGCTTTTGGAAAAGATTCACTTTCTCTCCCCCGAGAAACTGCAGGAAACCTGGACCAGCTCGCGGCCGTCGGTTCCTGCCTTGGGAGTAAGGAGTGTGGTGGGGTAAGCCAACACCTAGACTGCCGCACAAGCCAAAGCCTCCCGGGAGTGGGGCGTGTAGCTGCCCTCATCTCTCCCACACTGCCTGGCTGTCAAAGCTAAATCCGGATCCCCTGCCTGAGACCCCTCATTAGGCCGTCAGAGCTGAAGCCACACGCCCCCACACCCGGCCCTGGAACTATTTCGGGACACAGAGCTGTGATCAGAAAACTTGAAGGATAGGGCACAGGGCATGCAGTGCGCACCCGGGGTCCCGAAGAAGTTATGTCTTACTGGTATAAAGCTCTAGGTGGTGGGACCCCCTTAATGTTGGGACGGGATTCTCACACACACGATGGGGGTGGGGTTATATGATGGTAGGACAGGAGGTCCTTGAGTCATCACACACACCTCCCCAAAAATACACAACCAGGTCAGCTTCGAAAAGACAGGGCTGTTTCCTACAGGAAAAGCCGCAGGGCGGTTCCATCCGCTACTATTGTCTGTAGGTCCGGGGTGGGAGGGCATCCGTCCCTCCCTCCAATACCGTTTCCGTACCATCCGCCCACTCCACCCCACTGCACGAAGCCTATTCCCAGGTCTCCAAGCCAACTCTGGGGAAGGGTCCCATAAGGCATCTGGGAGACTACGGTGAGCAGAAGCTCCTCCGGTAAGGTCCTGGATGGCCATGTGGTGGCAATCTGCTCAATCCAGGGTCCCCCTCCCCGGTCCGCTTTAAACCACCTGAGGCTCCCAGTGCCAGAATGGTCACCATTACAGGACGCGGCGCCCACGGCGTTGCAACGCATAGAACCCGTAGAGGGTGTTAAAAAGCACCACACCCCTCCCGGACACTTGTGTCCTCAGTTTCCCCTCTAGGACCCGCGTGGGTGACTTTACCTGACTGCGAAGCCCCGGCCGCGCCCGCACCGCACCCGAACCCGCCCCCCTCGAAGCTCTGGACGGGTTATCAAGGCTTTCACCCCTAACTGGCGGTTTTGTTGACCAACCAGAACTGGAATCTAACCGAACTATCCAATTGTAAGACAGAGTGAGCCCTCTGGGCGGGAGCGGGGGGTGGAGACGCGCCTGAGGGCGGGGTCTACAATGGGGATCTGGGACGAAGAGAGCAGTGGAGGGCGATGCTGCCCAGCTACCACTAAATCCCGCCTGGTCCAGGAGTAAGAAGACAGTGAGGTTTCATTCACAGGACAGTAGGGGGCTACCGGAGAAATCTAAGCAGACTATCCCAATGGGATTTACGTGACGAGTTTAATTCCTACTGTCTTCTTGTCCTAAGAGCCTGAATCTTGCCCACCGCAGGAACTTTGCAAATATTGTGCCACTTTAAGAAATATTCTCTATATGTGATACTTTCCTATATTTCCAAGTGTTCAGTCTATGTGCCCCTGTGCTCCTCAAGAAAACAAAACCAAAAATCAAAGAACAAACCTAAGGGGCGGGGGAGACTTAGCATAGCCTTTCCTTAGTCATTATCGTTGCCATAGCAACGGTTTCTTAACTAAATAGCAATGTTCATTAGTGGAAAGGCAAGGTTACTACCATCACCCCTACTAGACATTTTAGGATCAGAGAAGTTTTCATCCACTGTCTCAGGCATACACTAGTTACTTAATAAAAATGTCTGTCCTGCTGGAGATATCTCAATGGTACAGAACTTGTCTAGCTTACCTACCACAGCAGGTAGGTAGACAGACAGACGTGAACAACAGATAACGTATAGATAACAGACACGTGCATGTGTACATACAAACGTACAGAGATGATAGATCAAAAAATCGTCACAGAAACGACTCACACTTTATTAAGGTCAGTGAGAAGGCTTAGCATGTAAAAGTGCTTGACTACCTGTGTTTGATCCCTGAGACCGTGTAATACAAAGGAAGCTCTGACTCCCACATGTGGTCTTGTGCTATATGCCTCATCCCGTACACGTATGCAGTATGTCAATAAAACTGTTTAAAAGTACATCTGACTTTAACCCATTTGGAGTACGTTCTGATCAAAAGCTATTACAGTTTGTTTGTTTGTTTGTTCGCCTGCTTGTTGGTTTTGTCCTGTTAACATCGCTTGACTGATTGCATGTCAGGCTGATGAGTCACTTCCGGGGCAAGATCTCTGGGTCTTGTGCCTTTCAAGCCCAGGTTCATGTGAAGGAGTAATGGGTACTCTGAAAAGGGGAAAATGAGATGTAGGACCCTCCTCTGTAGCGAATGGAGAATTTACGATTTAGGGGAACAGTTCTGGAAGGCAGCTTTCAAGGTGACCCTTAAAGGAGGATACTCTAGGCAAGGATAAAAAGTATAAAACGTCCCCAGGGGGACCTTGAGCTGGGTACTTGAGCTAGAAATGAGTTGGCGGGATAGCAGGGGGTTTGTCTGCTCCCAATTTTGGGCAAGTTGGGTTTTTTTGTTTGTTTTTTTTAGTTTTTTTTTTTTTGTTTTGTTTTGGGCTTTTTTTTTTTTTTTTTTTTTGTCATTGTTATGCTTTCCTGGGTTTTTGTTTTGTTTTGCACTTTGACTTTGTTGAAGTCAGAGATGACTTTGAACTTCTGCTCCTTCAGCCTCTACATTCCAAGTAATATGTATTTGGCTTGTTGGAATAAGATCTTATTACAGTTTGACAGACTTACCATCTATCTGAGTCTGTGATAGGGCAAGACTGTAATCCCTGCATTGGGGGAGGGGAGAAGAGGTCAGAAGGAGGGGATGGATCATGAGTTCAAAGGCAGCCGCCAGAGTCAGACACTACACTACACGGATACATATCAACTGTGTGTGTGTGTGTGTGTGTGTGTGTGTGCTTTCTGTGAGTATAGTGTGACTATATGCATGGAGGTGATAGTCCACGTGGAAGCTGGGGGTAGTGTCATGTCTTTTACCTTTAAAGGCTCTCCATTTTTGTTTTTGTGCCAGGGTCTCTCCCTGAAGCTCCCCAGTTTCACCATCCTGGCCGGCTAATGATCTTCAAGAATCTTCCTGTGTCTGTCACCCTATTTCTTACCCCAAGGCCACAAGCCTCCATGCCTGGCCGTATTCCCAACCCCTGGTTTTCTCCACTTACAAAAAGCTTGATCTACTTTCATTGGTTGATAAGCTAAAGAAATATGCTCAATTCGCCATAGAAGTGTTAATGTGTAAAATATTTTTATTGACTAATAAGTAGAGCATACGTCTGACATGCACAAAACCTGATTTCTGGCTCAATCTCTGACATCAAAACCACAAGTGTTTAGCTAAAAAATGAAATGTGGAGAGTTAGTAAGATAAATGCATAACTAAGGAGGTTTTAACAATTTACTACTTAGAAACTGACAGGTTATTTCTCCACTACCAGGTGAAATGAGCCAATTCAAGCCTGGTTAGAATATATTAAAGGCAGGTCTATTGGGAAGCTGCTCTCAGGCACGTTCACTGGCCCCAAGGACCGAGACCAGGGAAGTCACCTTGGGGAGACAGGGAGGAGGAAGAAAAAGAGAGACAGGGTGTTCGCACACAGAAAGAGAAAGAGAAGGAGGGGGTAGGGGGACAAAGAGAAGGAAGGTTAGGAGGGAAGAGGAGGGAGGGAGGGAAAAGAGAGAGAGAGAGAGAGAGAGAGAGAGAGAGAGAGAGAGAGAGAGCATAAGGAGATATCTGACTTACACAGGGAAGAGCCTCTGGAGAAAGGGTAGCCAGCCCCTGCGATAAAGTTAAGGGCTGGAGGAAGGGTGTGCCAGTAAGGACTGAGGGATGCCGAGAGAACCTGGGGACCTGGTCTGCATTGATATGTAAAATACACACCTCAGTCCTAGAACTCATTCTGTAGACCAAACTGGCCTCAAACTCAGAGAGATCCACCCGTCTCTGCCTTCGTAGTGCTGGAATTAAAGGTGTGCACCACCGCCACTCCGAGGTGTTATTTCTTTCAGGGGTAAGAAGGAGAAACAAATAGTAATCACTGAGCTAATGATGCCCAGTCCAATAAGCAATTTTTGGTTGTTTTAGAGACACGGTTTCATTGTGTAGTACAAGATGAATTAAAATGTGTGATTCTCCTGCCTAAGAACCTTTTTGGTTTTGTTTTTATTTTTATTTTTCAAGACAGGGCTTCTCTGTGTAGCCCAAGCCTGACTTCCTAGAAGCATCTTTAATTGTTGTGACTTGGGGAAGAGTATATGTCTTAGTCACTGTTCTATTGCTATAAAGAGAGACTATGACCAAGGCAACTCTTATTTTTAACAATCACTTACTGTTTTAGAGGTTAGTCCATGATCATCACAGTGGGCAGCACAGGCATTCGGCTGGAACAGACGCTGAGAGCTTCACATTCACAGCACAGGCAGGAGAGAGATTGGGGGTGGGGGCAGGGAGAGATTGTGATTTAAAAACCCAGCAATAATAGCACATGCCTTCAGTCCCAACACTCGAGAAGCAAAGACTCGGAGATCTCTCTAAATTTAAAGCCAGCCTGGACTACAAAGCAAGTTCCAGAATAGCTAGAACAACACAGAGAAGCCCTGTGTTAAAGAAGGGGGTTGAGGCGGGCTGGAGAGATGGCTCAGCAGTTAAGAACATTGACTGCTCTTCCAGAGGTCCTGAGTTCAAATTCCAGCAACCACATGATGGCTCACAACCATCTGTAATGAAATCTGATGCCCTCTTCTGGTGTGTCTAAAAGACAGCTACAGAAAGTAAACAACTCTTAAAAATTAAATAATGGAAACAAACAAAAATCTTACAAAAAAGAAAGAAGGGGGGGCAGGAGAGACAATGCACAGTTAAAAGCACCCGCTGCTCTTGTAAGGGACTGAGCTCCCATTCCCAGCACCCACATGGTAGTTCCAGGGGATCCCATACCCTCTTCTGACCTCTTCAAGCACTAAGCATGCAGGTGGTGCCCATACATACATGCAGAAAAAAAAAACATATAAGATAAAATGAATAAGTCTAATTTAAAATTTGAAAAAGAAGCCTGTTACAAAGCTGCAATAATTTTACAATAATCTTAGAGCTCATTAATGACCACACACACACACACACACACACACACACACACACACACCACTGCTAATACCTTTCATGTTCATCATTGAAAGGGGGGAGAGAACCTTTTTCTGGAGTCTCCAGAGGGAAGTAGAAGGGAGAAGCCAACTTCAGCCACTCCAGAATGTACATGAAGCCCTTGGAAGCACTTTGGGTTCTTTCACCATTTCAAGGACCTCCTAGATATGTGCCAGACTACCCTCCACCCCTGTCTGGAATGCAGCTGCCCCAAGGAGGCTGTGGTTGACTCTCAGCACTCAGTTCTCCCAGCATTTGGGCTTAGGAGACAGATGGGGCTTTCAATGGACACAGGCTACCCATTCAGCTTCCAGGTTAACCCTGCACCCCTCTTCTCTCTGGGCAAGGGAGGTGGACCACATCCCCAGAGAATTCTGGAACTTATCCCTCTCCTACCTGTGTGGATAAAGGAACATTCCTGGCATATGTATCATTCCCACTACCCTCCTGCTACCTTCCCTAGCTTTGAGTACGTTTGGTTACTGCACGGAAAGTGTGGTGATTTGAGTATGCTTTGCCCAGAGAGTGGCACTGTCAGGTGTTGCCTAGTTGGAGTAGGTGTGGCCTTGTTGGAGAAAGTGTGTCACTGTGGGGGTGGGCTTTGAGACACTTGGAACACAGTCTGCTCCTGGCTTCCTTTGGGTGTAGATGTAGAACTCTCAGCTCCTCCAGCACCATGCCTGCCTGCATGCTGCCATCTTCTCCACCATGGTGAGAATGGACTGAAACTGTAAGCCAGCCCCAATTAAATGTTGTTCTTTTCAAGAGTTGCCTTGGTCATGGTGTCTGCTCACAGCAATAAAACCCAAACTAGGACACAAGGGTTTCTCACAGATTAATTATTTGGAAAAGTGAGGTGTCGTCGAGTTTGACAGAAGCTTCCTAGCCCCGAGGTGGACTTTAAATCAGAGTTAAGGTGATGGACTTTCATTGTCACACAAAATTTCCACTGAGTTCGTGACAGCCAGTTTTTTGTCTTATGAATTGGAAGAAAGACATTCACATACAACAGGATGGGCTCAGGCAGGAGTTTTATTGTGGGTTTAATAGTAAGTGCTTAAGAGAAAGAACTAGAAGGACAAGATGGTTTGCTCCCAAGCCTGGGGACCTGAGTTCGATCCATGGAGCCCACATAGTAGAAGAAGAGAAACAGCCTGATTCAGGACCTAAGTTCCGTTCTTCATAACTCTTTTTGTTGGTTTGTTGTTGTTTGTTTGTTTGCTTAATGGACATGGTGGCCAGTGGCTAAAACCCCAGCACTTTGAAAGCAGGTTCTCTGGCTGGTCAGCCTAGTAGTCAGCCTGACAAGTTTCTGGCCAGTGGGAGACCCTGAGTCAAAATATACAAGAGGAATGACACTTAATGAACAATTCCTCTGGCCTCCACATACATACACATGCACAACACACCTGTGCCTGTGTAAACTCACACATACACACAAAATAAGAAAAATAAATGATCAAACTATTAAAGGCAACCAAATCAGCCAATACAGTGGTTCATCCTGTAAATCCAGTACTCAGGAGGCTGAGGCAGAAAGATCTGCAGGAGTTTGAAGCAAGCCTGGGCCACATAGTGTGCTCCAAACCATTGAGGGGTCTTGAAGTGAGAGATTCTCTGTAGCTATCAACCAACTAACCGACCAACCAAGCCAGTTAAATAATTGATTCAGGTAAGGCTCCACCATGAAGCAAGTGGATGAAAGTTCCAGAAGAAATGGAACAGTAACATGGCCTCCATGTATGTACCATTAAAGATAGACAGTAATTACACAAGAGAGCAGCTGCCACCTTGTTCCTTTCACAGACGTCTCCCTTCACCAGGTAGTTATAGTCAAAAACTACCAGTCAGGCTGGAGAGCTAGCGACATGGCTCAGTGGTACTGACTGCCTTTCCAAAGGACCAGAATTCAATTCCCAACACCCACACGGTGACTCACAGTTGTATTTCTAGATCCAAAGGATCCAATGCACCCTTCCAGCCTGCGTGGGCACTTATGCATGCATATGGTACACAGACACACAGGCAAAACATCGATACTCATTGGGGGTAAAAGGAAAAAAAAAAAAAAACCAAACCCACTAACCACACTGTTGTGGTATGTGTGAAGATCCTAATCACGAATAAAAAAGCACCTTACAAAAGGACTACCTATTGCTTTCAAATATTTGTGCTTCTGGTAGCCCACACCCTATCACCCCAGCAGCACTTGATTGTTGGAGTCAGAGGTCTAGAAGACACAGCCTCCACAGTTATGTAATAAATTTGACTCTGTCTAGAAGGGAAGTCGGGTAAGGATAAGGCTGAGACCCAAGGTGGGGAAGCTTGGCTATTCCTGATTTGACCACTAGGTGGTGAGAGTTCTTTATCTCAAACTTCAGGCTCTATAGTTAAGGAAGTGGGGTGGGGGCAGGGGAAGGGCTGGAGAGATACCTCACCAAGAAGTGCCCTGACTTCAAACCCCAGAAGTCAAACGGAGGGGAAAAAGAACAACTTCCGTGCATGGTTCTCACACTGTGACGTGCACAGGCCCACACTCAAAAACACATGCACACACATACACCCAAAATCGATAAATATGTAATGTAAAATTTTCTGAGAATGAATTTTGCCTGGGTGTATACATGTACCATGCAAGTATGTACGTATTACCCAAGCAGGCCAGAAAAGGATCCCCTGGAACTGGAGTTAAAGATGGTTGTGAGCCACCATATAGATGCTGGGAACCTACATCTTCTGAAAAATAGCTGGTTCTCCTAATGGCTGAACCATTTCTCCAGCCATAATAAAATGTAATTATATAAAAGGGATCAAATGTTATCCTCAGTAACATATTAAACTTTGAGGTCAGGCTCTGCTTTAGGAGATCCTCTCTCAGAAATGAAGGAAGCCAGTGACGCTGACTCAGCGAACAAAGGCTTCCTGTACAATCCTAGGGACCAGAGCTAAATCTCTAGGACCCACATGGTGGAAGGAGAGAGCCTACTCTAGAAAGACATCCTCTGACTTCCACATGCCTGCCATGGTGTGCAAGTAACCATGCTCAAATACACACGGGAGACACGGGTCAGTGGTGGTGTTCACCAAGGGTGTGTCAGACTCCAGGTTCTACCTTTAATAGAAGAGGAAGAAGAAATGGAAGAAGAAGGTATGTTCTGAACTAAAGGTAGACTGAGGGTTATCCTGTAAAAATGTCACAAATGTCTCAATATGTAGCTCTAACAGTCTTGAAACATACTATGTAGACCACACTAGCCTTGAACTCACAGGGATTTGCCTGTCTTTCCCTCCCTGGTACTTCAATTAAGGACTAAAGGTGTGTGTCACTACATCTAGCTAGGAAAAAATGATAATGCTTCAAGGGACAGGAGCCTGTTGCTTTGCAATTTAATTTAAAATATTAAAACAGCAGGCAGGCATAGTGGTGCTTGCATTTGGACCCAGCACAGAGGAGGCGGTGGTAGGCAGAGCTCTCTGTGTTCAAAACCAGCTTGATCCAGGATTGGCTATATAGAGAGACCCCTATCTCAACATAAATAAAACATTAAAATGGGTAGTGTCTCTGTTAATGGTCACCCTGTTGTGTTTGATATCCATGCCATCTACATCAAGGTCACTAAGAGTCTTCTCTTTCTCCTCATTCTTCAGAAGGTATTTTGAGAGGTGTCGTGTATCCCAAAGTAGCTTAGAACTCTTTATGTAGCCAAAGATGCATGTGCGTGCATGTGTGTGTGTGTGTGTGTGTGTGTGTGTGTGTGCTGGAGATGAAACCCTGGGCTACATGTATGCTAGACAAGTGCCCTATTAACTGAGTTAGAGTCCTAACCATCCCAGATCCACTCCAAGGATCAGCAAGTCCTTCATTTTCTCAAAATCTGTCCAGTATCCAGCCATGTGCCACCACCATGTGGTTCCCTTCCTTGTCCAGCCTGGGTTAAGGAAGTCACCCTTTCCTCTCATATCGGTTCTGTGTGTGAGCCCACAAACCAACTGAGGGGAAGCTCTTAACATCTAAGTCTTGTCTGCTGTTTGCTTAAGTCTTATACATAGCTTACATATTAATAAGAGAGTCCTATAGTCCAGGGTAGTGGTGAACACCTTTAATCCCAGCATTCGGGAGTCAGAAGCAAAGAGTTTGGGGCCATCCTGGTCTACGAAGTTCCAGAAAAAGCACAACACAGAGAAACCTGGTTTTGAAAACAAAAGCAAAAAGATCAAGTCCTTTCCCAGTATCGTTAAGGATCTGCCCTTGTCTTCCTGTCTTGGTCCCCCCCCCTTATTTTATTTATTTAGTGTGTGTGTGTGTGTGTGTGTGTGTGTGTGTGTGTGTATGCATGTGTGTGCATTCGAGTGCTACAAAACACATGGAAGACTACAGCTCTCTTCCTCCACCACACAGGTCCCAAGGATTAGACTCAAGCTTGGTGCCTTTATCCAGGGCCACCCTGGCAGGTGACTTTTCCTCTCTACCGTTCACTCCTCTGCTCCAAGCACATGGCTCTCCTTCCTGTCCACTCAGTGATCTGTGATCATGTCTGCCACAGGACCTTTGCATTGGCAATTTCTTCTTCCCGTAATATTATTACACCAGATAATGCTCTTTCACTTTCTAACTTCCCTGTTTTTCTCATGGAGGCCATTTTTGACCACTCCATTTAAAACTGTGAATATCACTCCCCCCGTTCTGTATGTTATTTTTAAATCTTCTTTGCTCATTTTTTTCCTCTTATAGATCTGTCTACTTTCTCTTTTTCTAACTTGCCTTCTGATTATGTCTTTCCTGAACAGTAATTATGATGGTTGCCATATTAAAGATTTTTTTTGACCCAAGTGATAAGAACAAAATGTGGTGCAGAGCAGGTGCCCCGCAGATTTTGATATATTAACAGTGAAACAGGATGGGAGGTGGTGTGATGTCTCAGTGGGTGAGGCACTTACCATGAGGCCTAAGGGCCCGAGTTCAATCCACAGGACTCATGCAATAGGAAGTGGAAACTGACTCCCACAAATTGTCCTCTAACTATACACATACTGAGTGGCACATACGTCACACACACACACACACACACACACATGCTAACACAATGTGCTAATCAGTGAAATGTTGCAGGAAGGGAGAAAAGTAAGGGAGGGAAAACTTACTATTCACAGATATTGAATATTGAATACACAAGATATTCACCTTGACTATTTCACAGATTCTATGGACAAGTTAATCATGCATCTTGCCCAGGCTACGTTGCCCAGGAGGTCTTGGCAGTCCTTCCTCCTGGCATATATAAAGATTGCTTACTGGTGAGCCAACAGGGGGCGCTAGAACCTGGGTTACAACCTCGAGAAACTTAGACCCTGGTTAACATCTGAAGGAAGTTGTCTTCCTCCAAAGAGAAACACAACAAAAATGTCTTGCAGCTTTGTCTGCCTGCCTTAAAAAAATTTTTTTTCTGGACTTCTGAAATAATCAACACAGAGGATCAAGAAATTCTAAAGTACCTGGGCAAAGTGACTCACACCTGTAACCCTGCCACATCAGGGGTTCAACAGCCCATAGTCATCTTTAACTAATAGTGAGTTTGGCTACATGAGACCCTGTTTTGTTTTGTTTTTTTGGGGGGGGTATTTTTTGTTTGTTTGTTTTAAAATAAAGGGCTATGAGACTGCACAACAGGTGAAGATGTTTGCAGCCAAGCCTGAACAATTTGAGTTCAAGTCCAGGGACTCACTTAGTAGAAGGAGAGAAAAATGCCTAAAAATCATCCTCTGACCTCTACACACATGCTGTGGCACGTGTGTGCTCCCACACATGCATGTGATAAACAAATAAAACATTTAAAAGTTATGTTATTGGGGGCTTGAAAGACAGCTCAGCAGTTCAGAGAATTTGCCACTGTGCAGAGGACCTGACTTTAGTTCCCAGCATCCAGTGATCAGATGCCCTAGTCTGACTTCTGTGGGTTCCTGCACACATGTAGTGCATATATGTTCACTCAGGTATACATACAAGCATACACATAAAGTAAATAAAATAGACACCTTTTAAAGAAAGTGTGGACAATTATTTGACTTTTTGTATTATTTCTATTTCCCAAGTTAGTACTATTAGGTGGTTTTTGTTTAGATGTCCAGCACGCTAGCCACTGTACCACAGAGCCGGTAATCTTCTTTGTCTGTTTTTGCTTTCAACACAGGGTTTCTCCGTGTAACCTGTAGCCCTGACTGGTCTGGAGCGTACTCTGTAGACCAGGCTGACCTCAAACTCTTAGAGAGCCACCTGCCTCTGCCTTCAGAGTGCTGGGACAAAGGCGTGGGCCACCATGCTCAGCTTATCCAGTAATCTTTTTTTATTATATTTATTGTCTGTGTGGATGTATGTGTGCAAGTGTATGTGAGCTTGAGAAAGAGAGACAGAGAGAGACAGAGACAAAGAAAGAGGAGGCTGGGGAGACTGTGGTACCCTCTTCTGGGCCAGAGGGGACCCTATAGGAGTCAGTCCTTTCCTTCTACCATGTGGATCACATTTTCAAATTCAGCTTATCACAGTTGGCAGCAAGAGCCTTTATCCACTAAGCCATCTTGCCTGTCCCTTCAGTCTTGTTTGGGGAACGGGGGAGGGAAAAACTGTACATTCAAAAAACTGTTAAATAATTGAAAAGATAAGTTGCACTCAGATGAAAATGAAAACTGTGTGAGGTGTAATTTTCTAACTATCAGATTGGCAAATGACCAAAAAGTTAATGAAATAATTTGTGGACAATAGCAGGGGGGGGGGTGAGCAGTTATACAATGTTGGCATATGAAAGACTAGTTCCCATGGATGATGATTTGGTAACATCTCCCTGAGCTATAAACATTCGTCCCCTTTGACCCAGTTTTCCAGTTTGAAGAATTTACTCTACAGTAGAATAACTATAATTGTATATGTACAAGTTAATAACCTGAAATATTATTCATTCTGTCCTTGGGATTGCAGCATCTGGGAGTCAGGGGCAGGAAAAACTAGAATCTGAGGTTAGCCTAGAATACATAGTGAGAGTCTGTGTCACCAAAAAAAAAAAAAAACAAAAACAAAAAACAAAAAAAAAAAAAAACGAAATGTGGTCAGCAAGATGGCTCAGAGGGAATCTTAGTTTGCTCTCTTCTTTAGGTTTCTTACTGCTGTGAACAGACACCATGACCAAGACAACTCCTATAAAGGACATTTAATTGGGGCTGGCTTACAGGTTCTGAGGTTCAGTTTATTATCATTATGGCAGGAAGCATGGCAGTGTGCAGGCAGGCATGGTGCTAGTGAAAGAGCTAAGAGTTCTACATCTTGATCAGAAGGCAACCAGGAAAGACTGTCTCTTCTGCACCGGGTGGAACTTCAAAGCCTACCCCCACAGTGATGCATTTCCTCGAGCAAGGCTACACGTACTCCAACAATGCCACACCTCCTAATAGTGCCACTTCCCATGGGCCAAGCATATTCAAACCACCACATTCCCTGGTCCCCATAGGCTTGTTCAAACACAGGAGTCTACGGGGGCCAGACCTATCCATAGTATAATGCAAAATACATTTAGTCTGACTTTAAAAGTCCCCATAAATATCACAGTTTTAAGAATGTTTAAAAGTCCAAAGTCTCTTCTGAGATTCATGCAATCTCTTAATTGTAACTCCCTATAAAATCAAAAACAAAAGCAGATCACATACTTCAAAACTCAAAGGATAAATGTTACCATCCTGAAGCATCATAATGAGGAAATACTGGATCGAAGCAAGACCAAAAGCCAACTGGGCAAACTCCAAACTTCCCATCTCCATATCTGATGTCTAACTTCTTTCAGCCTTGTTGGCTGCAGCACAATTCTTTCTCTTGGCTGGTTCTACTCCCTGTTATCAGCTTTCCTCCGCAGAAGTCTCATGGCTCCGGCACCTTAAACACCTTGGAGTCTCCAAGACAACTTCAGCATTACAGCTTCTTGTTCCAATGTTTGGGATCCCCAAATGATTTTCTGGACTCCGCCAAAGGGCTTGGGTCACATCTCCAGCTCGGCCCTCTGTAGCACCCCAGGGTTTGGATGACTCCCTTCCACTGTTGCTACTGTTCTCAATATGCTGTGGTTTTTCAGTGCAACCAGGCTTCACCAATTAACTCTCATAGGTTCCCTTCATGGTGCTAAGATTCAACTTTTTTACATGACCTTTTCAGTCCTGGGATGTCAACTGCAACTGAGGCTGAACTTTCACCAGTGGCCTTCCCTGGCCTCTCACTGTGACCTTTAGTTGCTTTCCATGACCCATGCCTTCAAAGCCAGTACAGGGTGGTGATTATTATACATTACAAGGTCCAGCTGCAACATGAGGTACAACCTTGGCTATCTCTGGAACACAGCTTCTCTATGCTCAAAAACAAAACAAAACAAAAAAACCCACTTCCCAGAAGATTTCACCTCAGAGATGCCAGTCTTCACCCTGCCCCAGAGGAAAGGGTTTATTTGGGTTACAATTCCAGGTTCCAGTTCATTATTGCATTTAAGTCAGGCAGGAACTAAAGCAGCTAGTCATGTCAGATCCACAGTCAAGGGGAAAGAGAAATGAACACGTGCATGTTGCTTGCTTGCTGCTCAGCTTGAATTTTCCATCCATACGGTTTAGGACTGCATACATGGTGCCTCTCACAGTGGGCTGTGTCTTCCCACATCAATTAACAATCAAGACAACCCCCCACAGACACACCCACAGACCAAATCTGATCTAACCAATTCCTCATTAAGACTCTTTTTCTGGGTGATTCTAGGTAGTGTCAAGTTGACAGTTAAACCAGCACAATTCATCCCATGTCAACTTAGCACACAAATATGTCACTTTGTGCGATAACGTTCCATTTCTTGTCCCTAAATCTTATGGTAACAATCTTAATATAGTCCAATTCCCCTAATGACTTCAAATTCCAACACTTCAGAAGTCCAGAATCTCCTTAAAAGTCCAAAGTTTCTTAATTGTGAGCTCCTCATGTTTGCTCGTGCACCACTTCTGAGTTAGGATAGTATAAGAGGAACACTTCTCACTATGACAAGAATGATATACTAGATGGTCACATTCATGGATCCTGGCACAGGTTGGGTACACTCAGGAGGCCTAGTCCCATGTCCCACAAGGAACTGGTGGGTAGATCACAGAGGTGCCACAGTGGCAGGTTAATTCATCAAAGCTGGTCTGCCAGCAGGTCTGACAGTTCCCTCGATGACAAGGTACTTCACACCGATGAGTTTTCTCCCACAGATCAAGGCACACTTGTGTTCCTTGTCCACACACAGCAGATCCCGTTACATTTATGCCGTCCACACATGACTGTAGCCTCTTCCTGGCACATGGAAGCCCCTAAGTTCTGGAGGAGCACCTGCAGGTGATAACAAAGGCTCGACAGCAGGGCAGAGCTTTTCACAGGTGTGGATGAAATCTGCGGGGCCACAGGACAAGGGCTTGTTACACACTTTTCCACGGGAAGGGACAGGATCCATGCATGTTTTCTGACTATTAATTCCATGCTCCTGCTACTGGCTGAAGGGTGTTTGGCTGCAAGGCAATATGGCACCAAATGGGGAACGTGGGCGAGGCTGACGAGGCTCGGGTAGCAAACCCGAGAACAGGTATGGCTCCCGCATTTCAAGTCCTTGCCACATATCTTTAAACAGCTGAAGCCCACAAACCCATCAGACTTTCCTACACTGGCCCCACGCAGCACATCTCGGGAGGTGCTGCCAAGGTAGCACCCCTGGTTCGGTGTGATCCGGCCAGGCTGGCTGGCATTGACCCCCCATGGCACAGCTCAGCACAGTGGCACTGACTACAATTCAAACTATTTTCACACGCATTAGAACAGTGGACTGAGACAGGCTGGCCACAGCGAACCGTGTGCCCCCGTCCATCCACATTCCTAAGCAGGGCAGGGTGGACAGGGTCCAGGATGGCGGAGGAGGTTACAGGAATGTGAACAGTCATGGCCAAGCTGTTTCTTTCTACAAACCTCACCACAGCTATGTGGAATTCCATTTCTGCTCCATTCAGGATTCTTTACTTTGCAACAGAAACGAGTGCAGGTATTGGGAATATACGTAGAAACATTCCGACAAGCAGGGCACCTCCAAACACTCTGGCCGTCTGCATGTGATGCTTGAGAGCATACCCATTTCTTGATCAGTTCACGTGAAAGACGTGATAACACGTCCTTCTGGCAGCTCCACAGTAGGGCTGTAACCGGAACCAGCTCACGGCATACCATGCACTCGTGTTTTTCTGTATTAACGGCTCAATCGGGGAACCTGTATGTGTTTTCCACATTCCTCAGCATATGGTTCTGGGGAAGAGATCACACTTGAGGATCTGGACTCTTGACAGCATTTTTCTTTTGGTCAACTCTTCTGGAAGACTTGTTGACAACTGCCAAATTCCCAGTATCACAGGCTGCCTTCACTGATCTTTCTGAGATTATCCTTTGGAATGGGGAGCACGCTGGTTTTGGGCCCTGCTGTTGACTCTCCTGTTTCAGTGGGTTCCTGCCTGTCCGTGGTCTGGCCCCCTCCACTTCCCTGGGAGGCCCTTTCTGGGGATATCTTCTCTGCTCATTCCGTCTGCACATACGTGGGTCCACTACAGGTTTTCTACAGGAAATAAATACCTCTTCCCTCTCTGACTCTTCAGAAGGCTGGTATTTATTTTTGTCCACAGACTTTGGACTCATTCTATTACCCCACTTATTTCTGAGTCTCCCTCTGGCCTTTGGTTCTCTGCCATAGTTGTATATAAGCTGTGTTGCTTTTTGTGGGTTCTCTCCCCTGGGATCTGCAAAAACCACCTCCTTCTCGCTCTCAGAAGGACTGTGTTCTCTAGGGTTTGTTCCACTCTCAGATCTGACTACACTTTCTAAACTAGATGTGTCTGACATAAGCCCTTGTTATTTCTTGATTCTGTTTGGATGCTTTTCAGTCCTTAATTTCTGCCATGGCTGATTCTGAAGGCAGTGGTTCTTGAATGATTTATTAGATGACTGGAAAAACCCCCGTGGACTCTTAGGTTCACTTCCAGAGGCACAACTGTGCTGATGAACAGCAGGAATGTCATCATAAGGGATGTGTCTAGGAAGGTGGCGGAGGCGAGGAACTATAATTTCTTCTGCCAATCCTACTCGAATTTAGTCTTCTGTGGGTCCCACAATTTAAACCAGTATTTTTTCTCTCCTGAGGAATGAACTCAGCAGCACCTGTATTGAATTTAAAAGTGCCCGAGACCGGAGTCGCCTCCTCCATCCCGAGTGGCCGCACCTCAAGTGAGCCACGCCACCGATCAAGGGATATCACCTGGTCACGTGTCCCGGATTTCCGATACCGAGAGACTCTTCTTATGCTCTTCTTAATCACTGCCAATATCCAGCTAACCAGCATCAATTGTCCCAGTAACTCCTTCTATTCTTGACTCTAAAGCCAGTGCCACATGCAACCTTTTGGTTGTCCTGGTACTCACTCTGTAGCCTCGAACTCACAGAGATCCATCTTCCTCTGTCTCTGCCTGAGTGCTGGAATTAAAGACGTGCACCAACACCGCCTGGCATTTAGCTTAGTTTTAGCCTAGTTCAATTTTAAATACCGCTCCTCCAGTAAAGAAGCTGTGTGCACCGTCTCACACTGCAGTCCCAGCACTCAGATGAATAAAGCAGAACCGTGGTGAGTCTAAGGCCATCGTGGGCTATCTCAAAAAACAAAACAAAACAACAATCTCCCCTCCAAGAAATATAAGAAGTTACCCAAAGACTTGTACAGGAATATACAGAAGAGGGGGACAGGCTCATGAGGACCCACCCCTAGCTGTTGTCAGTTAATGGATGCTAGAGGAGAGGGGGTCATCTTCTCCAGTGGTCAGCTGTCCACGTTCAAAAAACAAAAAAAGACCCTCACTCACTCACCTTACCCACGCTCATTCAAGCAATTCTAATAAAACTTAGTGTGGGTCACAGAAAATAACAAAACAAACAAACAAACAAAAAACAAAGAAAGTAAGAGAGGGATTTGGGGGAAAGTTCCAAAGGAGTAGAGAGAAGATAAAAAAGTAACTGGGGAGGGGAGAGGAGGGAATATGGACAAGATACATTATACATGTTATGAAGTTGTCAAGGAATAATGTAAAACATACATTAAAATATGTGTTCAACGCTACTTTATTTGTAAAAGTCAAGGACAACTGGCAATCTAAATGTCCTTCAACATAGAAATAGACTAGGAAACATTTTCTTAGGCAGCGGTGGCTCATGCCTTTAATTCCAGAACTCAAGAGGCAGAGGCAGGCAAATGTCTGCGTTTGAGGCCAGCCTGGTCTACAGAGTTTGAGGCCAGCCTGGTCTACAGAGTGAGCTCCAGAGGAACCAGGGCTACAGAGAGAAAGAGAGAAGCCCTGTCTGGCAAATCAAAAACCAAAAACAAAGAATGAATTACAGAATAATCATGCTGAGTGAAAGAAACCAGTCAAAAAGAGAATATATTCTGAATATATGTGATTTCATTTCTAGAACATTCTAGAAAATGCAAACAAATGAACAGAGATAGAGAGCATACAATCATTTGAAGCCCAGAGAGGGAGGAGTCAGTGGTAGAGGTTCCCAAGCAACGAGAACAAACTTTTGGGTGTGGTTGATGTATCCATTAATTATGATAATAAATTCACCAGGAATAGTGCCAACACTAAGTTCTAAGCTAGAAACACGTACAAGTTATAGCATGTACATTGTGCTTCAATAAAACTGTCCAGAAAATTTTCTCCCTATCTATAAAGTCAACATGTTTGCACATAAAAAAATACTTTGGAGCAGGCTTGGTGGTTAAGAACACTAGCTGCTCTTCCAGGGGAACTGGGTTCAATTCTCATCACATACATGACAGCTCACAATCATTTATAATTCCAGACCAGGGGATCTGACACCTTCTCAATTCTGTAGCACAAGGTATACACATGATTCATATACATACATATGTATATACATACATACATACATACATACATACATACATACATTCATATACATACATATGTATATACACACATACATACATACATACATACATACATACATACATAGCACAGAAGCTGAAGCATGGCTTTATTCCCAGCACTCCAGAGGTGGAGTCAGGCAGAGCTCGGTGTACTCAAGGCCATCCTGGGCTACATAGCAAGTTGTAGGCCAGCCAGGGTTACATAGTTAGACCCCCATCTTAAAAATTAGAAATCAAATCACCCATACACGTGGAGTAAAACAACTTCAAAACGATCATAAATAAATCTTTTTAAATTTTAATTTATTTTATGTGTCTGAGCGTTTTGTCTGCATGTATGTCTGTGCACCACAGACATCATGAATACATCCGGTATTCACAGATGCCAAAGAACTGCATTGAACACCCTGGCCCTGGAGTTACAGATGGTTCTGAGCTGCCATGTGGGTGCTGTCAACCAAACTTGTATCATCTAGAAGAGCAGCCAGTGCTCTTAATTTCTGACCCAGCTCTCTGGTTTCAAGAATAAATCTTTTCTACAGAAGCCTCAGCTGACGTTGAGCTCACTGTTCAGTGAAGAGTAACTTCGAGCATCTGCTCTTTCTGTCTCTAGCTTCCCATTCTTGGGGCTGCACAGATACGCCACCATGCCTGGTTTTATGCGATGCTGGGGAGTAAAATCAGGGTTTTGTGCATGCCAGGAAAGCACCGTACCAGTTGAGTTACATCTTCTTGAGTAACTTTCCATAGCCATAATATCAGAATTTTATATACTTGAGTTTTGTGATGCGTAAATCTGTTCTTCATACAAGGTTCTATCTCACAAAACAACAGTTCTAGCTTTTTAATCACATGTGTTCATTTTGAGTATGCCACTGTCTGCATGTGGAAGTCAAAACAAAAACAAGCAAACAAAACTGTGGGAATCAGTTCTCCGAGGTCCAAATTCATGGCATCATGCCTAGCAGCAGGTGACTTCACCTGCTGAACTACTTCACCAGATCATGACATCCATAAAGACAAGGAAACAAAACCTCAACCGTTCATAACTAGAAAATACAAGGTTCAAATCTTGGTTTTTGAAAGTGTGAGTCTGGTCAAGTTCTAGAATGTCTCAGAAGCTGTTTCTCTGTGTTCTTCACAGAAATGCAAGTATTCCTCTTTTCCAGAGCTGATCAGAGGAGAAGATAAAATGAACCGGGGATGAGGATACAGCTCAGTTTATAGTGAGTTTACCTGGCATGCATGGAGCCCTAAGTTCCACCCTTAGCACTGCATAAATCAAGAGTGTTGCTACTCTAGAGATGAAATAGGAACAATAAGTTCAAGGACACCCCTTAGTGCATAGCAGACTTGAATCGGTGAACGTGAACTTATCTGGGTATTTACAGAAGGATGGGTGATTCAAAGGCAGCTGCATGACTCAGAAGTCTACTCTAGTGTGTGTGACAGACAACCTACGGAAGCTACACATCTAGGGATCCCTACACAGTTCTCTTGTTCAGGGAGACTCCTCTTCAGCAACTATTTGTGTTTGTATATTATACACTTGACCAAGGGGTTTATATATTTTGTTAGTTTCAGGAGCTTCCTGAAACTTGTGAGTTTTGGGGTTGTTTGTTTTAGTTTTCCTGAGCTTTGTACTATTGGTGTATTAATGGGTTCTCTAGCACAGAAATTATGGAATGTCTCTATATATCAAGGGAACTTATTGTAATGACTTAAAGCCTGCACTCCAACTAGCCCAGCAAAGGGCAGCTGTGAAGGGGAACTCCAAGAATCTGGAGTCCCACGAGGATAGCTGTTTCAGTTGGTCTTCTTTATAAACTGGAATCCAATCCTGAAGTAGATTCCAAAAGATATGCAAGTGCAAGCAGGTGAAGAAGAGCAAATCTTCCTTCTAAAGTACTTCTGTAGGCTTCCAGCAGAAGGTGTGGCCCAGATTAAAGGTGTGACCACCATACCTGGATCTGGAACTTGCCTTGTCCCAGGCTGACCTTGAACTCAGAAATCTGCTTGCTTTAGTCTCCTGGGATTAAAGGTGTGCTACCTTGCCTGGGCCTAAGTTTTTCATGGTCATTATGCCATGATCCAGGTCAGGAAGCTCTGTCTTCCAGACCCAAGATCTGGGTCATAGCTGTGCCTCCACTTCTGGATTGTAGTTCTTTCCAGATGTAAAACTGACAACCAGGAATAACCATCACCATAGGTTACTTTGGAAACTTTTAGAAAGACTCTTTCCAAGAGGGAACTTTTCAATTAGTGGCATGCAAGTGTGGAACATCTGGTTCACCTGTTTTTCTCCGCTCCCTCAACTGGGCATCTCTCAGGAGTGCCCAGACTTGTAGATCTCTTCTTTAGAAAACCTTACTTGGTAATGTACCACCCCTAGTTGATTTTTGTTTTGTTTCTCAAGTCAATATTGTCCTGTCTGAGTAGTCCTGACTGTTCTGGACACCAGGCTAGGGTCAAACTCAGAGACTGGCCCACCTCTCCCTTTTGAGTCCTGGTATTAAAGGCATGATCTACCACTGCCTGGCTTGCTTTTTCTAGTGTACTTTTTCTGTGGTATTTTTATTCATTCGGGATTTAATGTGTGTGCTTAGGGAAAAAAATTCTTAGTTAGGGATATAGCTCAGTAAGTAAAGTACTTGGTGCACAGGCACAAAGTTCTGAGTTCTAATCCCAAGCATTCCTGAGGCTAGCTGGCCAGGTTCCAAGTCAGTGAGCTCCAGGACTGAATGAGGAACTGTCTCAAAAAGTAAGGTATAAAGTTCTTGGTTGACCTTTGGCCTCTATCTTGCATGCACACCACACACACACACACACACACACACACACACACACAAACATAGTGAAAAAATACACATAAAGATTTTTATATTAAAAACAAGATTTGGGCTGGAGAGGTGGCTCATCAGTTCTTCTTCCAGAGGTCCTGAGTTCAATTCTCAGCAACCACATGGTGGCTCACAACCATCTGTAATAGAATCCAGTGACCTCTTCTGGTGTGTCAGAAGACAGCTACAGTGTGCTCATATACATAAAATAAACAAAGCCTTAAAAAAAATAAGATTCTCCATTAACGGTGCCAACAAGTAGCAAAGGGCCATCATGCTCGTCCTGACGTCAGTCTATTAGGATGTGATATCACTTCCAAAGATTAATCACAGAAAACTGCAAGGGAAGAACCATCAAAAATAGGCACAATGAGAGATGTTCTCCAAATAACTGGCCTTCGTCTGCCGAAACTGTCAACATGTGAAGGACAATGGAGGGGCAAAGGGCAGTGCAGTGTGTGCTCCGTGGGACGGGCTCCCCGTGGACAAAAATGGAATATGGACTGTCGATTAGATAACGTGACTAGGTCAGGGTTACATTTCCTGCAGCTGCTGACGGTAGGATAATCGTATCAAGAGCCGTGCTGTTCTTAGCAGAGGTCAAAGGGCGGAGAGCAAGCGTTCCTTGTGTAACGCGCCTTCAGTCGTTTAGAAGAAAAGGCGAATGACTCATTGATGGGATCCTGATGAGCAGAGCTGCCCTCCTGAATAGAATGTGCACACGTGAAAGTATACTCTGGCTTTCTTCACCTTTGTGGTATATTT